>NC_030815.1:62635078-62940851 GCF_001704415.2 Capra hircus | reverse complement strand
CCCTTAATGGATGATTTAAGTGAGTCTGATGTGCATTCAAAATTGCAAACCACTGCCCTGTGCTTTCGCATCCTGTTAAGATTGTGGCATCTCATCCTTTCCTGCTCTCAGCCACATCCCTGAGAAGTACACATAGGTGGAGAACAGTGAGTGAACTGCCCCCTTACCCCAGTCCTCAACCCTTGGACTGGCACAGAATTAGCACTAAGTCAGTAGCGGATAAATCTGCTGATTGAATTAAATTATTGCTTGATGCTCAGTGGTAAAGAACCTGCCTGCCAATGCAGGTGACTCAGGTTCTATCCCTGGGTCGGAAAGATCCCCTGGAGAAGAAAATGGCAACCCATTCCAGTATTCTTGCCTGGGAAATCCCATGGACAGAGGAGTGCCAAAGAGTGGGAACACAACTGAGTATACAGCATGTATGCATATTCACCTCTCTTTACAGACCTTGGGACTTACCTGGTGGCTCAGACAGTAAAGCATCTGCCTACAATGCGGGAGACCAGGGTTCAATCCCTGGGTTGGGAAGATCTCCTGGAGAAGGAAATGGCAACCCACTCCAGTATTCTTGCCGGGAAAATCCCATGGATGGAGGAGCCTGGTAGACTACAGTCCATAGAGTTGCAAAGAGTCGGACACGACTGAGCGACTTCACTTTCACTTTACAGACCTTGGCTTTTTTTGCTTTGAGATGTTCTGTTCTTCAATTCAGTATGATGGGCTCTTTAAGAAGTTGTTCTGGAGCCTTCTGTCTCATAGGCAAGTTGTCAGAGTCAAGGCTTCTCATGATTTATGTAGAATTGTTGCATGTGAATAGGATAAAAGTTTTCTGGAGGCCTCTAGGGAGGGTGGCAAGGTGACCAACTTCCCTGTTTGTCCAAAAGTTTCCTGATTTTAGCACTGAGAGTCCTGCATCCCAGGAATACCCACCCCACACCCCAACCTAGACAAACCAGAACAATTGCTGTCCCTGCTTCTGTGGGGAGCAACAAGGACTCTCCTTGCTTCGAAAGAGGGAAGAAAACTAAGCCTGTGGGGTGAGACCCTGAGGTCCCAGTTCCCTGGATTCTGCCCCACCCCCACCCCACCCCCCATCACTTCAGACCCTGTCACTGGCCTGTTGTAGGCAAAAATAAAGACACCTAGTGCCAAGAAGTGACAGCTAAGCCAGGGCCTGACTTCAGAAGTAGCTGAGACCTGTGGTTTCTTCTTTCTGCCTGGTAACAAAGGGAGGGCTCCATGGTTAGGCAGAGACCTGTCTTGACAGCAAGAGGGGGTCTTGACCTCAACTGGGCCTTGGCTTCCTGAACCAGATATCTTACCCAGTCCTGGGGAAGAGGGTGGGGGATCTGAGAGGGTGAATTAGAAAGGAATTAGAGAGTGAACTAGAAACTTCCTGTCAAGTTTAAGGTCAAAGCCCAGATCAAAATAAACTCTCTGATGGAAAGCTGACTTGAACCCATGTGCTGGGATTCCAACCCAGCCAAAACTCAATATATGGGACCTGAACCCAGTCAAAACCCATGGTCTTCCAACTGCGATCACAGGCCTGGTTTCAGAGCCAAAGGAAGCTCAGGTTCTTGATGTCTCATCTCAGAAAGAATTCCATGAGAGACAAACTGATACGTGAGAAGTGGCTTTTATTCAGGGAGAAACACACTCCACAGAGTGTGGGCCGTTGCAGAGAGTGAGTGCAGCCTCAAAATACGGTGCGGTTAGGTTTTATGGGCTGAGTAATTTCATAGGTTGGTGAGTGGGAGGATTATTCCAACTATTTTGGGGAAAGGATGTAGATTTCTGGGGTTGGGCCACTGCCCACTCTTTGGTCTTTAATGATTGACCTTGGAACTGTCTTGGCACCCCTGGGTGTGTCAGCTAGCTTGCTGATGTGTTAGTGAGAGTATCCTGAGGATCAGGGTCTAGTCAGATTGACTTGTCTGCCATCTTGGACCCATTTGCTTCTAATCAGTTTATGTTGTGCCCTTGGGCTATGACATAATTTCAAAGGTTGTATCTTCCCCTCTTCCTTCCTGTTCCATAACTGTCAACCCAGGATTGAAGTCAAGATATGGGACCTATCCATCAGTTCAGTTCAGTCACTCAGTCATGTCCGACTCTTTGTGACCCCATGAATCGCAGCACGCCAGGCCTCCCTGTCCATCACCATCTCCCAGAGTTCACTCAGACTCACGTCCATCGAGTCCATGATGCCATCCAGCCATCTCATCCTCTGTTGTCCCCTTCTCCTCCTGCCCCCAATCCCTCCCAGCATCAGAGTCTTTTCCAATGAGTCAGCTCTTTGTAGGAGGTGGCCAAAGTACTGGAGCTTCAGCTTTAGCATCATTCCTTCCAAAGAAATCCCAGGGCTGATCTCCTTCAGAATGGACTGGTTGGATCTCCTTGCAGTCCAAGGGACTCTCAAGAGGCTTTTCCAATACCACAGTTCAAAAGCATCAATTCTTCGGCGCTCGGCCTTCTTCACAGTCCAGCTCTCACATCCATACATGACCACAGGAAAAACCATAGCCTTGACTAGACGGACCTTAGTCGGCAAAGTAATGTCTCTGCTTTTGAATATACTGTCTAGGTTGGTCATAACTTTCCTTCCAAGGAGCAAGCGTCTTTTAATTTCATGGCTGCAGTCACCATCTGCAGTGATTTTGGAGCCCCCAAAAATAAAATCTGACACTGTTTCCACTGTTTCCCCATCTATTTCCCATGAAGTGATGGGACCGGATGCCATGATCTTCGTTTTCTGAATGTTGAGCTTTAAGCCAACTTTTTCACTCTCCTCTTTCACTTTCATCAAGAGGCTCTTTAGCTCCTCTTCACTTTCTGCCATAAGGGTAGTGTCATCTGCATATCTGAGGTTATTGATATTTCTCCCAGCAATCTTGATTCCAGCTTGTGTTTCTTCCAGTCCAGCGTTTCTCATGATGTACTCTGCATATAAGTTAAATAAGCAGGGGGACAATATACAGCCTTGACGGACTCCTTTTCCTATTTGGAACCAGTCTGTTGGTCCATGTCCAGTTCTAACTGTTGCTTCCTGACCTGCATACAGATTTCTCAAGAGGCAGGTCAGGTGATCTAGTATTCCCATCTCTTTAAGAGTTTTCCACAGCTTGTGGTGATCCACACAGTCAAAGGCTTTGGCATAGTCAATAAAGCAGAAATAGATGTTTTTCTGGAACTCTCTTGCTTTTTCCATGATCCAGCAGGTGTTGGCAATTTGATCTCTCGTTCCTCTGCCTTTTCTAAAACCAGCTTGAACATCAGGGAGTTCATGGTTCACGTATTGCTGAAGCCTGGCTTGGAGAATTTTGAGCATTACTTTACTAGCATGTGAGATGAGTGCAATTGTGCGGTAGTTTGAGCATTCTTTGGCATTGCCTTTCTTTGGGACTGAAATGAAAACTGACCTTTTCCAGTCCTGTGGCCACTGCTGAGTTTTCCAAATTTGCTGGCATATTGAGTGCAGCACTTTCACAGCATCATCTTTCAGGATTTGAAACAGCTGTTAATTCTTCATATTGTATTAATTCTTGGTCTTTGTAGATCACCTTCAAATACAGTTATGATCATCTTTTTTCACTTTGTGAAGCTAAGAAACTTTTGATTCTAATCTCCTTCTATTAACAGTGGCTGAAGTTAAGTGTGGTGATTCATACCCTCCCAGGAGGTGTGTCTGGAGGCAGCTTGATGACCACAAGGTTGGGTTTTAAAGGAAAGAATAAAATGTAATTCCAAATATTAAATGTGGAACACAAGCTTACTAAGAGGACAATAGTAGCCTGGATAACCCAACCCCACCCCTGATATTCAAAGACCAAATCAGGTAATTTCATTCTCTCCCTGAAGCCAGGATCAGCACCATTAATGAATAATCTGCTCTGCTGCTTTGTACCACACCCAGCCACCCTGCAGCTAACCCTTGTCCCGAAATGATGCAGGGCTGGGCTGGGAAGACAGGCCCCTGGGGCCAGGCACGACAATCTCTGGGTCTCTGTGCCCTATCTATGTCTCCATCTCTCTCAAAAGTCCCAGGGAAGCAGGAGTTGGGAAGAGCGGCATCTAGACCAGGTAGAGGCTTCTGCTTACCCACTTCACTGCTCCTACTCCTGTGACCTTGCTCAAGTCACTCCCTCAGCACCGAATGAAGACAGCAGGCCTCAGGAGGGTTGTAGGGGCATCGAGCTAGTTCACTGTCAGGCATTAAGAAAGAAACTCAATGGAGACTCCTGGGTGGTCCAATGGTTAGGACTCCGTGCTCCCAATGCGGGGGGTGTGGGTTCAATCCCTGGCCAGGGAACTAAGATCCTGCATGCTGCGTGGCCAGCCAAAAACTAAAAATTAAAAAAAAAAAAAAAAAAACACCTCAGTGGGATGTTAAACCCAGTGATGACTAATCTTTTTGCAGGGCAGGGAATTTCAGCCCAAAGAGCCTAATCCTGTGGCATCTGGCCCGCTAAGCACCCTTGGGATAGTAGCAGCAGAAGGAGCCACCCTCTGCTTTGTGCCCCAGGGGGCTGGCCTGCTCCACCTGAGAAGGCATGCCATGGCTTTGATGTGGGCCCAGCTGGATGGGACCAGGCAGGACAGGACAAGTGACATGGGGTAGACCTGGCCCAGATCTGTGCTCTGGCCCAGCCTGTGGGCAAGGGCCTCACAGTGCTAAGAACCCGCTATAGTACTCATTTCCAGGCAAGTACCTGCTCCTGGGGAAAGTGAAACTTCTGCTTTCTGAATTGCTGAGCCCTGAAACTCACTCGTGAACTGATAAATACATGCACGCAGGAGCAGTGAGTGTTCTTCGGTCACTAAGTCATATCCAGCTCTTGGTGTTAGTCAGGAGGGGTAAGCTATAGTGAAAGCGAAAGTCACTCAGTTGTGTCCAGCTCCTTTTGACCCCATGGACTGTACAGTCTGTGGAATTCTCCAGGCCAGAATACTGGAGTGGGTAGCCTTTCCCTTCTCCGGGGGATCTTCCCAACCCAGGGATCGAACCCAGGTCTCCTGCATTGCAGGCGGATTCTTTCCCAGCCGAGCCACCAGGGAAGCCCAATAGCCACCAGGGGTAGGCTATGCTCAGTGACAAATTATCCCTATCTGCTGTTTCTCAGTGGTTCACTATACAAATTTAATTTTCTGTCATGCTGTGTGTCCAACATGAGTCAGTTGGCAAGAGGTACTGTGTTCACAGAGTGCCCGGGGGACTCAGGATAAGGGAATCTGCACCATCCCCGGAACCTGTGGACTGCTCATCCCTCCAGCCGAGGACGAGAGTTTTGGAGGGTCACAGGCAGGTGATATACCACATCTGCCCACGATCCACTGGCTAGGACTAACGTGTTCAGTCACGTCCGACTCTTTGCCACCCCAAGGACTATAGCCCACCAGGCTCCTCTGGCCATGGAATTTCCCAGGCAAGAGTACTGTAGTGGGTTGCCATTCCCTTCTCCTGGGGATCTTCCTGACCCAAGGATCGAACCTGAGTTTCTTGCCTCTCCTGCGCTGGCAGACGGATTCTTTACCACTGAGCCACCTGGGAAGCCCAGGATAGGACTAACTGCAGGGCGGCTGGGATATATGGGGAGTGATGGAGTGTCTGGTGAGCATCAGGGCCATAGACGGATGCCCCTCCCTCCCCTGCTGCTGCTACTGCTGCTAAGTCACTTCAGTCGTGTCCGACTCTGTGCAACACCATAGACGGCAGCCCACTCCGCCGTCCCTGGGATTCTCCAGTCAAGAACACTGGAGGGGGTTGCCATTTCCTTCTCCAATGCATGAAAGTGAAAAGTGAAAGTGAAGTCACTCAGTCGTGTCCAACTCTTAGCGACACCATGGACTGCAGCCTACCAGGCTCCTCTGTCCATGGGGTTTTCCAGGCAAGAGTACTGGAGTGGGTACTGCTGCTCAATACAGGGGTGTGGGCCAGGAGCTGAGCCTGCTGACTTGCTACCCCCAGCCCAGGCCCCAGGCAACTCCTCAGCTGCCACTAATTACCTGCGGGTTGCCAAAGTGGCGGCTTCGGGGCACTGGAACAGTGGCTGCATGGTGCTGGAGCAACTTTAAGGTGATACCGCAGGTTCCAGGGCAAAGGAGAAACCCCAGCAAGAAGGTAGGAGGGGCGAAATCACATTTAGAATCAAACCCCATACCTGTCAGAGACGCTCAGAGGACTCAAACAAACCTTGTGCTCACCAGGACCCAGGGACCCCACAGAGACTGAGACAGAACTGTGTTTGAGTGTCTCCTACGGAGGCACAGGTCAGCAGTAGACTGCTGCAGGGGCAGGGGCACTGGGTGCAATAGACCTGAGTATGGTATAAGCCCTCTAGGAGGAGGTCACAATTAACCCCACCAGAGAGCCCCCAGAACTTACACAGGACTGGGAAAACAGACTCTTGGAGGACACAAACCTCGTACGCACCAGGACCTAGGAGAAAGGAGCAGTGACCCCACGAGGGACTGACCCAGACTTGCCCATAAGTGTCCAGGAGTCCCTGGTGGAGGTGTGGCCTGCCGAAGGGTCGGGAGCACAGAGGGCAGCAGTGCGTGCATGGGACCTTGTGAAGGAGGTCGCCATCACCTCCACTATAGTTTGGCCTCAGGTCAAATAACAGGGAGGGAACACAGCCCCGCCCATCAACAGAAAATTGGATTAAAGATTTACTGAGAATGACCCCGCCCATTAGAACAAGACCCAGTTTCCCCTTGAGTCAGTCTCTCCTATCAGAAAGTTTCCATAAACCTCTTATCCTTCTCCATCAGAGGGTAGACAGAATGAAAACCACAATCACAGAAAACTAACCAATCTGATCACATGGACCACAGCCTTATCTAAGTCAATGAAACTATGAGCCATGCCATGTAGGGCCACTCAAGACAGAGGGTCATGGTGAAGAGGTCTGACAAAACATGGTCCACTGGAGAAAGGAATGGCAAACTATTTCAGTATTCTTGGCTTGAGAACCCCATGAATGGTATGAAAGGGCAAAAAGATAGGACACTGAAAGATGAACTCCCCAGGTCGGTAGGTGGCCTATATGCTACTGTAGATCAGTGGAGAAGTAACTCCAGAAAGAATGAAGAGACAGAGCCAAAACAAAAACAACACCCGGTTGTAGATGTGACTGGTGATGGAAGTAAAGTCCGATGCTGTGAAGAGAAATATTTCATCAGTTCAGTTCAGTTCATTTCAGTCCCTTAGTCATGTCCAACTCTTTGTGACCCCACGGACTGCAGCATGCCAGGCTTCCCTGGCCATCACCAACTCCCGGAGCTTGCACAAACTCATGTCCATCAAGTTGGTGATGCCATCCAATCATCTCATCCTCTGTCATCCCCTTCTCCTCCCACCTTCAGTTTTTCCTAGCATGAGGGTCTTTTCCAATGAACCAGTTCTTCACATCAGGTGGCCAAAGTATTGGAGTTTCAGCTTTAGCATCAGTCCTTCCAATGAATATTCAGGACTGATTTCTTTTAGGATGGACTGGTTGGATCTCCTTGCAGTCCAAGAGACTTTCAAGAGTCTTCTCCAACACCACAGTTCAAAAGCATCAATTCTTCAGCACTCAGCTTTCTTTATAGTCCAACTCTCACATCCATACATGACTACTGGAAAACCCATAGCTTTGACTAGATGAACCTTTGTTGGCAAAGTAATATCTCTGCCTTTTAATATGCTATCTAGGTTGGTCATAACTTTTCTTCCAAGGAGCAAGCGTCTTAATTTCATGGCTGCAGTCACCATCTGCAGTGATTTTGGAGACCCCCAAAATAAAGTCTGTCACTGTTTCCATTGTTTCCCCATCTATTTGCCATGAACTGATGGAACCAGATGCCATGATCTTAGTTTTTTGAATGTTGAGCTTTAAGCTAACTTTTTCACTCTCCTCTTTCACTTTCATCAAGAGGCTCTTTAGTTCCTCTTCACTTTCTGCCATAAGGGTAGTGTCATCTGCATATCTGAGGTTATTGATATTTCTCCCAGAAGTCTTGATTCAGGCTTGTGCTTCTTCCAGCCCAGGTTTTCTCATGATGTACTCTGCATACAAGTTAAATAAGCAGGGGGACAATATACAGCCTTGATGTACTCCTTTTCCTATTTGGAACCAGTCTGTTGTTCTACGTCCAGTTCTAACTGTTGCTTCCTGACCTGCATACAGATTTCTCAAGAAGTAGGTCAGGTGGTCTGGTATTCCTGTCTCTTTAAGAGTTTTCCACAGCTTGTGGTGATCCACACAGTCAAAGGCTTTGGCATAGTCAATAAAGCAGAAATAGATGTTTTTCTGGAAGTCTTTTGCTTTTTTGATGAGCCAACGAATGTTGGCAATTTGATCTGTGGTTCTTCTGCCTTTTCTAAATCCAGCTTGAACATTTGGAAGTTCATGGTTCATGTACAGTTGAAGCCTGGCTTGGAGAATTTTGAGCATTACTTTACTGATGTATGAGATGAGTGCAATTGTGCGGTAGTTTGAGCATTCCTTGGCATTGCCTTTCTTTGGGATTGGAATGAAAACTGACCTTTTCCAGTCCTGTGACTACTGCTGTTTTCCAAATTTGCTGGCATATTGAGTGCAGCACTTTCACAGCATCATCTGTTAGGATTTTAAATAACTCAACTGGAATTCCATCACCTCCGCTAGCTTTGTTCATAGTGATGCTTCCTAAGGCCCACTTGACTTCGCATTCCAGGATGTCTGGCTCTAGGTGAGTGATCACACCATCATGATTATCTGGGTCATGAAGATCTTTTTTGTATAGTTCTTCTGTGTATTCTTGCCACCTCTTTTTAATATCTTCTGCTTCTGTTAGGTCTATATCATCTCTGTCCTTTATTGAGCCCATCTTTGCATGAAATGTCCCCTTGGTATCTCTGATTTTCTTGAAGAGATCTCTATTTCTTTGCACTGATCACTAAGGAAGGTTTTCTTATCTCTCCTTGCTATTCTTTGGAACTCTGCATTCAAATGGATATATCTTTCCTTTTCTCCTTTGCTTTTCACTTCTCTTCTTTTCACAACTATCTGTAAGGCCTCCTCAGACAACCATTTTGCTTTTTTGCATTTCTTTTTCTTGGAGATGGTCTTGATCCCTGCCTCCTGTACAATGTCACGAAACTCCGTCCATAGTTCTTCAGGCACTCTATCAGATCTAATCCCTTGAATCCATTGATGCTTTTGAACTGTGGTGTTGGAGAAGATTCGTGAGAGTCCCTTGGACAGCAAGGAGATCCAACCAGTCCATCCTAAAAGAAATCAGTCCTAAATATTCATTGGAAGGACTGATGCTGAAGCTGAAACTCCAATAATTTGGCCACCTGATGTGAAGAACTAACTCACTGGAAAAGACCCTGATGCTGGGAAAAATTGAAGGTGGGAGGAGAAGGGGATGACAGAGGATGAGATGGTTGGATGGCATCACCAACTTGATGGACATGAGTTTGCACAAGCTCCAGGAGTTGGTGATGGACAGGAAAGGCTGGCATGCTACAGTCCATGGGGTCGCAAAGAGTCGGACATGACTGAGCTACTGAACTGAACTGAAGGGAGACCATTATTTTTGCTCTTCTTTCCTAAGACAATCTATAGGACTTATTTCTCTCAGGACTCAGTGCAGAGAAGAGCCGTTTGGCTCCTTAGCAAATGGTGGCATTTGTCTTACAGGCACTGAGTAAATAAATCCCGTTTTGATTCTGTTTCCCATGTCGAATTGACAGCTAGGAAGCTCAGACACAGATCCCCCAGGCCCACCTCCTCTGTGTACAGGATCGGGCAGCCCACATTCATAGCTTTGCTCCCCCTACATTCCTAGTGATCTCTTTTTTCCTGCATTTTCCCTCTGTCCCTATTTCCTCACCATGGCTTTTTCCTTTTATTTCCTTCTATCTGTGTTCTATTTCTGTAAGGCTTCTCGAATCCTTTCTGAGATCAAATGGGCATTAATTAAGCAGTCCCTGCATTCTGTGCTGCTTCCTGTAGCTCTGGCAAATGCCACCAGTGTTTTGGGCAAAGCTCCCAAAAAGAAGGTTGAAATGTCTGAGCTTCACAGGACAGACCTGCCACCATGAGGCTGATGGGCTACCTGGTGCTGTATAAGGGGCTTGGCTCATGTGTCAGGCCCCTGATCACTGTGACCTCCTGAGATCAACAGCCTATTTTTGTGCCTTTGGACTAAGCACAGAGAAGAGCCTCAGGGGCGACCACCCAAACTGGGCCAGAGCCAGCCCTGTCTTGACCTCTCAGTCAAACATGCCTTCCCCTGAGAAGTGCCTGGGAGCATGGGGTGGGCAAAGCACTGTGCCGGGCATTCCTGGGGCAGCCCCAGGCCTTCCGCTGAGGAACCTGCAAGCTGGTAGAGGAGCCCTGACACCAAACTCCAGTTCAGAGCAGGGAGGAGAGACAGAAGAATGAGATCTCTGCTACTCGGTTTGGCTTTGGTGGAGGCCACCTGGGAGCTGGGGGAGAGGAGAGACAAGTACAGACAACCAGGGCCTGGGAAGAGCAAGCCAAGCAGAGGGAAAGACAAGGGTGAAGACCCAGAGGACTGAAAATGCAGGAGTAGGTACCAGGGAGACTGGGTGGTGTTCTTTATCTGGAAGGTGCCGTTTAGAAGATGAGCAAGGAAAAGGGAATCTTGGAATATGGGGTGGGACCCAAGCTGAGTTTGGCCTTGATCCTATAAAGCAGCAGTGAATGGGGAGCATCAGAGGGAGGTCGAGGTAGGGGGTAGGTGGGAGGAATACAGCCAGGCTTGCTGTGCAGAACAGTCCTCCTGGCTGCATGGGGAGAGAGGGTGGGAGGGCCCAGTGGGTCAACAAGACCAAGAGGAAGGGGTTTGAACTGAGCAGCAGCAGGGACAAGAGGAGGCCACATGGCACCGTAGATTTGGCCACTAATGAGCCCTGGGTCCTCTTACAGGCCATTCACAATATAGCCCTGCTTACCCCTCCAGCTTCTGTTCTCCTCATTCACATCATCCAGTTTACATGGATACGTGTGTTGTGTGTGTATTTATTTTTCTTTTTAGCATCTTTCCAATCTTACATGTATAACATATATAGTTCTCCAAACATTCCATGTTGGCCTCTGTTTCAGGACCTCTGCCCAGGCTGTTCCATCTGCCTAGGACACCTTTTCCCCAGCTTACCCTGGTCTAGCTTACATGGCCAATTCCTACTCATCCTTCAAATCACAGCTCACATGTCACTTCCTCTGAGGGCAGCAAGTCCTCCCTGGCTGCCATGTACAAACCTCCATTATTACCTATGACACACTGGGTCCCAGTGGCTCAGACTCCCCTAGGGGCCTCACTCATGGGACTCTTCTCTCCTGTAAGGCTGGGCTCAGGCTTGCTTCCTCCAAACCCCCAGTGTCTGGCACAGGGCCTAGTTGCACTGTGGTGCTCAGTACATATTGAGTGAACAAATAGAAGGCTGGATGAGGAGTGAGGGAAGGTCAAGATGCCTGGATGATAATAGTGGTAGTAATTATTACTATTGAGCAAGGGATCTTAGTGTATCATCTCATTTAATCTCTTGATGCATCTGAGACAGATACTTTCTTTATCCCCATTTTATAAATAAGCAAACCGAGGCTTCAGAAATTGTTATTTGCCCACCCAGTTGGTAAGCGCAGAACTGGAATTGGAACCCCGGGCAGGCTGGCCCCAGAGGATGCAGTGTTAACCCACTTGGCTGGGCTGGGCTGGGCTGGGCTTGGAGGCTGGGCTGTCTGGTGAGGTGCTGAATAAGGAAAGGGGTGGGGTGAGTTCTCTCCAGTTTTTCTGCTTTTTTGTGTTTGCACTCGAAGGAATGAAAAGCAAACGGTTCAGAAGTACTTGTACACCCTCTCACCAGGCCCTTTCAAATAGCCACAATTCTAGCCTTTTCACCTGGATACATTTCCTAGCACGCCACTGTCCTCATAGAACTGACCACTGTTCTGCGCACACCCTCACCTTGAGAGGAGGTGAGACTCCGTATGTCCTATTCTCAGCTGGCGAACCTCATGTCTCTACTGTCCCACTTGTCTCTCACAGATGTCATGGAACCCCCAGTACCGGAGTTCCAAGTTCCGCCACGTCTTTGGCAAACCAGCCAGCAAGGAGAACTGCTACGACTCTGTGCCCATCACCCACAGCGTCCAAGACAATCATTTCTGTGCTGTGAACCCCCACTTCATTGCAGTCGTGACTGAGTGTACTGGTGGGGGTGCCTTCCTCGTCATCCCCTTGCACCAGGTAAGGAAGCCTGCTAGGCCCAGACCCAAACAGCTCTCTGGAGGCAGCACAGGACAGAGGGGAAGTAGAAAGAGCCTCAGTTTGGATCCCACACATGGGTTCACGTCCGAGCCCTGCTGTGTGACCATAAATAAGTCATTTCACTCCTTTCCGTCTTGGTTTTTTCACTGGAAAAGTCTGCCTCTCCTGGGATTTCAGCTTCTTGCAGTTGTTTAGGGCTCCCATGAGGAGTCCTATGTTTAGGACCCCACTGCAAAGGAATTCATTCCTGAATAACATTAAATGCATTGCCAGGCTCACGAGGCATTGGGGAAGTCTCCAAAGCCAGCTCCTCTCTCCAAGAGAGAAAAGGACCTTGAGGCGAAATCTAAGTAGGAGAGGTAAGCAGCAAGTGAACACGAAGAATAGGCTTGTCTTGTGGCAATCATTGACAGCAGAAGTTGGGACATATGCAGTTGCTGATATTTAACAGACTTTGATTCCCAAAATGGCAGTTTCACATAGATTAATTTAACAGCGGATCTTTTCAGGATCCTGAGTTTTTGCCTTGAGGCAGCATCTCCGAAGGGACTGGAGGGGCTTGGTAGTGCCTCTGGTTTGTGGCGGAGGCAGGTAGAAAGTTTCTCCAGAGAAAAGTATCTCAGTGTGAACAGGACTCCCACAGATTAAGACTAGGGAAGTTCATAAACAGAGCTACCAAGCATGTAAGCCCCCCTGAGTAAGCATCAGCTGAAGAAACCAACAACAGACTTAGAGCCCTAGAGGCCTTTAGAAGTTAAAACCGCACACAAAACAGATTCACAGATCAGGTTTTCTGATCCCAATGCAATTGAGTTAGAAGTCTATAACAAGAGAGAAATTTTAAATTCTCATTCATTTAGAAGTTTAAAAACACCTTTCTAGGGACTTCCCTTGTGGTCCATGGGTTAAGACTCCATGTTTCTGCTGCAGGGGGCACAGGTTCAATCACTGGTCAGGGAACTAAGATTCCACATGCCGATCAGCCTGGCCAAAAAAATAATAATAATAATAAATAAAAATACCTTTCTAAATAACTTCTAGATCCAAGAAGAAATCAAAATGGAAATTTAAAAATACTTGCGCATGAATGAAAATGGAATATATCACTAAAATTATGGGGATGCAGGGAAGTGGTGCTTCAAGGGAAATTTGCAGCACTAATGCTTATGTGGGGCTTCCCAGGTAGTTCAGTGGTAAAGAACCTGCCTGCCAGTGCAGGAGTCGCAGGAGACGTGGGCTTGATCCCCGAGTTGGGAAGTTCCCCTGGAGGAGGAAATGGCAATCCACTCCAGTATTCTTGCCTGGAGAATCCCGCGGACAGAGGAGCCTGGCGGGCTATAGTCCTTGGGGTCGCAAAGAGTCAGACACGACTAAAGTAACTGAGCACGCACACACACAGAATTCAGGACCCATTCACGATCAAAATAAAAATTCTTTGCAAACTAGGAAAAAGGATCCTCACTAACATAGGAAGCAGAATTTTAAAAAATATATTTATTTTCTGCTGTGCTGGGTTGCCGTGCAGGGGCTTTTCTCTAGTCGCGGTGCTCGGACTTCTCATTGCGGTGGCTTCTCTTGTTGCAGAGCACAGGCTCTAAGGCGCACAGGCTCAGTGGTTGTGGTGCAGGGGCTTAGCTGCTCTGCAGCATGTGGGATCTTCCCAGACCGGGGATCGAACCCATATCTCCTGCCCTGGCAGGTGGATTCTTTACCGCTAAGCCACTAGGGAAGTAGCGCCACAGCCTCTCCTGTCCCACCCCACCTGGCTCCTGTCTGCTAGGAAACAGACTTTTTTAAACTTTTTGTTTTGAAAGACTCTCAACCCTACAGAAAAGTTGCAAAAATAGTTGAATAAATGATTATCCTTCACCAAGATTCACTGGTTGTTAAGATTCTGCCAAATTTACCTTTTGTCTGTTTTTACATATCTTTCACAATGTGTGTAGAAAAAAATTTTATCTCTGGTCAAGTCTAACCCAGGATCATGCATTATATTCAGTTGTCACTTTACTCATTAGACTACATAGTCTACTTCAGCTCATAATATTGACATTTTACAGCTGTAAAGCCCAGCTGTTTTGAAGGATGTTGCTAAAATTGAACTTGACCCATTGTTTTCTTGTGATTAGATTCATGTTGTATGTTTTTGGCAAGAATATTAAATAAGTGATGTTGTATCCTCAGTTCATTATGTCGTATGACACATGAGGTCAGTTTGTCCCATTATTGCTGATATTGGTGGTATTTAATCTCTTTGTTAATATGGTGCAAACATCACTTATGAAAAAGAAACATCCCTTCAGGGAATTCCCTGGCTGTCCAGTGGTTAGGACTCAGCTCTCAATAGCGTGGCCCAGGTTTGACCCACGGTCAGGGAACTGACACCCCCACCCCCCAAAAAAAGAATATGAAAGGTGCTGGCCTGCACAGTAAGACTAGAAAAATAAGTTAAGGGTATAAGGATTGAAAAGGAAGAGATAAAACCATATTATTTACTGATGTGATTGTCTACATAGAAAATCGGAAGAACTAGAGTCAAATTACTAGAAAAAATAATCAGTGTTTGGAAGGTGACTGGATGAAAAATCAGAATCCAAGTCAGAATTGCATTTTTACATAACAAGAGTGCTTAGAAAATGTAAATATTTCCAGTAGAATGTAAAGAGTAAATACCCAGGAATTAATAAGCAAAACTGAATAGGAGAAAATTGCAGAGCATCATTGACAGGCTAATAATGAAGATGACCTAAGTAAATGGAAATGTGTGCCATGTTCATGATTAGTCACTTTTTCCCCCTCCTCCAAATGTCCAGAGCATTCTCCTTTTCATTATATATTCCATAGTACATTGCTTTCTTAGGATACCATGCCCTGAGTGCTTTGAATTAGAGTCACTTGTGTTCTTGTGGTAGTACTTCTTAATGTACTTGCAATGTGGGAGGAGTTGGGGAGAACCAGTACTTTGCTTACCCACATATCACGTGGGCAGACACAGTTGATACTTATACATTTTCATTGATTGAACAAATCTGTTCTCCGTTCCTATACATTTGCTTTTGAAGAATATCACGCAAATGGAACCATACAGTGTGTAGCCTTTCGGGCTTAACTTTTTTCATTCAGTGAATTCTCTGGAGATCCATCCAGGTTGTTGTCTGTATCAATTGCTTGTTCTTTTTTATTGCTGAGTAGTATTCTGTGGTGTGGTTGCACAGTTTGTTGAACCCTTGGCTGTTGAAGGCCATCTGGCCTGTTTCCAGTTTGGAGCTGTTAGGAATGAAACTGCTATAAACATTTGTGTACAGGTTTCTGTGTGCACATAAGTAAATTCCATTTTTCTGGGATAAATGCCTAGGAGTGCAATCTCTGGATCATAAAGTAGTTACATGTTCCATTTTAGAGGAAACTGCCAAGCTATTTTCACAAATAGTTTTATAGCATAAGTAAAGTATTACATGGAACATAACTTCTAAAAAGTCCTTTGCTGTTTATCTGAAATTCAAATTTTACCAGGTATCCTCTTTTTATTTGTTAAATCTGGCTTCCCAGGTGATGCCAATGCTGCTGTTTTTCAGCAGCTAGGCTCTATTCTAGTTCTTCTTTTTTTATCATTACAAAAAGAATTTTCAAACACAAAGGTAGGTGAAAACAATATCGTGACCTCTTCACACCCAGATTCAAGAATTTTGAAGACTTTGCCATGCTTGCTTCATCCATCCCTTTTTTTTTCCTGAAATATCTTAAAGCAAAGCCCAGACTGTTTGTCATTTTACCCCCACAGAGTTCAGTTTGCAATTCTATAAAATAATAACATTTTCTGTTATTGACATAACAGAATGTGACATAACAAATGTGTTTATTCTGATATAACCATAATGCCAGGATCACAGCAATTTCCTATTATGTGAAAAAGCCCTTGATTGCCTCATAAATGCCTCTTTGCTCCTTGTTTGTTTGAAACAGCATCGAGAAGGTCCACACGTTGCATCTCGTTGACATTTTCCTAAGTAACCACATCCAGTGTGACGAAGCAGGAGGGAGAGGCGGAGAGAGGAAAAGGACCCTTGCTGGTCCCATGGTGCAGTGCTTACCTGGGCAGACAGGCCTGCAGGCCCTTTTCCATGTGGTCAGCAGGGCCAGGGCTTACGCTGCACCTTTATTAGACCATTTTATGGGAGGTATTGCCCCGTTATATGGATAAGGATGCCGAGCTGACTGTCTGAAGGACCCTGAACAGGAAGGGTGTGGGCCCAGACCTGGACATGGTCTTGGGGCCCCACTTTCATTCAGCCGACCTGCACTTCTGAGTTTTGGCTCTGGCTGACATCGGTTCCTTGTCAGTTACCAGGGTGTAAGTCCCATCCAGGCACACAGAATGTCAGTAAAGGAAGAAAGGAAGGGACAAGCTAGCAAATTCTTTATTTTAGCGCAGGATTGGAAGATTCCTGGCTCTACCACCGTGTATGGGATTTATTCTCAGAAGGGCCAGGCTGCCCCATGTGGTGTCAGGTGTCCCAAAGGGAGTGACTCCACAGTCTCTCTCTTCCACCCTGTGACCCAGGGTGAACCCACAGCAGGGTGGCGCTGGCAGCCTAGGCAACCAAGGGCTGCACTCAGGGAACAAAGGCTCAGTGGGGAGGTCTGGGGACACGCCCGCCCTGAGCCTGGGGGACATGCCAGGTTGGGCTTTGGACCCTGGCACCAGGCCTACGGCAGACCCACCTGATCAGGTGGGAGGTGGACTTTGCTGTGAGGTGTGGAGGTCGGGAGGAATGCCAGCAAGAACAGGCAGAGCTCTGGGGTCAAGCCCTGCAGCATCGCTGGGAGTAGACCAAGCCAGAGGAGGGCATGGGCTTGGGGGGCCAAAGGGACGCATGGTGAACAGGTGCCTGGGAGCAGGGGGAGGGGAGCACTTCACTGCTGTGCTCTTGGAGGCCAGCCAGACCCTGCCTAAGCCTGTGTCATGCCACATCACTCCTAGGACCCACCCCCTCTCCCATTGCCTGCACACAAAGTCCTGCCTTTCTCACCAGAACTCTTCATCCACATCCCAGCTGACGCTGTAAACCTCAGAGCCCTCCACAGCCTACACCTGTTCCCTCCATAGTCAGGTTCCCCTGCTAGAAATGTAGAGATGCAGGGTGTGTGCTAGACTGTTTTACTGTTTTTCTTTAGGGGAGAAAGTCTGTTCCAGTTCTAAGGGTCTGTTCAGCCTGGAAGGGAGCTGGCCTGGGACCAGGGAGGTGGCGTGGGGTGGAGGTGTCCTTTGGGGTCCAAAGTACAGAGCTGGAACCAGAAGTGGAGAGTAAAGGGAGTGGGGAGGGCCACAGGGAGGCTATACTAGGTTCCGAGTAAGAAGTGTTTGCTCACAGTTTGTAACAAGGTCTGAAAGTGAAATAAGCCACCTAGTGGGGACATGGGCTCCCCACCCTCTGGAGGTGACCAAGCTAGGTTACCAGATAGCCTCCGCTGTTCACCACTTCCAGCCCTGGGTGTGGGGTTCTGCAGTGGACATTCCCCAGGCTCATCTGTGCATGTGAGAGGAGGGCTGGTAAATGATACGTTCCCTAAATCCTCCTGGGAACATGATTTGCATTTTAGCAGCACGTGTATTTGCAAGATTAGGGGACACTCCTGTCTTTTCCCTGCTCAGCTGTTTCCTCTGGGCAGCCCTCTGGCTAAGTCTCACCGACTCTAGTTAGGACATGTCTCATCTGTCCACTTGTCCATCTCTCCATGTGCATCTCGCTCTATGCAAGGTGACCTGTCCCCTCTTGTCTGGACTTCTCTATCTTCCTACCCATCAGTCTACCTTTTTGCCTGCTTGCCTTAGGATCTCTCTACTTGAAACCTATCTGTGTATGGCCCAACCCTTCTGGCTTGCAGTGCCTCCCCTTCATCCTAGTCTGGTCAAAGTCTTTCTTTAAGGCCCAATTCAAAGGCATCCTACTCCAGGAAGCCTTCTTTGATTGATCCCCCAGGGCATTTCTTCTGCCTCTGAGCCCTGAGTACACTATATCCTGCCTCCTCCACAGGTTGGCGTCCCCTGGAGGGCACAGATCATGAGTAATCCATCTTCTGCTGCCACTTGCATGGGACATAAGATCTGGCACATAGGAGGTCCTCATTGAAAGGCCTGCATAACGCTGATGATAACTATGGTGTGGGGATAGCAAGAGGCAGACCATAAGTGAGAGAAAGCATTCCCAGTTCTCACGGCTCTGCCATGGTTGAAGTGGCTCTGATTATAAACCCTTGCTATCTCCAGCTTCTATGTTCTCAATGGGGATTCTTGCACTGCTTCCTAGGGTGGCTGGAATGATTAAATAACTAAATAATTGAGCAGAGCCCCTAGCACAGGGCCTGGCACATAAATCACTCCTGAAAGTATGGTTCCTAAAGAAAAATACTTGCAAACATGTTCCTTATAGATGTAATAATGTGCTTGAGTGCATTCACTGAGGACACCTTGGCCTCACTAAGTACATCCTGGCCCCTGCAAAGTACTGAGCAACAATAAAGCTGGGTAACTGTGATTAGTTCTGATGAACTTATATTAGTGAATATCCTGAAAGCTCACCATGTACCAAGTAGAGTCTTTTTTTTTTTTCTTTCATTTGGTCGTGCCACACAGCTTGTGGGATCTCAGTTTCCCGACCAGGAAACGAACCCAGGCCTTGGCCATGAAAGCTCTGAGTCCTAACCACTGGACCACCAGGGAATTCCCAAGACAGAGTCTTAAGCACTGTATGTGTATGAACTCATTTAATCCTCATATCCACCCTGAGATTCTACTACTGTTGCCATTTTGTAGATGAGGAAACTGACCAAGAGGCAGGTTCCCTGTGAGCCCTAAGGTCACGACAGTAACCCCACAGCCTCTCCTGTCCCACCCCACCGGGCTCCTGCCTTCTGGGTCCTACAGTCCCGTCCACTCCATCTGCCCCAGGACAGCCGCTCCTCAGAGACTTGGAGGTGCTGTCTCTCCAGGCTGAGCAGCTCCCTGGCGTCTAGGAGGAAGACAGGTGTGTCTGCTCTGGTTTAGAGTCTGTGCTGTGTGCGCTAAGTCACTTCAGTTGTGTCCGACTCTTTGCAACCCTATGGACCATAGCCCTCCAGGGTCCTCTGTCTATAGGGGTTCTCTAGGCAAGAATACTGGAGTGGGTTGCCATGCCCTCCTCCAGGGGATCTTCCTGAGGAATTGAACCCAATCTCTTACATCTCCTGCATTGGCGGGTAGGTTCTTTACCCCTAGCACCACCTGGGAAGCCCCCATTTGGAGCACCCACACACACACACACACACACACATCCATAAATCAGAGTCCTGTCCTTGGCTGACTGCTGGCCTAATGGGCTGAAAGGCAGCAGTGGCCTCTGGATTATAAATATCCCTGTCTTGACAGGGCTTTTAGCAGCCCGGTCAATAGCCCATCAGACTGGCTAATGTCTATTAATGTGGGTCCTCCCACAGAAACCCTCTTAGGCACAGGGCCTACCAGCCTCTGGGGACCACCTGCCATCCTTTGTTCATTAAGAAGTAAGAGAAGCTGTGTGGGGATGGGGCCTCTGCTCTTGGAGGCCTGGGAGGAGTGCCCACCAGAGCCAGGCCTGGCTCTCAGGTACCTCTGAGTCTGAAGCTCACAGAGCTGGAGGCTGGAGTCTGAATGGGGCTCCTGGGCACATTGCTTCCAGTTAGCCAAGGCCAGGGACAATCAGCTCTCTAGAGAAACCTTCTTAGGGCAGAAACTGGGGCTTGGCCCTGGGCCGGAGTGCAAAGATCAAGACCTTGAAAGCACCTGGGTACGCCACAGCCAAAGACAGTGCTGCTGACTGCTTCGGCCCTTTGGCCCAGGAAATGATCCAAGAAAAGGGAAAGGCTGTGTGCAGGAAGGGGGTCAGGACACTGACTCAGACAGGGCTGGTGCTCCCTCAGACCACAGTGAGTATGCCACAGGCTCACCCTGGGCTCCAGCCCAACTCTGCCCTTCCCCTTCCCCATGACCCTGGGCAAGTTCTTCCGCCAGTCTGGGGGGTGAGGGGTGAGGGTGGTCAGTGATCCATTAGTAATGCCTGCCACAGGTGCAGGCTAGTTGAGCTTTGCTGTGTTTTTTACCATTCCTGATTGCAGAGCCCCTCAGGCTCTGCAGCTTTATCAGAAATTTTTAGCTAATCCTGCAAGGACCCGATCTTTTCAGAAAGTCTTGTCTTAAATACCTTTTTAAAAAAAAATTATTTATTTTTAATTGAAGGATAATTGCTTTACAATGTTGTGTTGGTTTCTGCCATATATCAGCATGAATCAGCCATAGGTATACATGTCCCCTCCCTCTTGAACCTCCCTCTTAAATACCTTTTTTATTGCAAAATTTTACAGTTTTTATAGTTTAGAAAAAAATTCTTTTTAAGATACAGAGGATGATTTTTTTAAAGCCACACCCATTTAACTCACCGTGTAGAGATAACCATGAATAACATTTTGATGCATTTCCTTCCAGTCTTTTTTCCCTCAACTTTAGGGTACATGTGTGGGACTTCCCTGGCCATCCAATGGTTAGGACTCTGTTTCCAATTCAGGGGATGTGGGTTCCATCCCTAGTCAAGGAGGAACTAAGATCCCTCATGCCAAGAAGCACAACCAAAAACTTTTATAAAAAAAAAAATATATATAAATATATGTATATATACACATATGTAGATGTTTGTGTATGTTGGCAACCCACTCCAGTATTCTTGCCTGGAGAATCCCATGGACAGAGTAGCCTGGCAGGCTACAGTGCCTAGGGTCACAAAGAATTGGACACGACTGAAGCAACTTAGCACGCATGCACGTGTGTTTGCACACAAATGTACGTATAATAAAAGCTCTTCTTTGAGCACTTACTATAGGAGATCACTGTTGGACTTTTCAGCTACAGTACGTCATTTCACCCTCATCGCCCTGCAAGGGAGAGATTATCGGTCATATTTTAGGAGAGTAGAGAATGGCCTGGTGGCTGGAGCGATGGTCCCATGGAGACCTGAGCTGGGCCTGTGGGTGTGGTGATCTCTTTGCAGGGCCCTCACTCCAGGTGCTGCCTTGCTGCCCTCTGCCCAGGGGCCCGTTTTCCTCATCCATGAAGAAGGCTAAACCATCTGAAAGAAACTGATCTTTTGTTCGGCTCCTCACACAGCACTGTCAAATGACACATCCAAAGTCTTTATTTTGTCTCTCCCTCAGAATGTCTGCTGCTGTTTAGTCGCTCAGCGATGTCCACTTCTTTGCAGCCCCATGGACTGCAGCATGCCAGGCTCCTCTCTCTTTTACTATCTCCCAGAGTTTGCTCAGGTTAACGTCCACTGAGTTGGTGATGCTATCCAACCATCTCATCCTCTGCCACCTTTCTCCTATTGCCTTCAATCTTTCCCAGCCTCAGGGTCTTTTCCAATGTATGTGAAAGTACTTTTTTATTTTCTAAACGCTTTGATGATTAGTTCAGTTCAGTTCAGTCACTCAGTCGTGTCCGACTCTTTGTGACCCCATGAATCGCAGCACGCCAGGCCTCCCTGTCCATCACCAGTTCCCAGAGTTCACCCAAACTCACGTCCATCGAGTCGGTGATGCCATCCAGCCATCTCATCCTCTGTCATCCCCTTCTCCTCCTGCCCCCAATCCCTCCCAGCATCAGAGTCTTTTCCAATGAGTCAACTCTTTGCAGGAGGTGGCCAAAGTACTGGAGTTTCAGCTTTAGCATCATTCCTGCCAAAGAACACCCAGGAATCTCCTTTAGAATGGAGTGGTTGGGGGGCCCGGGGGCGGGCGGAGCGGGGTTGGGCCGCGGCGGCGGGGCTGTCTGAGGCAGCCGTCCCGCCCCCTCCCGTCCGGCCGCCGCCGCCGCCACCGCCGCCGCTGCCTGGGGCTTGGTTGAGGTGGCTTGTGGGTCCCGGCGGAGTGTGGCGCCGCCGCCGCCGCGCGACGGGGCAAAAGTGGGCAGTTTTTATAGGTGAACAGGAGTGAACTTTTCTTCCAGAGACTACAAAGCAGCATTTTCCCCCCCATTTGAGTGCCTCCAAACACTAGTGTTTGTTACACGTTGCTTTTTCTGGAAGGAAACTTCAGGAATATGGCTCCTGTAAGTCAGAAAATGGGTAAGAAGAGCCGAGTGAAAACGCAGAAATCAGGCACTGGTGCTGCAGCAAGCGTGTCCCCGAAGGAAACCTTGAACCTGACCAGCGAGCTTTTGCAGAAATGCAGTAGCCCTGCCCCTGGTCCTGGAAAAGAATGGGAAGAGTATGTGCAGATCCGGTCTCTAGTTGAGAAAATACGAAAAAAGCAAAAAGGTCTGTCTGTTACTTTTGATGGAAAAAGAGAAGATTACTTTCCTGATCTAATGAAATGGGCCTCTGAAAATGGAGCCTCTGTTGAGGGTTTTGAAATAGTGAACTTCAAAGAAGAGGGCTTCGGTTTGAGAGCAACAAGAGATATCAAGGCAGAAGAATTATTTTTATGGGTTCCACGAAAATTACTAATGACTGTTGAATCTGCTAAAACTTCAGTGTTGGGGCCCTTGTATTCTCAAGACCGGATTCTTCAAGCCATGGGAAACATCACACTGGCCTTCCATCTGCTGTGTGAGCGGGCCGACCCTAACTCGTTCTGGCAGCCCTACATTCAGACCCTCCCCAGCGAGTACGACACCCCCCTCTACTTCGAGGAGGATGAGGTTCGCTACCTGCAGTCCACACAGGCCATACACGACGTCTTTAGCCAGTACAAGAACACGGCGCGGCAGTACGCCTACTTCTACAAGGTCATCCAGACCCATCCTCATGCCCACAAACTGCCCTTGAAGGACTCCTTCACTTACGAGGACTACAGGCGGGCGGTCTCTTCCGTTATGACTCGACAAAACCAGATTCCCACGGAGGACGGCTCCCGGGTGACCCTCGCGCTTATCCCCCTGTGGGACATGTGCAACCACACCAGCGGCCTGATCACCACCGGCTACAACCTGGAGGATGACCGCTGCGAGTGTGTGGCCCAGCAGGACTTCCGGGCCGGAGAGCAGATTTACATTTTTTATGGCACTCGGTCAAATGCAGAGTTTGTGATCCACAGTGGTTTTTTCTTTGACAATAATTCACACGACAGAGTGAAAATAAAGCTTGGAGTGAGTAGAGGTGACCGGCTCTACGCCATGAAGGCCGAGGTCCTGGCTCGCGCTGGCATCCCAACCTCCAGCGTCTTTGCCCTGCATTTCACCGAGCCGCCCATCTCCGCCCAGCTGCTGGCTTTTCTCCGAGTTTTCTGCATGACCGAAGAGGAGCTGAAAGAACACTTGCTGGGAGACAGTGCCATTGACAGAATCTTCACCTTGGGGAACTCTGAGTACCCTGTCAGCTGGGACAACGAGGTCAGGCTGTGGGCGTTTCTTGAAGACCGAGCCTCGCTTCTTCTAAAAACATACAAGACAACCATCGAGGAAGATAAGTCCTTCTTGAAAAACCACGACCTTTCCGCCCGTGCCACCATGGCCATCAAGCTGCGCTTAGGTGAGAAGGAGATCCTGGAGAGAGCGGTCAAGAGCGCGGCCGCGAACCGGGAGTTCTACCGGCGGCAGATGGAGGAGCGGGCGCCGCTGCCCAAGTACGAGGAGGGCGGCGCGGGGCTGCTGGAGGGCGTGGCGGACTCGAGGCTGCCGCTGGTGCTGAGGAGCCTGGAGGGGGAGGCGGGCGCGCAGGAGGCCTTGACCCTCAGCGAGGCCGTCCGCAGGGCCCAGGCCGCCGAGCACGGGCTCGTCAATGGCGAAAGCGCTATCCCCAACGGGACCAGGTCAGAGAAGGAAACTTTAACTCAAGAGGAAAGTAAAAGAGCGACTGGAGACGCCAAAGAACCTTCTTCCGACAGCGCCGAGGACGTTGCACAGTAGCCCCGGCTTCGGCCGAGGTTTATGAACGGGCCCGTTTACATCGCTGTTTCCCTGTTCACGGTTTTCTTTCTGCTGAGAGAAAAATATGTTTTTGCTGCTTTATATAAAAATGATTTTTTTAAGTTATTTAAAAAATCTAGCTTCCCTTTCTGATTATGATTGCCATCTTGCTTCTAGGCCAAACCAACCAGTTGACCAAGCAGCACACAGAGGGGAGAGGCGCCTCGGAAGGTTCTGCAGGCCCTCTGCGGGCAGACACCTTTTCTGCCTGGGAAAGAATGCAGCTCCCCGTCCGCGGTGCTGCTGTGGGCCTCGCCTCTCCACAGCCAGGGGGCAGGCCCGCCCCGCCTCCTGCCTGATGAGGGCGCTCCGCGGATGCCCAGCGGAAAACGGGCTCGAGGTTAGGAAACCTGGGAGTCTGGGCGAAAAAGATGAAATCCTTTTTTTTTTTTTTTTTTTTCCTAAAAAAAAAAGAAATGCCCCAGTACCAAAAGAAAAGGAAAGGTGGCAACCTTATTTTTAATAGTTTAAAATGTTGATGATAATCCTAATGATATAAACACGCGGACACACACACACACACACACACCCCTAGTGATTTCTAAAGATTTGTTTACTTTGTGTTTTGTTTTACTGTGTTAAGAACGTGTCCTTTCTCCTGGAATCAAAGTAGGATATGCGTATCCTGCTCCTAAACTTCCGCGTTGGCTCTGATTGTGAAGCGGTGCGCTCGCCCTCCACCCTGGTGAGGAGAGCACCACGGCCGAGTTCAGGCGAGGCCGCTCCCGGCTTCTCTGGTTGTCACAACAAGCTAGAGATTTTCAAAGCTACACTTTTGAGTAAAAAGCCTTATTAAAAGGAAAACGTGATTAAAAAAAAAAAAAAAAAAGAATGGAGTGGTTGGATCTCCTTGCAGTCCAAGGGACTCTCAAGAGTCTTCTCCAATGCCACAGTTCAAAAACATCAATTCTTCGGCACTCAGCTTTCATCACAGTCCAACTCTCACATCCATGCATGATCACTGGAAAAACCATAGCCTTGACTAGACAGACCTTTGTTGGCAAAGTAATGTCTCTGCTTTTCAATTATCCCTAAATACTAGTATGTTTCCTAAAAATAGGAATTTTTTCTTACGTACCCACAGTACATTGTCAAATTCACTCCACTGAGCTTTACAGTACTTTTATCTACCATTCACATCCCAATTTGTCAAATAATGTGCTTTATAGGGTTCCCCCTCCTGGAAGGGATCCAGTCTAGGGAGAGATGTCTAAGACCCTTTCCCAAGGAATGAGATCAGAATTGGGCAGAGGATTTCTGAAGGGGAGCCTGGGACCATGGCCTGTTTTCAGAGCTAAGATGCATGAACCAGAGGCTCAGGTGTCTATCTCCTAGTTTGCCAGAGGTAATGGGATGTCCTATGCCTGTAGTCATGGCAGCTGCCCTCTCTGTAGCCCTAGGAGGCAAGGCTGTAGAGCGTCCCTGGTCTTTGCTTGTTCTCCCTTGGGCATGGTCTCAGGACATTCCACAAGAGTGCAGGGGGCTCTGCAGAGTCGGGCAGGTGAGGGAAGAAGAGCCCGTGGGTGTTCCCTGAGTTCACTCTGTCCTTGAAAATACGGTTTTAAATATCCTCGAGACTATTAGTTATGTGAGGTCAAGTACTGCGTCTCATGTTCACCCAGCACTTGGCATCGGGCTTGTCCTCGAGGCTTCTTGAAATGGTCTGCCAGATGGGTAAGTGTCAGCCAGTTTTCTTCTCCCGTCTCCTTCACTTAGATATAAGGGTGGAGCCTGCCGGTGGGTGGGCTCTAGAACCTGAGGCTGGGGAGCGGATGTGGGCGGTGTCTGCATTGGCAGGCAGAGGGCGTTCTGGGCCCTGTACTGCCAGGGCCATGCAGTGTGATGTGTAAAATCAGTGTGTTGGTCCCTGCCAGCTGCCAGCTTCTGTGCTTGAACTGGTGTAGTTTTCTTATGACCCAGCAGTTCTCAGCTGCAGGGCTGTGAAACCTGTATGTCCTCCCAGCCCCTAGACAGGAATTCTCAGCAGGAAAGAGGGGAAGGGAGGAAATGCCCTTTCCTTTTTCTTTTTTGATTTATTTATTTTCAGCTGTGCAGGGCCTTCGTTGCTGCGCAGGCTGTTCTGCGGTGAATGGGGGTTACTCTCTAGTTGCGGTACGCAGGCGTCTCCTTGTGGTGGCTTCTCTGGCTGCGGAGCACAGGCTCTAAGGGTGCACAGGCTTCAGTAGCTGGAGCTCCCTGGCCCTAGCGCACCGGCTCAGTAGTTGCTGTGCACGGGCTCAGTTGCTCCATGGCATGTGGGATCTTCCTGGATCAGGGATTGAACCTGTTTCTCCTCCACTGGCAGGTGGATTCTTATCCACTGTGTCCCAGGAAAAACCCACCCTTTCTTTTTAATTGAAGTATGACTCACATGCTTTTCCTGTGGCTCAGCTGGTAAAGAATCCACCTGCAATCTGGGAGATCTGGGTTCCATCCCTGGGTTGGGAAGATCCCCTGTAGAAGGGAAAGGGTACCCACTCCAGTATTCTGGCCTAGAGAACTCCATGGACTGTATAGTCCATGGGGTCACAAAGAGTTGGACATGACTAAGTGACTTTCACTTTTATAACTCACATACTGTAAAATTCACCATTTAAGTGTGTAATTCAGTGGGTTTTAGATATTCACATGTTGGGTAACCATCACCACTAATTTGAAAGTAACTTCATCACCCCCAGAAACCGCATACCCGTTAGCAGTCACTCCCCATGCCCCTCTCCCCCCAGCCCTAGGCAACCACTAGTCTGCTTTCAGTCTCTATGGATGTAACTATTTTGGATTTTTGTTGTTGTTGCCACACCTAGAAGCTTCTGGGATCTTAGTTCCCCAACTTGAGACATGCCCAGGCCCCCAGCAGTGAAAGCACAGAGTCCTGCCCACTGGACAGCCAGGGAATTACCCCTGTCCTGGACTTCTCACATGCATCAGTCAGGGTTCAGAATTCTAGGTACCAGGGGGTGTGCTCCTTTGCTCACGCAGCAGAACCACATCTGGTAGATCATCTAAGCAGATCATGCAGTACGTGGCTTTTTATGTCTGGTGTGTTTCAGCTAGCACGATGTTTTCAGTGTTCACCCACATTGGATCATGTGTCCGTACTTCCTTCCCTTTTTTGAACGTGTTTCATTTTATGAATATACTGGGGCTTCCTGGGTGGCTCAGCGATAAAAGAATCTGCCTGCAATGCAGGAGACACGGGTTCTTATCCCTGGGTTGGGAAGATCCCCTGGAGGAGGAAATGGCAACCCACTCCCATGGACAGAGGAGCCTGGTGGGCTATAGTCCACGGGGTTGGAAAGAGTTGGACATGACTTCGTTCCCTTTTTGGAAAATATTGCATTGTATGAATACACTATGTATGAATATGGTTTTAGATATCCATTTATGGACATTTGGGTTGTTTCCACCTTTTGGCTATTTTGAATAATGCTGCTGTGAACATTGGTGTACCATTTTTTTGTAGACCTATGTTTTTATTTCTCTCGGGTCTATACCTAGGAGTAGAATTATGGGGTCATACAGTAACTCTGTCTAACCTTTTGAGGAGCTGCCAGCCTGTTTTCCTCCATGGCTGCACCATTTCTGCATTCCTGCTAGCAGTATACGAAGAGAAACGTCCTTTTATTAAACACCTAGCATGTGCTAGACACTTGAGCTAGACCCTCCCCATACCTCACCTCCTATGACCCTCACTCGAACTCTCTGAAATATCTATTACTGCCTCCATTTTCCTGAGGCTCTGAGAGGTGTCGAGACTCCCCCAGGATCCCACAGGGATTAGTGGTAAGTCCTGGATTCACTACTAGCTCTGCCCTCTACGTCTTCCTGTCCACTCAGTGACTGCTGGCTGCCCGAGTGACCCTCCTCCAGATGCTAAAGTGGAATTGGCTGCATCCTCTCATCAACCTCCCTGGGTACTGTTTTACAGACAGGAAAGTTGGACCCCCACTACCCGAAGGTCTGCGGGCACAGAGGGAATGTCTTAGATGTCAAATGGAACCCTTTCAATGATTTTGAGATCGCCTCCTGTTCTGAAGATGCCACGGTGAGTGCCCCTTTCCTGAGAGGAGTGGGGCTGGGGTGGAGGGAGACAGAATGGAATCTGGACGCAGCTCTGACACTCCTGACTTCTCCATCCTTGACAAGGTGAGGTCACTGTGTGAGGAGGGCGTGAGTTAGATAGAAGTTCTGGGCTCCTTGGAACTTGGGGTGCCGCCCCTCCTCTCTATGGGCCTCGGTCTCCCCATCTATAAAATGGGCCTAATAGCTCCCAACCATCCAATGTGGATAGGTGTCATTTCCTGATGGGAATGCACATCTTCCGGGGAAACTATAACATGCTGTGAAGGGGGGAAAAAAATGCTGTGAAGGGCATTTTTACTGTGGCTTGAAAATATTATGCCATATAATCTCATAGACAGTGGGGAGGGAAGATCTTGCTTAGAGGGAAGATTTAAAAGGATAAGACTGGGAGCATTAAATGCCTACCTTCTCACCTTTAGTCTTCCTCTTCTGGGCCATCCAAGGGGGCCCCTCTCACAGAAGGGGTTGGGGGTTGTCCCTGCCCTGTCCTGCTCCAGAGACTGCGCTGGCTTCCCAGTACCCTGAGGATATAGCGTAAATCCTTCTTTTTGGCATTCGGAGCTCTCCCCTGAGCCTTTGGGACCACAGTACTCTGAGGGATATTCTAGGCTAAGAGGTGGACTTGCTGTGATCTCGAGCCTGGGAACCAGGCCTATGGCCCATCCACTCACCTACAGGTTAGGATGGCACAGATTCCCAGAAGCCTGGGCTCATCTCCAGCCTCTGCTTGGGCTGGAGGACCTTGGGAAAGCCCCTGTCCCTCTGAGGAGCCCCAGCTGCCTCTCCACTGAATGACAGGTAGATACAGAGAGACTTGCCCTGGCCCTTCTGTGGGGCACTGCCAGTTTTGTTGCTCAGGGTTGCAAGAGGATGCCAGCTAACACTCCCCTTGGGCCGTGTCTCTCCTGACAGATTAAAATCTGGGACATCCCCAAGCAGCTGCTGACCAAGAACCTCACAGCCTTCAGGAAAGAGCTGGTGGGCCATGCCCGCAAAGTGGGCCTGGTGGAGTGGCACCCCACAGCTGCCAACATCCTCTTCAGCTCCGGCTATGACTACAAGGTGGGTTTGTCTATTTAATCTCCTGGGGCTCCCCTGACATAGAAGCACACTGGGTGGGTAAAGACAACAGAAATGCATTCCCACAGTTCTGAAGGCCAGAAATCCAAAGTCAAGATGTTAGGAGGGCCATGCTTTCTCCAAAAGCTATAGGGAAGAGTCCTTCTGTGCTTCTTCTAGCTTCTAGGGGCTCCAAGCATTCCTTGGTTTATAGCTGCATCACTGCATTCTGCCTCCATCTTCTGCCTTCTTCTCTGTGTATCTATGTGTCTTCTCTTCTTATAAGGACATCAGTCATTGTAGGGTCCACCCAAATCCAGTATAGCCTCATTGTATTGATACCTCATTCAGTTCAGTCCAGTTCAGTCACTCAGTCGTGTCCAACTCTTTGGACCACATGAATTGCAGCACGCCAGGCCTCCCTGTCCATCACCAACTCCTGGAATTCACTCAAACTCACGTCCATCGAGTCGGTGATGCCATCCAGCCATCTCATCCTCTGTCGTCCCCTTCTCCTCCTGCCCGCAATCCCTCCCAGCATCAGTCTTTTCCAATGAGTCAGCTCTTTGCATCAGGTGGCCAAAGTATTGGAGTTTCAGCTTTAAGCATTATTCCTTCCAAAGAACATCCAGGACTGATCTCCTTTAGAATGGACTGGTTGGATCTCCCTGCAGTCCAAGGGACTCTCAAGAGTCTCCTCCAACACCACAGTTCAAAAGCATCAATTCTTTGGCGCTCAGCTTTCTTCACAGTCCAACCCTCACATCCATACATGACCACTGGAAAAACCATAGCCTTGACTAGATGGACCTTTGTTGGCAAAGTAATGTCTGTGCTTTTTAATATGCTATCTAGGTTGGTCATAACTTTCCTTCCAAGGAGTAAGCGTCTTATAATTTCGTGGCTGCAATCACCATCTGCAGTGATTTTGGAGCTCCCCAAAATAAAGTCTGACACTGTTTCCACTGTTTCCCCATCTATTTCCCATGAAGTGATGGGACAAGATGCCATGATTTTAGTTTTCTGAATGTTGAGCTTTAAGCCAACTTTTTCACGTTCCTCTTTCACTTTCATCAAGAGGCTTTTGAGTTCCTCTTCACTTTCTGCCATAAGGGTGGTGTCATCTGCATATCTGAGGTTATTGATATTTCTCCCGGCAATCTTGATTCCCGCTTGTGTTTCTTCTAGTCCAGCATTTCTCATGATGTACTCTGCATATAAGTTAAATAAGCAGGGTGACAATATACAGCCTTGATGTATTCCTTTTCCTATTTGGAACCAGTCTGTTGTTCCATGTCCGGTTCTAACTGTTGCTTCCTGACCTGCATACAGATTTATCAAGACCTCATTACATCTGTGAAAACCCTATATCCAAATAAGGTCATATTCTGAGGTTTCGGGTAGACATAAGTTTTGGTGTGGGACACTGCTCAGTCCATTAGTCTTGCTGGCGGGGGTGAGCTGGCCCCTGCTCAAAGATGCCTCAGCCTCCTTCATTGACTGCCAGGATAGCAAGCTGTGGGCCCCGTGGAATGGGAAAGCTCACAGCACAGGCTATCTTGATTCTGTCTCCACTCAGTCTCTGACCTGCAGCATTACCTGGGAAAGTCCCTGTTCTCCTCTGGGCCTCAGTCTGTACACAAATGGGGTTGATGCCATCGTAACTTCTAAACTCTTCCTTTCACAACTCTATAAGGCTTTACAGAGGCACCTCAGAAGCCTCTGTGATGGATAAGAGGGTGGGATGGGAGTGGTTGAAAGGTCCTCTACCCCATTCTGATCAGAAGTGCTCTGTTATCTGTTTAGGTAGGGTGTGCTGCTGCTTATGGGCTTCCCTTGTGGCTCAGCTGGTAAAGAATCTGCCTGCAATGCGAGAGACCTGGGTTGGGAAGATCCCCTGGAGAAGGGAAAGGCTACCCACTCCAGTATCCTGGCCTGAAGAATTCCATGGACTTATAGTCCATAGGGTGCCAAGAGTCAGGCATGACTGAGCGACTTTCACTTCACTGCTTATGGTTGTACAGTTTTATCTGTACACGACTCCAGGGGGCTCTGTTCACATCTTGGACTTTGGGAATGGGTTGCCCTGCAGCTGTGCACTGCACAGCCTGTGCAGCTAAACATGGCATCCCTTATTAACTATGTGGTGGAAACTGTTGCTAATGACTGCTTGAAACCCCCTGGATTAGCTGGTTCCCTGGGGTCCTCCCAGCATGGATGTTTCATTGCTCCAAGCAGATGGTGTTTTCTTTTCACTGCTAGACAGCCTGACTGCTGACTTCCCCCTCCTACCACGTGGCCACTTCAGTGGGCAGATCCATCCTCTCACCCGCGGCCTTTTGGCCAGACTGCCATCTGTGGCTTCCCTCCGGGGATACCATGTTTCACTGCAGCCTGGCTGGCGTGTGACTGTGGGGACTGGGACAGGGCTGGGGGTGGGGCTGGGTTCAGAGCTGGCTCTCTGCTGTGCAGGTGATGGTCTGGAACCTGGATTCAAAGGAGTCTGTAATCATGAGCCCCGTGAAGACAATTAGCTGCCACCAAGACGTGATCCTCTCCATGTCCTTCAACACCAACGGCAGCCTGCTGGCCACCGCGTGTAAAGACCGCAAGATTCGGGTTCTAGACCCCCGAGCAGGGACCATCCTCCAGGTTAGTGCTCGGCTGTGGTCTGGCTTGGGGTCGGAGGAGCAAGGAGTGGAGTGGGCATGGGGGGAGCATCGGGGCTTCTGAGAACAGAGCAGTGATGCTGTCAGTGTTCTAGCCAAAGTCTTTATGCATGCTATCCCCATCTGTTGGGAGGTGTTGAATATATCATACCCATTTTTCAGATGAGAAAAGTGAGACTTAAGAAAGGCTAACGGACTTGCCCACACTGAAAGCTGAGACTTGAACCTGGTCTAACTCCAAAGCTGTCAATATGCCTCGGCTCTGTCAAGAGGCATGACATGGAGTCAGGAGACCATAAGGTACCACTGTTATCCACTGTGTGACCTTAGACAAGCGCTTGCTGCTCTCTGAGCCTTTTTCTCATCTGCAACAATAGGACATTAGTCCTTCCTCTGGGAAGTTTAAATGAAATAACCCAGGTGACAGTACCCGCTTGCATGTAATGGATGTTCAATAATAATCTTAGCAAAAACGTGGAGCTGGGCTGAAGTCTGCCTCTGTCTTAATTTAAAAAAGAACCCGCAACAAAAATAGTGGGAGAGACTTTATGTGGATAGAAAAGAACCAGGAAGGCTTCTTGGAGGTGGTGCCTCTGGAAGGATTCCCCAGGCAGAGCTGGGATGAGAAAAGAAGGCATTTTGAGTGGAAGACAAGGAGTCCCTGACCACACATGTCACTCCAGGAAGCCAACTATAAAGGGCACCGGGCCAACAAAGTGCTATTTCTGGGGAACCTGAAGAAGCTGCTGTCCACAGGCACATCCCGGTGGAACAACCGTCAGATGGCCCTCTGGGACCAGGTGAGTCACCAGAGCAGCCCTACCAGCGCCCCTCTCTGCACCCCCCACCCCCGCCGCCAGCACCCCTTAGCCGAGTGCTGGCTTCATCTGTTCATTCACGCATTCACTCACTGACCAAACTGATTGATGACAACAGGGAGGTGCCAGCAGCCTGATGGCACTCACCCAGACCTTGTGCATCTTGTCATTCAAGGAGGGGGAGGGGTTAGGACTTAGAAGAAGCCTCAGTGTCAGAGAGGGGAGGTGGCTGGGCCTTGGACCAGGACTCAGGGTTGGGTGGGAGAAGGAAAAGGCCTTCTGGATGGGGGGTGGCCATCCAGACTTAGGATGCCAGGACTTAGGATGGAGCAAGAACTTAGGATGAAATAGAGAGGCATTATGTGAGCAAGAAGAGCTGCCAGTTCAACGCGGGTGGGGGTGAGGAAGGGGGTGAGGACCGGGCCAAGTAGTATTGATTTCAAGGAGCTCTTGTCCAGAGTTGAACAGACTGCTTCTTCTCTATCTCTGAATCTCCTTGCTTCATAGTAGATATAATACAGGAGGAGGAAGGCTGGAGTGATGTCATGCGTATGAGAAGTGATTTGTTAAAGGCAAAATGCCAGCAAGGCAAAAGGAGGTGGTCTGTCTCTCACACACACATACACACATACACACACACAGAGCCCTGGGGCAGGGATTCTTATCTTAGCACCACCAAGGTCCTCCGTGAGCGACCCACAGGCCTTCCTGGTCTTCCTTCCTTTGCAGGATGACCTCTCTGTGCCTGTCACAGAGGTGGACCTCGATGGCTCCTCAGGTGTGCTATTTCCCTTCTATGATGCGGACACCAACATGCTCTACGTGGTGGGGAAGGTCAGTCTGGCACAGGAGGGAGGCGCTGCCTGGTCCCACTGGCCTAGGGCCCTTGGAGTGCAAGGCAGGGGCAGGGCCAGGCAAGAGTGGCTGGGTCCTCTACCCCTGTGGGGAGCCCCCAGTCCTCTCCCACCTTCCTGGCTCCACCGGAACACCTGGGGCCAGGGCTTTGGCTGGACGCCCTGAGCTAGTTGACGCCCCCGCCAGTTCTGGGTCCAGATGAGGAGGGACCAGTTGGTGTTTCTTGGCAGGGGCACCTTCGAATTTGGGGCAGAGGGGGGTCTTCACCGGGTAGGACTGTCCTGTACTCCGCATCCCTGGCCCCTCCCCCCAGTGTCAGGGACAGCAGCCACCTCCCCACCCAGTCATTATGACAATGACAACTTGAAGCACCCCAGGGGTAAGACCCACTGGATGGTCTCAGGACACTGCACTTTTGACCTTTGTGTGCAGCTCTTGGATGGAGTGGGGTTCAGGCCTCTGCTCCCCAAGCCTCTGCCTTGGAGGCACATGGGTGGACTCTGGGTCATGGTTGAAGGGACTGAGTGTTGAAGTGAGGGCCCCCTGCTGCCTTGGTGACCATTCCCTGGTGTGCCCTTGTGTGAGGTGGCTCTGCCAACTCGTCACTCATAGTGAGCATCAGGTTTCTGCTGTGTGGCAGTGGGGCCAGGAGCGGGGTTTGGGGCACCCGGCTCTGAATGGTGCCCTCTCTTCCACAGGGAGACAGGAACATCCACTACTATGAGATCAGTGCCAACAAACCTCACCTGAACTACCTGACGGAATACCACTCCTATAATCCACAGAAGGGGATCGGTGAGTGTGGGACACGGAGGCCACGTGGGGCCTGGGGAGACAGGGATGAGTCAGCTGCAGGTCCTGCCCTAAAAGCAGGGCGGGTCAACACTCTGAGTCGATGGGAGCTCTACTTGAGTTATGTGGGAGGTTCTCTGGGAGCACACAGGAAGAAGCCAGGGAGGGCTTCCTGGAGGAGGCAAGACCTGAGGAGCCAAAAGGGGAGCAGAGCAAGGCATGGGGAGAGTATGAAGGTGTTGTAGCTGAAAGATGAGCAGTTACAACAGTAGCAAGAAGATGGGGGACACTGACCTAGATCGCTAGTTTTAAGCATGTTTAGGGGTAAGAAACAAAACAAGACAGGATGCAATTCTGTGCCCTCTGCAAGAAAGCCACTTACACATAAAGACACAGCTAGATTAAAAGTAAATGGAGAAAGATAAGATAGCGTGCTGACATTAATCAGAGGGAAGCTGGAGTCGCTGTATTAAGGGCATCTGGGGGAATTCCCTGGTGGTCCAGCAGGTCACGCTCCACACTCCCAATGCAGGGGGCCTGGGTTCAATCCTTGATCAGGGAACTAGATCCCCGCATGCTGCAACTAAGTGTCCACATGCTGCAATTGAGACTGAGTGCAACCTAAATTTTTTTGTTTTTAAGTAACACAACCTAAATAAATTTTTTTTTTTTAAAGACCATCTGGGTTGGGAGCTGTGGGCATAGTGATGGAGGGCCTTGAGCAGAGCACACTTCCTGTAAAAGTCTGGCTAAAATCCTTGAAGATGGGAGGCAAAGTCTGATGGTTCCAACCCCATCTCCCCAGCACAGGGCCTGACCCAATGTAGGACTCTTTGTTGAGGGAAGAACAGTGGGAGGAGGGTGGTCTCTGTTCACATCCAGGTGTGCAGTCTGGCTTTGCCACTCACCCTGGGGCCCTGCTGCCCCAGGCCCCAGCTGAGGAATCTCTTGGCCCTCCTCTGTCATCTACCCACAGGTGTTATGCCAAAGAGAGGTCTTGACGTGTCCTCTTGTGAGATCTTCCGTTTCTACAAGTTGATCACAACCAAAAGCCTCATCGAGCCCGTATCCATGATTGTACCCCGACGGGTAAGGGTGGTGGGAGCCATCTCCAAGGGAGGGAGGAAACCCCTCCTGGAGAAGGAGCCTGGGACCTGGAGCCTGGAGCCCAGGCCCCTGGGGGAGCCACCGGGAGGCTGATGGCCCCTCCTCAAAGGGAAGCCTTTCTCATGGTCAGTGTGCTCCCTCCCACTGCTGCTCTTGAGTTATTCCGTGACCTGGGGCACTTCCCTTTGCTCTGGGCCTCAGTTTCCTCCACTCACAGGGGTTGGGGGAGAGTCTGCACCCCAGGCTCTCTAAGAGGTTCCCCCAACCATCCCCATTCTCACTGTCCTGATTGCTTCCGCAGTCAGAATCCTACCAAGAGGACATCTACCCGCCCACGGCCAGTGCCCAGCCCTCTCTGACAGCCCAGGAGTGGCTCAGTGGGATGAATAAAGGTGAGGAAGGCAGAGAAAAGGCTCAGGTGAATGTGAGGGACACTGGAGTGTCCAGTGGCCCCAAGTGACTGAGAGGGTCTGGCTGATATTTGTGTCTTCCCGTAACCCATGACCCCAGAGGATTGGTGGTTGACAGTTGGTTAAAAGCAGCCAGGGGCCTTTCCTGGGGGTCCAGTGGGTGAGACTCCAGCCATTAGGATGTATACACGTGGATTCGGGCTTGCGCCAAGTGGCTCAGGAAATTCCCCCCAGTTCAAGGAATTTTGCTCCATGAAAAATGTTTTTAAACTCTGGGCTGTGCAGAGTGACTGGACAGTCTTAGCTGGATCCCCTGCCCATCCTCCCACCACTTCTGCAATTACTTTTTGACCCCAGAGACCCTGTAGGCAGTGGCCCCTGCCCTGACCCTCCCTCCTGGGTCTGTCAACACAAGGGCCTGCACAGTGGGAGGCGGGTGTTGGGAGAATTCATGAACTAGTAGAAAGCAGAGTGCAGCACAGGCGGGAGGAGCTCATGGTGTTCTGGGGCAGCCCCTGCAACTCAAGCCTCGCTTAATCACATGAGTGTGCATTTGCACTCTGCTCTAGCCTGTGGGCTTGTGCCTGTCTGCATGGGGCCGCATGTGTGGCATGTCTGTGTGTAGCTCCGTGTGTGTCAGCGCCCCTCGGGCCCGTCTGTTCAGGAGCTCTCCAGCCTCTCACAGCCCTCTGCTTCCCTCCCAGAGCCCGTCCTGATGTCCCTTAGGCCTGGTGCCGAGCCTTTGAGCCCACAGCCTCTGCCCTCAGAGAGAACCCTCTCCGTGCCCACGGCCCCCACCTCGCCTCATCTCTTCAACCAGACAGAAAGGCTGGTTGCAGAGGATGGCCGGAGGCCCTTCTCCCTGCTAGAGGAGAAGGCGCCCAGGTGGTCGGCAGAATACAGACAGGAGGAGAAGAAAACCTGGCTCTCAGATGGCTTTGACATCTTCGAATGCCCCCCACCAAAGACAGAGAACGAGGTGCGAATGTGGCAGGGCTGGGTCCACCAGGGGAGGGGAGCAGCTGGGGTGGCGAGGGAGAAAGGGTGAGAAAAATGACCTGCGATGTGGCCTGGCCTGGCCACTTAACTCACCTTGCTGGTTCACTTAACAAGCAGGTCATGAGTGCCATCCACATGCCAAGATATGGTGGGTTTACTTACAGATGGTGAGGAACCATCTGTAAAAAGACAAGGGTCTGACTTGGGTATTAAACTCCCTTCCAGTTCTGACTCTCTAGGATTTTCTGTGCTTTCAGAGTCAACTTTGGTTAAGTGCCTACTGTGTGCCAGGTCCCAGTTAGATAGGCACTCATATCATCTGATTGTATTTTCTCAACAGCCCGGGGAGTAAGTAGCAGCTAACAGATACAAGGGCTGGTGTCTCATGGAGGGATTCTGAGTCTGGCTCTCCTGAGCACTAATTCTGGGACTCAGGGGCTGAATCTCCCCCAGCCTCAGTTTCCACAGTGGTGACCTGGGAGCATTAATACTACTTCCCGCCCTCATGGGGTGTTATAGCATTCAGCGGAATAACGGAGATCCTTAAGGGAAATACCTAACATCTAGTGCCATCATGTATACTGGCAGCAATTGTAATAATGCTGAGGTTAGTTTTCTGATCCCCAGTTTCTAGGGGAAGAAACTGAAATTCAGAAGGGGTAAGTAACCTGTCCAAGGTCACACAGTTTAGTGGTGGTGAAAACTCCAGTCTCCAGGACTTCAGGGTCAAGTATCCTTTTCTCTACCCATGGGGAAATCTAAGGAGACAAGAAATATCTGAAATGTCAGTTCTTTTTTGAATTTCATTTATTGGGTGAAGAAAACAAGATTTTTGTTAAAAAAAAATCTACCATGGCTGCCCCCTCAATTCTCATCCATGTTAATATCATCACCCCCCTTTCTGAGTGACAAAGGGCAATGTCAATGCTTTCTGCTGGTGTCCTGCCCCCTTGCATCCCAGGACAGCCCAGTGACCCTCCGCTCTGCTCTGTGCTCTCCCAGCTGCTGCAGATGTTCTATCGGCAACAAGATGAGATCCGAAGGCTCCGGGAGCTGGTGACCCAGCGCGAGGTCCAGGCCAAACAGTTGGAACTGGAGATCAGAAACTTGCGTATGAGCTCACCGAGGCTCTGAGCAGAGTCCTCTGTCCTCCTCGCCCTCAGGGACACCAGTCGGCTCCATGAGGAGGTCCAGAACCAAACCACAGGTCCTCCAAGAATAGCTACTGTTTCTATATTTTTTACCAGAAATGAAACTCTTGGTCGCTGAAAGATTCCAGTGGGACCTGCTGCCGATTTTCCATTTGCCTTCTTAAAACAATGGTGTCTGAACTGACTCTTTTTAGATGATATCTTGCCTTCGGTTTACTTGTTTTGAAGGGTCCACAATAATTTCTCAAGGGGAAAACAATGCTGTACAAAGTTAGAGCTGGAAGGACCTAGGAAGTGAAGCTGCCTCTGATTTTCAAGCTGTGGTTCATAGCAAGGCAGGGTGGGGAAGATTAAGCCAGGAGGGCTGTTTTGTTTTGTAATATTGGCTTCTATGGAATACATAATTCTCCTACTAAAAATTAGAAGTTTGCGAAGAAGTGGCATGGTCCAGCTTCTTTATTTCATAGGTGGGGAAACTGAGGCCCAGAGAGAAGGGCAAGTAATCAAGGTCTCCAGAGAGTCCATGGCTGGGCTGGACTGAGCTCCTGGTCTCCTGGGTCTATCTTCTGTTTGTGAGGCAGCACGTGTGCGGTTCTCAGCCCACAGGGCAGGAATACGTTGGTTCTGGCCTCATCTGTGTCCCTGACTTGCTCTGTGACCTCTTGGAGGTCATTCACTCTCTGGTCTCACTTTCTCCATCTGAGCAAGGAGGCCCCTGGAATGTGCTGTCCTTTAGAGGATCTGCCACCTGAGATGAAAAAACACTGGCCTTGACCTGAGGAAAGCTACTTTGCAGGGTGATGATCTGGGTTTGCTGCAGGAACTCAAAAGACATTGACAAAAGGGCAGAGGAAGTTTAACTTCCAAGAAGTAAGTCAAGTTTCCGCCTAATGATGGAACACAGACAGAAGGCCATCCTCTCTCCCTTCAGCCAGAATCAGCCAAATATGTGTAAACACTGTCCCTTAGGTGGGGATGCAGACAGCAGAGTGGTGCCCGCGACCACTGACTGCCACCACCAAAGCCCCGAGGTCATAGAGCCTGCCTCCTCCAGGATGACGCAGGTAGATTTCAGCCCAAGGTAACAGGAGAGGTCCCCAGGAGGTGGGGAGCCCCAGCTCTGGAAGTGTGGCAGCAGAGCCCCATGGGCACCCACCCAGTAGGGCTTCTGGAGAAGGATGATTGTAGTGGGCAAGGAAATGGGACCAGATGACCCTGACTTCCCTTCCAGACTGACAGTTTTTCTGTGTCTCTCTATTGTATATTCTAAGCCCTTTCTCTAAGGTGCTCTCTCTCACAGTGGTCAGTACAACAGCCCAGCTAGAGGCAGGGAATGCTGGAAGTTAAATGTGCCCCTCCTTACCAAGGCTGTGCCAGCCATGAGTTTTGCCCAAAGCACAGGGTGATCCTGGAACTAAGATGGGAACTTCAGAGGCCACTCAGGCCTGGTATGTTTCAACCCAGGCTGTACCTTTGAATTCCTTTGGGAGACTTCAGGAACCACAGATGTATAGGCCCAACCCCAGACCATTGATGCAGAATCTCCAAAGTAGGGCCTGGCCTGGTATATGTTTTTTAAGTTCCCAGATGATTCTGCAATACAGTCAGGACAGAGAACCAGTGGACTGGTTCATCTGTACCTATTTTCAGTGAAGATGAGGATAGTGAGCGCCAGACAGGATCTGGGACTCCAACCCCATCTTCTAAGTCCAGGCTGAAAGCTCCTATATAGTAGGAAACATCATCCTGGGGGTCTCTGGGACCCCTGACTACAGCACGATGAAGGCTCTGTGCTCCTGATGGCCCCCTCCCCTTGCCATGGCTGAGTCGCCTCATTTGCCCACACACACACCAGATGCCCACATTCCCTGTCGTGTTTACTAAGTTGCTGGGTCCTGCCAAGCTTGCCAAAGGCCGAATCTCAGGCATTGTTGGGGAAGCAGAGCTCCACTGAATGGGGTTATCTCCCCCCACCTCATCTGTGACCAGCTCTTCACAGTTTACAAAGCCCTCTCAGCCCCACTCACTGACCCGTCCTACTCTAAACAGGTGAGCTAGGCTCTGTTATCCCCAAGTTCAAAGGGAATACCTAGCCTGAAGAGAATGAAGAATCATCAAGCCCAAAGGCACAAGCTGAAAGGCAGGAAGGTGAGGTCCTATCTGGGGAGCTGCCCACATGCCTCTTCCACACGGAGCCTTCCTGCTCAAGCTCTCCCCACCCCTAAGGGACCCGTACCTCATGCTTAAAAACAATACGAAGGCATCCATGAACAAACTTCTTTTCCTTTTTTTTTTACATTTACAATAAATTATTTAAATTATTTCACAGCAAGGGAGAGGGATAGGTAATTTTTATCAGATATTTTTTTAAGCCATTTTTTAAAAATTGTTTTTGTTCTTGGCTGATGAAGTAGGACTTGCCCAGCATTTGCAGGGCCTCAGGCTCAGGACAAGCAGACTATGTACTCATCTCCTTACTCCATACCCTAAGAACCCCCTGACTATTGACTCAGGAACTTTCTGAGAGTGAAGACAGCACTGGGAGATGAGCTCTGGGGTGTATCTACAGTCATTTGAGATTGTATCATAGAGGGAAGCAGGAAGTCAGAAATCGAGCTATACTTTTAATACAAAACCGTGCCTGAAATCCTTTGATTGTTTTAATATTGTTTCTGAAATTCCTTGTATCTTTATTAAAAAAAATAACTAAAAGTAAAAATAAATAGATGTGGAATTGTGCAATGAAAAGAAGGTAACAAAATAATAAACATCTGCCTAGACATTTTAATACATGGAGTTTTCCTTGATTTGTTTCACAAATACAAGTTTCCCGCGCTATCTGAAAGTAGAAGGTGCTCATGAAACCTTTCATAAGCCAAAGTGGCTAAAAAGTGAAGAAGCAATTATCTTAATGCAAAATAAGTCAAGGTGAAGCAAGATGCTCACAGACACTGTTCAAAGCTAAGACAGCTTAATGTTAAGAATGCTGAGTGTCATTCCTGCAGAAGGAGTTTGACAGTGCCACTCTAACTGCCTGGGGTGCTAGGAGGTGCCTGATGCCTCTATAATAACTCCACAAAACAAATGCTGAATTTCTCTTTATTGCTTTTTTACCTTTTTTTTTTTTTTAATAAAACCGAAAATCCGCTTCAGTTTTCTGTCAGTGAAAACAAATACTAATGTAGGTCTTTTGTGAAAGCAAGATGGCATACAGTGAACTTTTGGAGGGAGCTTGGGAGAGGAGGATATTTTGTAGGGACAGATGCAGGAGAGATCTGTTTCGAAAAGCCAGGAAAGCAGTTGGATGGAGAGGTGCAGGGCCTAGGGAGTGTCCTGCAGAGATGGTTAAGAGCTCTTTGGACAGTTTGAGATCGAGGAGAATGAGATGACATCAGAAGAGTGAGTATGGGTGCAAGGAAATCCAGGGGATGTGGGATCTTGGAAGGTCAGAGAAAAGTGTGTTTCAGGGAGATGTGATGAGTAGTACCAGTTGCCCCCCACAGTCCAGGGGAAAGACGACCAGTGAGGTTCACCCACTTCTAGCAACTTGAAGTGCTTCTCCTTATACTGAATGGGCTCTCCCTGGAATTCTCATCTGCCCTTGTACTTACCCACAAGTGCCAGGTTCCAGGCAAAGTGCTAGGAATAATATCAGGTAAGCAAGACAGTCACTGCTTTCTCAGAGTTTAGAATCAGCTAAGCCAACAGCCTCAGAAACTGAGCTATTTCATTCAGCCAAAATAAATCCTTTCATTCTTTCAAACAACCAACTTTTGCTGAGAGCCATCTGCATGCACAAGGACTTAGAGGTGCAGAAATGAAGAAATGTGATCTTGGCCTTCCAGGAACCAAGTGCAAGGTTATGTAGAGAATCCTTGTGTGTTAACCATGTTGTGTTATTGAGACTGGTAGATGAGGAATTATGGGAGACTAGAGGACAGGTGGGACTTCCCTGGTGGCTCAGAGGTAAAGAATCCGTCTGCTAATGCAGGAGAAAGTTTGGAAAGTTTAGTCGCTCAGTTGTGTCCAACTCTTTCTGACCCCATGGATTGTAGACTACCAGGCTCCTCCATCGACAGAATTTTCCAGGCAAGAGTACTGGAGTGGGTTGCCATTTCCTTCTCCAGAGGATCTTCCCAACCCAGGGATCGAACTCAGGTCTCCCACACTGTAGGCAGACACTTTACCATCTGAGCCACCAGGGAAGTACGTAGGTTCAATCCCTGGGTCAGGAAGATCCCCCTGGAGGAGGAAGTGGCAATCCACTCCAGCATTCTTGCTTGGGAAATCCCCTGGACAGGGGAGGCTGGTGGACTATAGTCCATGGGATTTGCAAAGAGTCAGACCCGACTTAACAACTAAACAACAACAACAACAATACCTACTTGTTTGGGCCAGAAACCAGCCTGGGAAACAGGCAAGACAGATTTGGTTCCTGGCCTCCAAAGAGTCCACTGTTGTGGTTGGAAGGAAAGGGAGGCCAAGGTAGGGGACATTGCAGGCTGCTCTTGGAGGGGAAGCAAGGAAGGCTTCCTGGAGGAAACGATATTTAGGCAGAAACCTGAAGGATAAATAGGAGTAAACAAGGCAAAGGGCATTTGAGGAAAACAGTGTTCCACACAGAGAAAACTACCTACTTCCTGGTCTGGAAACAAGAAAAGGGTAGCATAGACAGGGCAGAGTTCATGGGTATTAAGAGCCAAGAGGGACTTCCCTAGTGGTCCAGAGGGTAAGAATCTGCCTGGCATAGGTTCAGTCCTGTTCCTGGAAGATTCTCACATGCCATGGGGCAACTAAACCCACGTGCCACAACTGCTGAGCCCATGTGCCCTAGAGCCTGTGCTCCACAGCAAGAGAAGCCACAGCAAGAGAAGCCTATGTGCAGTAACGAGGACCCAGAACAACCAAATAAATAATAAAAATTTTAAAGAGGCAAGGACCTTGTAGGCAGGAGCTGAGACTTTTTTCCTGTAGCTTTATTGAGGTGTGATTGACAAAAATTGTATATATTTATGTTGCTTGTGATTTCTTGAGGTGAACAAGGTAATGACTTAATATATAAATATACTGTGAAATGGTCATCACTATCAAGTTAATTAACACACCCATCACCTCACATTACCATTTTTGTGCATGGTAAGAACAATAAACTGGAAAATTCTGAAAGAGATGGGAATACCAGACCACCTGACCTGACTCTTGAGAAACCTATATGCAGGTCAGAAAGCAACAGTTAGAACTGGACATAGAACAACAGACTGGTTCCAAATAGGACAAGGAGTACATCAAGGCTGCATATTGTCACCCTGCTTATTTAACTTATTTGCAGAGTACATCATGAGAAACGCTGAGCTGGAAGAAACACAAGCTGGAATCAAGATTACCGGGAGAAATATCAATAACCTCAGATATGCAGATGACACCACCCTTATGGCAGAAAGTGAAGAGGAACTCAAAAGCCTCTTGATGAAAGTGAAAGAGGAGAGTGAAAAAGTTGGCTTAAAGCTCAACATTTAGAAAACTAAGATCATGGCATCTTGTTCCATCACTTCATGGCAAATAGATGGGGAAAGAGTGTCAGACTTTATTTTGGGGGGCTCCAAAATCACTATAGATGGTGATTGTAGCCATGAAATTAAAAGACGCTTACTCCTTGGAAGGAAAGTTATGACCAACCTAGATAGCATATTAAAAAGCAGAGACATTACTTTGCCAACAAAGGTCTGTCTAGTCAATGCTATGGTTTTTCCAGTGGTCATGTATGGATGTGAGGGTTGGACTGTGAAGAAAGCTGAGTGCCAAAGAACTGATGCTTTTGAAGTGTAGTGTTGGAGAAGACTCTGGAGAGTCCCTTGGACTGCAAAGAGATCCAACCAGTCCATTCTGAAGGAGATCAGTCCTGGGTGTTCTTTGGAAGGACTGATGCTTAAAGCTGAAACTCCAATACTTTGGCTACCTCATGCGAAGAGTTGACTTATTGGAAAAGACTCTGATGCTGGGAGGGATTGGGGGCAGGAGGAGAAGGGGACGACAGAGGATGAGATGGCTGGATGGCATCACCGACTCAATGGACGTGAGTTTGAGTGAACTCTGGGAGTTGGTGATGGACAACGAGGCCTGGCATGCTACAATTCATGGGATCGCAAAGAGTCGGACACGACTGAGCAACTGAACTGAACTGAACTGAAGAACATTTGAGAGCCAATCTCAACACATTTCAAGTATACAATATAGTGTTATTAATGGCAGTCACCATGCTGTACATTAAGTCCCCAGAACTTATGGGTTCTGTAACTTAAAGTTTGTACCTTTTTCCCCCACCCTACCTTTTTCTGTCAGCCCCTGGCAACCACTTTTCTACTCTCTGTTCCTATGGGTTTGACTTTTTTTTCCCTTAGATTCCACATATTTAGATATGGTACAGTATTTGTCTTTCTCCATCTGGCTTATTTCACTTAGCATAATGTCTTCTAGGCTCATTTATTTAGAAAATGGTAAGATTTCCCTTTCTAAGTCTGAATAACATTTCACTATACATACATATGGAGAAGGCAATGGCACCCCACTCCAGTACTCTTGCCTGGAAAATCCCATGGATGAAGGAGCCTGGTGGGCTGCAGTCCATGGGGTCGCTAAGAGTCGCGCACCACTGAGTGACTTCACTTTCACTTTACTTTCATGCATTGGAGAAGGAAATGGCAACCCACTCCAGTGTTCTTACCTGGAGAATCCCAGGGACAGGAGCCTGGTGGGCTGCCGTCTGTGGGGTCGCACAGAGTCGGACACGACTGAAGTGACTTAGCAGCAGCATACATACATATACCACATCTTCTTTCTCCAGTGATCCATTGATGGACACCTGGGTTGTTTCCATATTTTGGCTATTGTAAATAGTGCCGCTGTGACTGTGGGAGTGCAGATACCTCAGATTCTGACTTCATATTCTTTGGATACACACCCGGAAGTGGGATTGCTGGATCATACCATAGTCCTATTTTTAATTTTTTGAGGAACTTCCATAATGCCAACTGACATTCCATAGAAGCTGAGACTTTAGCGTGGGGGCAATTGGAGTTTCCAGAACGGTTTCTCACAATTGCAGGAATGGTTAATTCTACTGGGGAAAGGGCAAGAGAGAATTATGGGCAAATGAAAAGTGTAGGTAATGCGCAACATCCCAGAAGGCCACAGCCAACTTTGGTCCCACCCACAGGGCTGCAGTTTTCCTGATCAAGACAAGGGTCACTTAGCGGGGAAGCCCACCTCCTTCCGGGTAGCCCATTCGATGTGACCCTCGTTTCTGCTGTGGCTGCCTCTGGGCCAGACACTGAGCCGGGAGCCCAGGCCTGAGCATTCATTCACTGCGGGGCAGCCGGGCTGGACAGCACTGCGCAGTCCTCACGGTGCTGATGCTGCGGCCGTACCCGCCACCGCCCCCACCATCCCACGCCTCCAGCCGGCCTGCGTGCGGCGCCTTGCTACCCGCCTTTCCCCGCCGGAACTGGGCGCGCCCCGCCCCAGCGCCCAGCTTTCGATTCGCCACGGGCCTCTCGCTGCTGCTCGGCCGCGGCCCAGAAACTTGGAGGGTGAATGGCGGGCTCGGCGGTGCTCAAGGGGACTCCTGGGGGGTTTGGCCCCGCGGAGCCCGAAGGCGCGCGCGGTTGGCCCTGCTCAGAGCACAGCGACCGCGTGGTTGAGCTCTTCTGTCGCCGCTGCCGCCGCTGCGTGTGCGCGCTTTGCCCGGTGCTGGGCTCGCACCGCGGCCACCCGATCGGTTTGGCGCTGGACGAGGCGGCGCGCGTGCAGGTGGGGACGCTGGGGCGCGAGCCCCTCAGCAACGGGCGGGGAGGGGCGTGCCGGGTCCCACTGGCAGTTCCCGGTTGGGACCAGGACCGGCAAGGCGGCCCGGGGACCATCTCGGAGGCCGACCTGTTGTTCAGAAAGAGACTGAGGAAGGGCACCGGCGAGCCAAGTCCATCATTTAAGCATCAGAAGAGGTGGGTTTGGGAGTAAGAACTTGGGCACCCAGTTGGCCGGGTATCCTGGACCTCATCCACCACGGTGGGTCCACCCCACGGCGTTTGGACCTAAAGAAAAGCTGCCGTTAACAAAGATGAAAAAATCCCTCCCGCTTAGAAAACAACTGTGTTTCAGGAAAGCCACACACACACACACACACACACACCCCCCTCCACACACACACACACACACACACACACACATCCTCTGGTTTTTCCTCCTGGACACACACACACACACACACACACACACACATTCCTCTGGTTTTTCCTCCTGGACACACACACACACACACACACACACACACACTCCTCTGGTTTTTCCTCCTGGACACACACACACACACACACACACACACACTCCTCTGGTTTTTCCTCCTGGACACACACACACACACACACACACACACACTCCTCTGGTTTTTCCTCCTGGACACACACACACACACACACACACACTCCTCTGGTTTTTCCTCCTGGACACACACACACACACACACACACACACTCCTCTGGTTTTTCCTCCTGGACACACACACACACACACACACACACACTCCTCTGGTTTTTCCTCCTGGACACACACACACACACACACACACACACACACACTCCTCTGGTTTTTCCTCCTGGACACACACACACACACACACACACACACACTCCTCTGGTTTTTCCTCCTGGACACACACACACACACACACACACACACACACACTCCTCTGGTTTTTCCTCCTGGAGTTCCTGGGAGGCGCTGTGGGTCCCCATGGCCCTGGGGTTGGGCCAGTCTGCCCAACCCCGCCCCTCGACCTCCCTATGCTCCATTCCAGGCGCCTAACAGCCAGTGGGAGAGAGGTCAACCGCTTCGCCGACAAAAAGAGGCTTCTGGAGGCAGAGGCTGGGCCTTGAACCCAGGACTCCTCCCCACGGGCCCAGTCTCACTTTGGAGCTCTCATCCATGCTTAATCCTAATAGTGAAAGGGGGCTCTGGACTCCTGTTCCAGCCTAGTGGCCAACTTGTCCAGTGACTGGCCAAATCCCTGCAAAGCCCTCTTTGGGCTAGACAGATGCTCCCCTGACAGATTTGATTCTACCACTCTACCTTCAGGAAGCCTCCTGTGATTAATCCAGCCTTACAGCCATTCCCTGCACTTGACTTAGCCATTGTGACTTTGAAGCTCCAAGGTGAGAATGGGCCACCTTGGGCTAATCTAGCAGGTGGAGCCCAGGATTCAAGGCTTTCCTCTGCCTCCAAGATCTTCTTTTTCTTATCTATAAAATAGTTAATAATAACAGTAGTTCCTCAAAATGCTGTTTTCAGAGTTAACAAGGCTACTTTCAGAGATAACATCTTCTAAGAGGTAGGTCCACCTACCTCTTGTATCCACACACCCATTCATTCATTAGACATCCATTCAGCTTATACCTGTGCCATGAGTCAGGGTGAGGTGAGGTGAAGTCGCTCAGTCGTGTCCGACTCTTTGCGACCCCGTGGACTGTAACCTACTAGGCTTCTCCGTCCATGGGATTCTCCAGGCAAGAATGCTGGAGTGGATTGCCATTTCCTTCTCCAGGGGATCTTCCCAACCCAGGGATCGAACCCGGGTCTCCCGCATTGGAGGCAGACGCTTTAACTTCTGAACCACCAGGGAAGATCAAGGAACAGACCAATTCTTCCCCAACCTGGAGGCATTCCTTGGCTAGTAGGGGAAGAACAAACAAGTGGCAACACAGTATGATAAGTATTGTAATTGGGGAGCCTGAGGCAGTAGTCAGTGGGAGCCAAAGAGAAGATATATGAACCAGGGACAGGAAGCCCAGGAAGAGTTCCTGGGTGAGGGGGTGCCATTGAAATTGGCCATGAAGAGTAAGTGGAGCTTCACCAAGCACCTAGACAGGAGAGGCACCCTGTGACTGGAGGGCTGCCACGTTATCCTTGGCTGACAGACAGGAGCTTGACCAGAAGATTCAAGGCAGTGGTGGGGGTGGGTGGGGGGGATGGAGGATGTGCTCCTGGAAGGTGGAAGGTGAGGCTATGGCTTATCCTTGGGTTACTATTGTGTTCCCACCCCCACCGCTCACTCCCAATCCCCCATATAAGCTACACCTACTGAGCATTTTGTGTGCCAGGCACTACACCAAGCATTTTGTGTCCTCATTCTTTACAGCAACTCTGTGGGGTTGTCCCCCCAACACACACCTTTTTTTTTTTTTTTTGCAGCTGAGGAAACCGAGGCTTAGAAAGATGAGGCCACTTGCCTAGGTCATATGGAAGGAGAGCTAGGACTCAGACCTAACAGGTCCTGTCCGACTCTGGGACTTGGGCTCATACAGAGCTTGCTCCAGCTCTCCACCTGAAGCTGGCAGCCCCTGGTAGTTCTGTTCAATTCAGCAAACACTTTAGGGACACCCTCTTGTCTCTGTGGGGGAGCAGGAGCCAAGAATGGAGCAGATCTGCCCTCAGAAAGTTCATAGTTGGTCCAGCAGATGAACGTAATGTGAGCCGTAAGAAGGTAAGGTGGAGGTAAGGTCACAGCTGTAGGGGAGACCACAGAGCAGGTCTTTGAAGAAACGGCATTTGCAAAAAGCAGAGATATGGAAGGGAGTTGGGTGCCATGTAGGTGGGAGAGGGGACCTCTTCCACATGCAGGTCCTCTGAACACCAATCCAGGCCAGAGGACCACAGACCAACCCTGGAGGGAGGTTCCATGAAGGCAGCTCCTAGAATAGGCCCAGCACTAACAGTACTCAGGATTCACTCTAGAAGTGAATGTTCTTCCACTAACCCCAAGCTGCTTCCCTAAAATCCTGTTAGAGGGCCTGGAAAAGCAGGTCACAAGTAGGACTGTTCTAGAAAGAAGGGAGCACCTCAAGGTTCGGAGAATACCTGATGTGGGCCTCTGAGGATCAGAGGGGCTCTAGTCCCAGCTCAGCTTCCAACTTGCCTCATGACTTTGGGCAAGTCGCCATACCTTCTGAGTTCCAGATAGCGCCACTGAAAAATATACAGGGGTGAGAGGAGATGACCCCTGGAGTGACTTGTTATCTCAAAAGTGACAACATTAAGATTTTTGTCCTAACTTTTTCACATACAGAAATTCACCCAAGAATGTTTAAAGCATTTGGCAACCAAGAAGCAGCAGGAAGTTGGCAACATAACCCAAATAGAAGATGCTGCTGAGAAGCTCAAGGCAAGTGGGGGATTCTTCCTGATCCGAGTCGAGATATCCACTTCTCCGCGCCGACACAGGGTTCTCCCCAATATGGAGCCAGGGAAAATGAAAACCAACCTCAAAGGGGGGTTTGGTGGGGCCTGGAGTTTCTGTAATTTAGGGGACCCTTTTGAAGAAAAAGAGCACAAAATTAGTTGCAAGACCATGAAGGGGTCATGCTAGAGAGTGGCCTGGGGCTTCTCTGTCATTGGCTTTGCACTGAATCTGCCTCCACCCGGAGCCCTAGCCTTGTCCCGAAACACCTGACACAGTGGAGGAATGGTCTTTTCTCCCTCCATCACCAAGGCCATATTCTTAGACAGACTAGTCCTCCACCCCCTGCACCCCGAGTTGCCTTAAGCAAAGAAAATATAAGGTAAGGAACATGCAAATCACACTTTCAGTTTCACTGCTGAAACAAAGCAAATAGGTTTAAATATATTTCATGACATGTTCTTCAGGCTTATCCTATCATAACAATGTTTACTTAAGTGGATTCTTCTGTGAGTTTTAAGTAGGAAGTTGGGACTGACATGATCCTAGCTGCTGTTTTAACTGTGAGAATGGTATTATTGCTCTTTAGGAGCCTTTTAGGTGAACTTGGCTGGAGAAGGCAATGGCACCCCACTCCAGTACTCTTGCCTGGAAAATCCCATGGATGAAGGAGCCTGGAAGGCTGCAGTCCATGGGGTCGCTGAGGGTCGGACACGACTGAGCGACTTCACTTTCACTTTCATGCATTGGAGAAGGAAATGGCAACCCACTCCAGTGTTCTTGCCTGGAGAATCCCAGGGACGGGGGAGCCTGGTGGGCTGCCGTCTATGGGGTCGCACAGAGTTGGACACGACTGAAGCGACTTAGCACCAGCAGCAGCAGCAGGTGAACTTGGCTAGTCCCTTCCCTTCTCAGCCACTGCTGCTGCCTCCTCAAAGTGAGGGCTGGGGTGGGATGCCCTCCCAAGCCCTGTCTCACTGAGGGCTCTGTGAACCCGGACTGGCTACCTCAAGTCAGGCAGTGAGACTGCCTCTGACCGTGAGAATAGTTAGTACCCAGACTAGGTCACAGAATTGGCCCCCTGTTTGTCCAGCGTCCATTATCTTTTGAGTGACAGCCTGCCCCAGTTTACTGAGGACAGATGTCTTACACCTGTGGCCCTGGCTTAATAATCATGTCGTCTTCAAGAGCACGGCTCTGGGCTCAGGCAACTGGCAACTAAGACAATATGGGAATTAAAAGTTGGCACACCCAAAGGGATAGCGGAGGTGCTTGGGGATGTGTAGCCCCAAGAACAGGCTGACTGTCTGAGGCTAAATCTCTGAGCAGACATAGTCTGGAGGCTCCCGAGGAAAAAGTTAGGATCCGTGTGGAAAGTCTTAAGGGGGGGCAGGTTTCAGCTTAATCTAAAGAATGGTTTTCTTTGAAGGTTTCCCCAAGTTTAGTTTTCCCTAGTGGCTCAGACAGTAAAGAGTGCCAGCGATGTAGGGGACCCGGATTTGATCCCTGGGTCGGGAAGATCCCCTGGAGAAGGGAATGGCAACCCACTCCAGTCTTCTTGCCTGGAAAATCCCGTGGATGCAGGAGCCTGGTGAGCCCCAATCCATTGGGTCGCAAAGAGTTGGACACAACTGAACGACTAACACACTCACTCACCCAACTTAAAACTTTATTTTGAAGTAATTACCAGATTTATGGGAAGTTGGAAAAGTAGTGCATGACCCTGGGTAGCTGACAAGACTCCTTGCCCCTTCCCCAGGCCAGTGGGATAGACTTTTACTGGTGCCTAGTTCATGGATGGAGCTGCCCTCTGTGAATCTGGTTCGATTCGGGTCAGATGGCCCTGTTCCCCCTCCCAACTGGAATGATGCCAGCTGCCCAGAGCACCCTCCTAGATGACCCAGGCTCCTGCATGGTGTGGCTCTCTCACGCCCCTTCCCCTCCATGCCACCCAGGTCACTCACCGTCGTTCTGACACCAAATTCCTTCTTTGTTTGGGGAACCTGGGGATTTCCTTTTTGTTGTTTGTTTGATTATAGGTTTTTTTTTTTTTTTTTTTAAATCTGGTCATGTAACTTTAAAATTTGCTCTGCATTTCCATGTGTTTGAAAGCAGTAGGAAGGAAGATTTCCCATGTCTGCTCCTTCTCCCTTTTTTGACTAAACTATGTCATTTTGGAGAAGGAAATGGCAACCCACTCCGTATTCTTGCCTGGAGAATCCCATAGACAAAGAAGCCTGGTGGGCTACAGTCCATGGGGTCACAAAGAGTCGGACACGACTGGGCGACTAACACACACACACACACACACACACACACACACACACACACACGTCATTTTGGGCTTCCCTGTTAGCTCAGCTGGTAAAGAATCCACCTGCAATTCAGGAGACCCTGGTTCGATTCCTGGGTCGGGAAGATCCTGGAGAAAGGGATAGGCTACGCACTCCAGTATTCTTGGGCTTCCCTGGTGGCTTAGACAGGAGGACTACAATCCATGGGGTCACAAAGAGTCAGACACAACTGAGTGACTAAGCACAGCACATATGTCATTACTGGGGTAGGGTGTTGTGGTTGTTTTTTAAGACACTAACCCTTTCCTATGTCATTAAAAGTTGTTTATCAGTGTTGGTATTAGAGTCTGTATGTGCCATTATATGGCTCGACCATGATTCATGAAGCCATTTTCCTAATGCTGAACATTTAGATCCCTTCCAGTTTTTCACTCAGGTGAAACAACACTGCAGTGATATTTGGCACCTTGATTTATTTCCTTTGGAATACGTTCCTAGAGTGAGTCACCTGGCTCAACAGGCGCAGACGTTTGTGGGGACTCTGGTGCATTGTACCGAAATGCAGCAGGCCTAGTTGTGGCAGAGAGGTCTGGGGCAACCATGCTTCTCCATCCTTGCTTTCTCAGAGGCAGTACTAGGGCAAAGATCATCTGCTTGGAAATTAACCCATGAAACAGCTTGGTAAACAAATTAAAATCAATAAAGTTCATAATTGGCCAAAGTCTACTGATCAGAAGCCAACAACCAGGCCTACCCAACCACACCTTTCCAGAGAGCAATCAAGAAGGGCTTGATCTTGAGTCCCCACCCAATACCCTGTGAATGATTTTTCATTAATAGGCTCTTAGCTTCCCCATCACGGCTCTGTGGGGGCTGATACATCCAGGCGTAGGGAAAATCAGCACTTACCTGCTGCCCTAACTTTTTACTCAAACTGGGATAAGATGACCATATGTCAGAGTGGTTATAGTCTTTCAAATCTTCCAAATTTTCTACAGTGAGCTTTTGATACTTTTGTAAATGACAACAAACAAAGTATATAAATACACAGTGTATAGAATCTTCCTGCCAAGCCGGAGACTTGGATTTGACACCTGGGTTGGGAATATCCCCTGGAAAAAGAAATGGCAACCCACTCCAGTGTTCTTGCCTGGGAAATCCATGGACAGAGAAGCCTGGGGGGCTATAGTCCATGGGGTTGCAAAGAGTCGGACATGACTTAGCAACTAAACAACAATATATATAATATATATATAGTATATTGGTTCACTTTGAACTGATGTGGCCCAAACCAGTGTACTTCTCTGTTTCATTGGCAGAATTCGCTCAATTTTTTTTTAAACCATATTGCATAATCAGTCTCAGGTTGCTTATACCTTAAGTTTTCTATGTTGAGATTTATAACATTGTGTAGTGTCATTAAGTTTATTTTGTATATTCTTCTTTAAAAAGTGGATCTGTAGAAACTGCTTGGAGTACAGGTTTGTTGGGAGAAGATATTTGCTCTCAGTTTCTAGAAAAAGGTTCTCCATGTACATACGTTGCCTCCAAAATGTGTTGATAAATCAAAGGTTTAGAATACATTTTCTTTCCTTCACTTAGTCATTCAACAAAGATGTACTTTCCAGGCTTGGTGACTCATAGAAACCATATTGTAGACTAATTCCCAAGGCAGCCAAAAACTGTTTACTATCTCTACGGCATGTGGTGGTATAAGTTAGACTCAGAGCTTGACCACTGCGTAGAACATTGTATGGGAAACACAGACTTTGGGAACTCATCCCCTAGATCCTGACAAACCACACATTCTTGCCCAACTAAGGAGAGAACATGGCACCACCGGGGACACTGCTTGGCACCACAGGGGAGCCTGCTCACCCCCACGCCTGCCTGGATACCAAGGATCTTCCTGCTTGTGGGTTGTATAAATGTTTGGTCTGAGGAAAGATTCTAGCCTAATTTTTTTAATGATTTTAGTTTTTAATTGCAGTAATAATGCATAAACACATTTCAGTTTTTGAAATTTAAATAGTGTATTAGAATATAGTGTAGATCTTTGGAAAGTACAAAGTAAGAATCCCTCTTGACCATCTTCCCCAACCCTACACCTCTCCCCAAACATGACCAGACAGATATTTTAAATGCACGTGCAGACATACAGATGCAGATATCCATATATGGTTTTTATTTTGTGATTTTTTACATAAATGAGACCATCCTGTATGTATTATTCTGCAGCTTGCCCCTTTTGACATGATGTCTTGAAGAGCTTTCCAGGACAGGATATATAGGTCCACTGCATTCTTTGTGTGTGTGTGGCAAAATACACACAAAAATTACCATTTTAACCATTTTTAAGTGTATAAGTCAGTGGCATTAATTACATTCACAGTATTGTGCAACCATCAGCACTGTTTTCAAAACTTTTTCACTACCCTAAACATAACTCTGTAATCACTAAGCAAGTACTTCCCATTCCCCTCCCATTGCTCCTGCTGCTGCTAAGTCGCTTCAGTCGTGTCCAACTCTGTGCAACCCCATAGATGGCAGCCCACCAGGGTCTCCCGTCCCTGGGATTTTCCAGGCAAGAACACTGGAGTGTGTTGCCATTTTCTTCTCCAGTGCATGAAAGTGAAAAGTGAAAGCGAAGTTGGTCAGTCGTGTCCAACTCTTAGCAACCCCATGGACCGCAGCCTACCAGGCTCTTCCGTCCATGGGGTTTTCCAGGCAAGAGTACTGGAGTGGGGTGCCATGGCCTTCTCTGATTCCCCTCCCACTAGCTCCTGGTAACCTCTAGTCTACCTCCTGTCTCTATGAATTTGACTATTCTAGATATTTCATATCAGTGGAATCATACAACATTTGTTCTTCTGTGTCTGGCTTATTTCACTTAACATCATATCTTCAAGACTCATCCGAATTATAGCACATATCAAAACACTGAATTCGTTTTAATCACTGTATGTTATTTCAGCGTGTGAATGCGGCATAATTTGTACCATGAACATACATATACTTCTCATATTGAAACTTTTATCCAACTTTTCTCTGTCACCAACAGTGCTGTAGTGAGTGTCTTGTTACACAAATCTCTATGCACATGTGAAAACATTTTCTAGGATCAATTCCTGCAAGAGGAGTTGCTGCATCAAAGGATTTAACATTTAAAATTTCGATGTTATATCACCCTCTACAAATTGTAATAGCTATTAATAGACACTGCCACTCACGATGTATGTAAATGCCTATTCCACACACCCTTAGGGATTCTTGGTGTTATCTATCAGTTAGCATTTTTTCCAGTCTGATGGCCGGTATATATATATATAGTGCTGCTCACTTCCTTGATCTTGATTGTTCGGGATGCTGAGGCACCTCTTCCTATGTCTATTGACGCTTGTATACCTCTGGTCCATTTTTCAATGGAATGATTTATTTTGCACGATATGTTATGGACAGTAAGCTGTGTAGTTTGTCACCTGTCATGTAGCTTTGTTTATAGTGTCTTACCTCTCATGAAGAGTTTCTTTTTTCATGTGATTCAACTTGTCATGACCCCCTTTTTGCTATCTGAGTCTTATGGAGGTCCTCCCTTCCCAAGTTTTTAAAAAAAAAATTGTTCTATATTTCATTTTGATAGGTTTATTATTTTTTAATGTATAGTGCTTTAATTTATTTAGAATTGTCTGTTTGGCTTTTATTGTGGAAAACCTCAAGCGTACATACATGTCATCTAGACATATAATTTCATTGGTAAAACTCTGAGCATATTTTATCTATAAGATAAGGACTCATTTTTAAAATCAAGTATCGTACCCCAATGTTCATCGCAGCACTGTTTATAATAGCCAGGACATGGAAACAACCTAGATGTCCATCAGCAGATGAATGGATAAGAAAGCTGTGGTACATATACACAATGGAGTATTACTCAGCCGTTAAAAAGAATTCATTTGAATCAGTTCTGATGAGATGGATGAAACTGGAGCCGATTATACAGAGTGAAGTAAGCCAGAAAGAAAAACACCAATACAGTATACTAACACATATATATGGAATTTAGAAAGATGGCAATGACGACCCTGTATGCAAGACAGGAAAAAGACACAGCTGTGTATAACGGACTTTTGGACTCAGAGGGAGAGGGAGAGGGTGGGATGATTTGGGAGAATGGCATTCTAACATGTATACTATCATGTAAGAATTGAATCACCAGTCTATGTCTGACGCAGGATACAGCATGCTTGGGGCTGGTGCATGGGGATGACCCACAGAGATGTTATGGGGACGGGGGTGGGAGGGGGGTTCATGTTTGGGAACACATGTAAGAATTAAAGATTAAAAAATAAATAAATTAAAATTAAAAAAAAGAAAAAAATCAAGTATCAATTTTAAATACATAAAAAGTATTTTAAATCAGGTAGCATCATCATAATATCATATTAATATCACCATATTAACAATGGCTCCTTAATATCATCAACTATCCAACCAGTAGTCACATTCCCAGTTGTTTTATAAATGTCATATTTTGTTCATTTGAATTACGAGTGAAATAAAGTTTTCAAAATGCAGTTGATTGATGTATTTCTTAAGTTGATGGTAAACATGCTCCTCTGTCCTCTACATGTCTTCTAAATTATAAGTTAGAGCTAGAGGCTTAATCAGATTCAGATTTACGTTTTTCACAAGAGTACTTCACAGGTGGGATTCTGTCTGACTTTATGTTTGTATACAGAATAAAGTAAGTATCTAACAGTTTTATCAAATAGATGATTAATTGCATGCTGTACCAACACCATCTCTTGAATTATATATAATTAAATATTAATATATAATTATATAAACAAATATAAATATATAATTATATATAATTCAACAAATATATTTATTTATACTTTTCTAGCCTTTGACTGTGTGTATCACAATAAACTGTGGAAAATTCTGAAAGAGATGGGAATACCAGACCACCTGACTTGCCTCTTGAGAAATCTGCATGCAGGCCAGGAAGCAACAGTTAGAACTGGACATGGAACAACAGACTGGTTCCCAATAGGGAAAGGAGTGCGTCAAGGCTGTATATTGTCACCCTGCTTATTTAACTTATATGCAGAGTACATCATGAGAAAACGCTGGACTGGAAGAAGCACAAGCTGGAATCAAGATTGCCAGGAGAAATATCAATAACCTCAGATATGCGAAGAGGAGCTAAAAAGCCTCTTGATGAAAGTGAAAGAGGAGAGTGAAAAAGTTGGCTTAAAGCTCAACATTCAGAAAACGAAGATCATGGCATCCGGTCCCATCACTTCATGGGAAATAGGTTGGGGAAACAGTGGAAACAGTGTCAGACTTTATTTTGGGGGGCTCCAAAATCACTACAGATGGTGATTGCAGCCATGAAATCAAAAGACGCTTGTTCCTTGAAAGAAAAGTTATGACCAACCTAGATAGTATATTCAAAAGCAGAGACATTGCTTTGCCGACTAAGGTCCGTCTAGTCAAGGCTATGGTTTTTCCAGTAGTCATGTATGGATGTGAGAGTTGGACTGTGAAGAAGGCTGAGCACCAAAAAATTGATACTTTTGAACTGTGGTGTTGGAGAAGACTCTTGAGAGTCCCTTGGACTGCAAAGAGATCCAACCAGTCCATTCTGAAGGAGATCAGCCCTGGGATTTCTTTGGAAGGAATGATGCTAAAGCTGAAACTCCAGTACTCTGACCACCTCATGTGAAGAGTTGACTCATTGGAAAAGACTTTGATGCTGGGAGGGATTGCGGGCAGGAGGAGAAGGGGACGACAGAGGATGAGATGGCTGGATGGCATCACTGACTGGATGGACGCGAGTCTGAGTGAACTCCGGGAGTTGGTGATGGACAGGGAGGCCTGGCGTGCTGTGATTCATGGGGTCGCAAAGAGTCAGACACAACTGAGCGACTGAACTTAACTGAACTTTTCTAAGCTATTCTTTCTCTTGATCTTTTTGCCTATGCCTGAACCACATAGTTTTAAATCCTGTATCTTTACAGTTCGTTTTGACTTCCCTGGTGGCTCAGACAGTAACGAGTCTGCCTGCAAAGCAGGAGACCCGAGTTCCATCCCTGGGTCGGGAAGATCCCCTGTAGAAGGAAATAACAACCCACTCCAGTATTCTTGTCTGGGAAATCCCATGGGTAGAGGAGCCTGATTGGGCTACAAGTCCGTGGGGTCGCAAAGAGTCAGACACGACTTAGCGATTAAACACCAACAAGGCAGCTCATCCTTCATTGATCTTTATTTTTTGTCTATGCCATGAGGCTTGCGGGATCTTAGTTCCCTGACCAGGAATCAAATGCGGCCCTTAATAGTGAAAACATGGCATCCTAACCATTGGACTGCCAGAGAATTCCCCTTCATTGATCCTTTAAAAAACAGTTTTTGACTTTTCCTATACTTATTCTCTCTCACAATAATTTAACAGTTGGTTAATATGCATGTTAAGACTTCGATTGGGATTGTATCCAATTTATACACCAATTTGGAGACAAATGACATTTTTATAGTAATCAGTCTTTCCAGACAAGACATGGTTTTTCTTCCATGCATTCAGATTTTGTCTTTCCATACAATGTTATGCTTTTATTTATCTAGGCCTTTACAGTTTTTGTTGGGTTTAATTTTAAATATTTTGCTGTTTTTTCTGCTGCTTTAAAAATGATCTTTATTTCTCCATACATTTTCCAGTTGGTTATAGCTAGTACTTAGGAAAGCTTTTTATAAAAAAGCTAAAGTGATGAACTCTCTTTATAGAAGTTGTAATAGTTTCTTTTCATGTTGATTATTTTAGATTTCCTGGTTGGCAATTATATCATCTACAACTGGTTTCGTATTATTCGTTTTTTTTAGGCTCATGCAGAGTCAAGTAAAACCTGGCTGACCGGAAAATTTACTGAACTCAGATTACTACTTGAAGAAGAGGAAGCTCTGGCCAAGAAATTCATTGATAAAAACACACAGCTTGCCCTGCAGGCGTACACGGAGCAAATCAAGTCTTGTGGGGAACAAATTGATGTCATGAACACTCTGTCCAACAGGGTCTGGACTATCAGCCAAGAAACCAATCCTGTACAGCTGCTGCAGGTAATGCTGGGTTTCTGCTCCACAGTGGACACTGGCCATCATATTTCATCTTGGCTAATGCGGCACTGAACACAGTGTTCATACATTGAGTAAATACACAGAGAATTTCTTTGCCAGCATGTAGACTCCCTTGCCCCCACACAAGTCAGAAAATATACATTGTTAGGAAGATAATATACATCTTGGACTAGTTAAATGATATTATCAATCACCATTTTTGAGGGCCTCTGTGTTTCAAGCACTTTAGTTATCTTAGCTCTAATATTTACTAAGAACTCTGCAAATTAGATATTCTCATGTCATTTTACTAAGGAGAAATTGAGGCTCCAGGAGATGCAGGAACTCATCCAAGATTATGCAGCTGGTAGATGGTAGATCAGGGATCAGGTCTGTCTGAATCTAAAGCCACAAGACATCTCTGCCCGGTCCTCTGACTATACAGTCTTAATGGAAACATCACTCTTGGAAAATCAGGTATCCTTGCAAAATCTACTAAGCAGACTTCAAGAGCTGAGTCACAGTTTGCTTAAAGGGGAGAGAAGGACGGGACTCCTTGGCCACTGGGCTCTGTTGGAGGCTGTTATACTGAAGGAGAGTCTAAAAACTAGTCCTGTGAGATTCACTGCTACACTGAGTGAAAGCCTGCTGTTGAGGGTGGAGTTCCTGTCTTCAGGGAGCCAGAGGAGAAACTCTTCTGTCAGTGAAAGTGAAAGTGTAGTCGCTCAGTGTCCGACTCTTTGAGATCCCACGGACTGTAGCCCACCAGGCTCCTCCGTCCATGGGATTCTCCAAGAGTGGGCTGCCATGCCCGCCTCCAGGGGATCTTCCCAACCCAGGGAGCACACCCGGGTTTCCTGCACTGCAGACAGATTCTTTACCATCTGATCCACCAGGCTCCTGTGCGGTCACCTGTGCTCTTGGATTGCTTTTCTACTCATCTGACTCTTCCTTTTTCTCTTTGGCATGGCTTCTGGGAAGCTCAGAGCCAAATATGCTTCATATAGCTGGGATAGACTTTGTACATATGGTTTGTGCCTCATCTCACTGGCTTCTAGCTTACATTCTTACCCTGGTTCTCTCTTGGCTTCACTTTTCTCAGTAAAGGCAAATTGTGCAGCATTGGATAACTTCTGTAAGATGCTTTAAAGATTTGTAGGATGAGACAGAGTACAACTAAGTGAAGATGGTACTGAGAATAACCACAGATGAGCATGGGCTCTGGCTGCAAAATAAGGCAGGCAAATAAGTCAGTACAAAACTAGTCAAGCCAGTCCCTGGAGGATATTTCCACTCTTATACCTTTATGTGGCCTTGGCCATTTCAAATTAGCAAGTAAAGGTGTGTCCAAAAAAGTCCGGTTCTGTATGGGGAATCAGGGAAGGCTTCCAGGAGGAGGTGACGGTGGAGCTGGTGTGAGGGGATAAGGAGGAGCTCACTGGGTATATACAGAGGGATGGAGCAGAGAGGACATACCAGGCAGAAGGAACCGTGTGCCTGCGAGAGCTTGGCAGGCTGGGGAAGCATTTGGGTTCAGCCTGGCTGGAGGCAGGGCAGGGTTACGAGAGGGGAGGGGTTGTTAGGAGATGCAACTGGATAAGGAGGCCAGGGTTAGTTGATGCAGGATCTTATATGCCTAGTCATGGAGTTTAGACTTTGTCTTGTAAAGAGAAAAGGGGTCAGGGGAATGTTTGGGACTGAGGGATGACATGGTCGGATCAATGGTTTAGAAAGATCACTGTGACAGGTTGGAGGATGGAAGGGAAGTGGGGAGGAGACCACAGGTATCCAGGAGAGAGATGATGAGGGGCTGGACCAGTGAAGGGGTAGTGGGGATGCGGAGAAGCAAGCAGGTTTGAGAGATGTGACAGGCTTGGTGATTAGGGGAATCCAAGATGACAGCTGGTTTCTGGCAGAGAGATACGTGGCTATATGGCTGTTCTTTGAGTTTGCCAAGGCAAGAAGTAGATATGCTTGGTTTCATTCATTTATTCCATTATGAACGTTTAGCAAGAACCTTCTATGTGTCAGGCCCTATGCTAAATGCTGCAGTTTGGTGTTACCAGGTGGTCCCATTTGTCCCTCATTCCCCTTCCCAGCCGCACCGCACCCATCTACCCTCTTGGTCACCCTCTTGCTACCCCGAGCTGCTCCCTGCCCTCTCTGCTAGTGCTCTGACTCCCTGTCCAGCCCTCTGTGTATGACCTTAGCCCTCTTTCCCCACAAATTCCCTTCTCCCCACCCAGATGAAGATGGGCTCTAGACTTGTAGCTTGCTAGGTAGACAGGGCTTAGAGAGTACCCACAACCCCTCCCAAGGCCCAGCGTCCCTCCTGCCAAGTGCTCAGCCACCTTCCTTCCTTCCTGAGGAATCCATCTGCCCCTCCCATCTTGGGCAGCTCTGCCAACCAGCCAGGGCCTGCTCGCCTAAGGCAATCTGCTGTCTTCTAAATCCTTGCCTGGGACAACTCTCCAGAAAGTGCGGACAGGGAATCTTAGGTGCGAACAAGAGAATTTTCTGTAACTGTTTTAAGCAAGAAAGCAGTTTATGAAAGTATTCGGTATCACACAGGATCTGTAGGAGGGCCAGAAAGTCGGGATAAAGACCAGGCCAGCCACAGGAGTGAAGCCAAGGCTGTGGCACAGGCTTGCTCCAGTGTAGACTCTACTGCTTCTCCTCCGGGCAAGATGTCGTGGCTCACACCACCAACCCAAGGCCGCCTCCCGGAACCTCACCACTGGTGTCCCTGACAGCCACACGCCACTGTCACCACCCACCCTCACTTCCACATCCAGAACTTGGAGTGAAGATGCTGTGGGTGCAAGGGGGACCAGGACCGTGTTCAAGCTTCTACTTAGCAAAGCCACACTTAACACAGGAAGGGTATTTAATAAAAGGTACTGTCCAGATAGAAAACAGGACAGCCCGCCACTCTGGTGGGCACGCCCCCTCAGTCAGCTTTCCAGTTGAGCTTCCAGAATCATTGGCTTTCATTTTTGGGGATGTGGTTTTCTGTTGCCCATTTTGGACATGCCCCAGGAGCACCTCCCCCCCAGGAAAGCTGGCCCCTCACTCTTTTTGTTCCCCTGTACCTCAGACCAATCCCTGTCACAGTGTCTGTAAAGCTTTGCGGTCCCTTTCAAGGCGGTGAGCTAAAGGCAAGGGCAATCAGCCTGCCTCCTCCCTCGGCCCCTAATGCACAGAGTGGACCTCAGTGCACACCGCAGGGATGGAGAGAAGAACCAACAGCCCCCCAGCACTGGGGGTGGGGGTCCGGGCTGGCAGCAGGTGTCAGGGCCAGGTGGGGCCTATGCTCGCTGGCTGGGTTTGTTCCTGGGCGTGATGGTGGAGACTAGAACATGGCCCCAAGCTATCCTGAGCCCCGCATGCCCTCGCAGGAGTACACAGCCGCTGAGCCGCAGATAAAGCAGCAGATGAGCCTGGGGGAGCTGTGCCACCCTGTGCCCCACTCATTCGAGCCCGTCAAGAGCTTCTTTAAGGACCTCGTGGAAGCCATGCAGAGCCTGCTGCAGACGCCACTGGATGTCCGCCTTAAGGAAAGTAAGTCACTGTGTGACCAAGCTTGGGTCCTTCACTCCCTAGTGCCGTCGTTAGAGATGGTGCAGTCATATCTGAATCATGTCTCTCCCGCACAGAGGCCCAAGGCTGGGCCCAACCCTCCCTGCCAACCTCACCTCCTACTCATCCCGAGATAGGTCCTGTCTCTCACAGCCTCTCTGCTCTACTCCTGCCCCTCAGTCACTCCTGGGCTCCTGCCTCACCTCAGCTTTGCCTGCACTCAGCTCCCAGCTGGACAGACCAACTCCCCCAACCTCCTCCGCCAGGTCAAGGCCCACAGCTGCACTTACTTGGGAAGCGCCTCCATGGGCTCCCTTGCTCTCTCAGCCATCCGCCCGTCTGCCCTGGGCCCGCTCCATCTCCTGCCTGGGGGTGTTTGTAAGCTGGATATATGGGCCCTTCTCTGCCTCTCTTAAATGCCTGGAGGGCAGGAACCACTTTGGGTCCATCTCTGAGGTCACCATAGGGCCTGACACAAGGCAAGTGCTCAGAAATATCCATCCCTTCATCTCTGTTATTAGGATTCGTTCAGAACAGCTATTGAGCCCCTGTATGTGCTGGGCATGGCAGGGCACAAAACAGTGACCCTGCCTTTGTGGTGCTCAGTCTTTTAAGGGGAAGACAGTCAACTAATGAATACGTATCAGCAGTAAGAAGTGCCTTGAAAAAATAATGCTGAGTAAGGAGAATAGAGGGTGACCAGGAGAAAGAGCTATTTTCTATGGGGAAGTGGGGAAGGCGTCTCTGAGAAGGGGAGGTGGCTTGAAGCATGGGCCAGAGAGCTTAGTGGTCACAGGCATGGACTCTGGAGCCACACTGCCTGGGCTCCTATCCCAGGCCCACCACTTCCTAACCCTGCCATCTGGAACAGATGGCACACCTAACTTTTCTATGCCTCTGCTTCTGTATCCGCCGGAGAAGGCAATGGCACCCCAGTCCAGTACTCTTGCCTGGAAAATCCCATGTGCAGAGGAGCCTGGTAGGCTGCAGTCTATGGGGTCGCTAAGAGTCGGACACAACTGAGCGACTCCACTTTCACTTTTCACTTTCATGCACTGGAGAAGGAAATGGCAACCCACTCCAGTGTTCTTGCCTGGAGAACCCAGGGACGGGGGAGCCTGGTGGGCTGCGGTCTATGGGGTTGCACAGAGTCTGACACGACTGAAGTGACTTAGCAGTAGCAGCAGCAGCAGCAGTTTCTGCATCCATAGAATGAAGATAACATAGTCCCGTCTCATAGAGTTGTTGTAAGGATTAAGTGAGCATGTAAAGTGCTCAGAATAGTGCTCAGGCGTTATAAGCACCTGTGAGCACTAGCTATTATTGTTACTGCTGCTGTTACATCTGGGGGAAAATGTCTTCTAGGTAGAGGGGAAAGCAACTGCAAAGGTCCTGAGGCACAAGGCAATTGTGAGTTTGACTTGCTGGAGGAAGAGCAAAGGGCAGGGGGTGGAAGCAGTCAATTGGAGTAGATGTGGGCACAAGAAGGGAAGAAGAGAGAGAGATACCAAGGAAACTCCAAAGATTTTGAACTGAACAACTAGAAAGAAGTTGTCATATTCAGAGATGAAAAAAGAGCACTTAGAATTAATTGGAAGGAACAGCCCTTTTGGCTGTCTGAGTAGCACTATAGGGATTTGCAAGAGCAAGTGCTTGACAAAAGGCAGCAAAAAGGAAGCCAAGAAGAAACCCAGTGGTTGGGTTGATCCGTGAGTGGTTGATCCGTTTTCTAAGAAAGGTTGTGAAACCAGCAGCTATGTTCCAAATAAGAAATTCTGGAAAAACCCTAGTCACAAGAACTGTAGCAACCCAAATTGCATCTGATGGCCCTGAAGGTCACTTTTTGAAGTGAGTCTTGCTGATCTGTAGAATGATGAAGCTGCGTTTAGAGAATTAAAGCTAATTCCCGAAGATGTTAAGGGCAAAAACTGCCTTTCATGGTTTGGATCTTATCCATGTCAAAATACGCTCCATGATCAAAAAATGGCAGACAATGATTGAAGCGCACGTTGATGGCGAGATTACCAACGGTCATTTGCTCCATGTATTCTCTGCGCTTTGCTAAAAAAGCACAACAAGCAGCACCACCCCATGTATGTGGTAGACGCCTGCGTTATCCCCCGTTTTACAGATGAGGGAGCTGAGAGTCAGAGAGGCCAATTGACTTGCCCTAGGTCACACAGCTGGTAGGAGTCGAGGCAGAATTAAGACAGACTCTGGTCCCAGCAATTGTGTTCCCTTCCCCTGGAGTCTGTTTCCTCCCAGGCCATCACCCTCATCCACCTCCAGATGAGGCCATCATTCTCACTGTCACAGGTAATACCGAGAGGTACTGCCTCCCAGGAAGGCTCCAAGGAGATGGGGTCTTGCAGCCCCCACTGCCCTTCCAGTATCCCGCGTCACCGTCCTCCCTGTGAGTTCCACAGACACTGCAGATTCAACAGGCCGAAATGGAATCCAGCATCTTCCACCCACTAACCCCCAAACCACTGCTGCTTGCCTCCAATCTACTCTTCATTCCCCGCTCCCAGTAGAGTCAAGCCTTGGGACTTGTACCACTGCAGTATGTCCTGAACCTGGCTCCTTTTCCATTCCTGCTGCCCCAGGTCAGCCCTGAGCCTACCCACAGGTTGTCTCTACTCTCACCCTCTCCCGTCCATTCCCCATCAGAGGGAGCCTTAGAAATTCTTCTGCTCATGTCTACGCTCCTTCAAACACCTTCCTTGGCTCCTCACTTTATATAATACTCCAAGCACTTGTCTTTGCTCCTGCTATATTCTTGGGAAAGCCTCCCATCCTTTTTCTGGGTGTCCAAACCTTCCCCCAATCTTTAAGGGCCGGCTGAGGTGCTTCCTCCTCCAGGAAGCCTTCACTGACCCCTCTAAGCCCTGGAGCCCTTTCATGTCACTTCTTGGATCCAGAGCACTTTCTGCCTTGTGGTATAGTTCAAGCATGCCCATTTCTCTCCTCATTTACCTGACTGAATTGTTAGAGACAGGGATTGTGACCTGGGTTTCCCCTGAATTCTCTTTTACCTGGATGAGTATGACCTTTTACCTGGATGAATATGAAAGGAGTAGGACCTTTTACCTGAACTCCCTTTGACCTGGATGAATATGACCTTGCTGAGGGCTTAGCTTTAAGTTCCTGTTTTCTATCTTTATCCTAGAATTTGCATGTCTGCCATGAAATTGCCCCTTCCTTGACCATTGAATACATGGTTGATTCTCTGCATGGTCCTGGAGCCTGCAGTTTCCTCCCCATGTCCAGGGCTCACTCACACTGCCCTGCCAGTGCTTAATTTGCTTCCAATCTTAGAAAGTATGTTTTTCTCTGTAGATCTGAGACTTGTCCTGGAGTTTTCCTGTTACTGTGAATTTGCATTTGCTACTTAAATTTGCATGCCATTCTTGGGGGAGAGATTATGTGAATCTCCAGTTCTGTAATATTTTTAGTAATGTTTTGTAGTTTGTGCTGCTTGCCTAGACGCCAGGCACTGATTTCTCACAATTCATTACAGGTAGGAACTGTCAGCTCTCGGGCTCCTCCTGCGTCCAGCCCGGTTCCTTGTTGAAAACAAGCCCCTCACCAGAGCGATCACTCTTCTTAAAATGTAAGACCCCAGGTGTGGGGAGAGGGGGAAGAGGGCGGGGTGTAATGGTGGGGAAGGAGGGTCACTGAAGTAGAGGGGCCTCCCTTTTTTCCTGAGAGACACACCTTTGGTTTTTTCCAACCCTTATTATCAGTTTCTTTTTTTAAATACAGAAATAATACATGTTCACTGTAGAAAACAAAATTTTTTAAAAGAAAATAACTCATAAATCACTGAAGAGCTTCGGAAATTTTTCTGCTTACCTACCAAGCAGACAAGTAGTAGTAGATAACTGCTACTATTTACCCTTTTAACTTTCTTTGGCATATCTATATATACATACAATGATAAATATTTAATATATATATATTTTACAAACATGGTGTCATGCTATACATTCTGTTTTGCAATTTGTGTTTTCATTTATTGATATATTATGGATATCTTTGTTTTTAAAAAATTATACAAGTAATGCATGCTTCTTGTAGAGAATTACAAATTACTTATATGAAAAGAAAACAATTGCCTCCCCCAGAGATAAATGTTAATATTTTGGCATATGTTCTTCCAGACATTTTAAAAGTACATGTGTATACAGATTTTTAAAAATGGAATCATATTATAGATATTCTTGTGTAATTTAAAAAATTTAATAGTATAGGTTGAACAATTTCCTACTTCAATAAATACAGATATCATTTTTTTTACAGGATACATGGCATTCCATTGAATATGCCATATTTAAATCAATCTCATACATTTTGGACATCTAGGCAGCTTTACACTTTCATTTCTGTAAACAATGCTGCAATAACGATCCATTCCTGTACTTCTTTGTTGAATTAATAAGTGATTGAATACACCTTAACTCATTTTTGAATTATTTTTTAAGAGTAATTTCTCAAAGTGGAATTACTGGGCATGTATTTTTTTAAACTAATCATTAACAGATACAAAATACATAAAAGAATACAAATCAAAGGTTACAGCTCAATGATTTTAAAAAGTGAACACATTTAATAACTTCCTTCAGACCATGAAATGGAAATTTCCAGCTCCCCAGAACCCTTCTTCATGCCAGTTCACTATCCTCAAAGGGTAACTACTCTCTTGACTTCTAACAATATAGATTACTTTTGCCTGTCCTTGGCTTTCATATACTTAAATCACTCAGGCTGTACTCTTGTGTCTTCTTCGACAGAACAACATAACATCTGTGAGACTTAGCCATATGATCGTGTGTAGCAGTAGCTTGTTGATTTTCACTGTGGTGTAGTAGTCCATCGTTTGAACATAGCACACCTAGTGCCTATTGATGGACATTATGGATTGTTTCAGCTTTGGCCTATACTGAATAACATTGCTATGACATCCTTGTACATATCTTTTGATGCAACTATATGCATTTCTGTTGGATATTTACCCAGGAATAGGAGAAAAGGATGTCCAGTATAACCACTAGTATGCAATATCGTTCTAGATGTCCTAGAGAGTGCCTTGAGGCAAGAAAAAGAAATGCAAGCTCTAAGGACAGGAAAAGAGTAAAAAGAGATCCTTATGCAAAGGTGACATGATTCTTTACAGAAATCCAATTTAAGCTATAAATTAGTTAACGAAGGAATTAGAAAAGCTGCCAGATGTAATGTCAGCATACAGAAATCAATTGTTCAGATCAGTTCTGTTCAGTCGCTCAGTCATGTCCAGCTCTTTGCGACCCCATGAATTGCAGCATGCCAAGTGACTTCCCTGGTGGCTCAGATGGTAAAGTGTCTGTCTACAATGTGGGAGACCTGGGTTCGATTCCTGGGTTGGGAAGTTCCCTGGAGAAGGAAATGGCAACCCACTCCAGTACTCTTGCCTAGAAAATCCCATGGGCGGAGGAGCCTGGTGTCCATGGGGTCACAAAGAGTCAGACACGACTGAGCGACTTCACTTCACTTCAGGCCTCCCTGTCCACCAACTCCTAGAGTTCACTCAAACTCACGTCCATCGAGTCCGTGATGCCATCCAGCCATCTCATCCTCGGTCGTCCCCTTCTCCTCCTGCCCCCAATCCCTCCCAGCATCAGAGTCTTTTCCAATGAGTCAACTCTTCACATCAGGTGGCCAAAGTACTGGAGTTTCAGCTTTAGCATCATTCCTGCCAAAGAAATCCCAGGGCTGATCTCCTTTAGAATGGACTGGTTAGATCTCCTTGCAGTCCAAGGGACTCTCAAGAGTCTTCTCCAACACCAAGTCCAAAAGCATCAATTCTTCGGCGCTCAGCTTTCTTCACAGTCCAACTCTCACATCCATACATGACCACTGGAAAAACCATAGCCTTGACTAGACAGACCTTTGTTGGCAAAGTAATGTCTCTGCTTTTGAATATGCTGTCTAGGTTGGTCATAACTTTCCTTCCAGGGAGTAAGCATCTTTTAATTTCATGGCTGCAGTCACCATCTGCAGTGATTTTGGAGCCCCCCAAAATAAAGTCTGACACTGTTTCCACTGTTTCCCCAACCTATTTCCCATGAAGTGATGAGATCAGATGCCATGATCTTAGTTTTCTGAATGTTGAGCTTTAAGCCAACTTTTTCACTCTCCTCTTTCACTTTCATCAAGAGGCTTTTTAGTTCTTCACTTTCTGCCATAAGGGTGGTGTCATCTGCATATCTGAGGTTATTGATATTTCTCCCGGCAATCTTGATTCCAGCTTGTGCTTCTTCCAGCCCAGTGTTTCTCATGATGTACCCTGCATATAAGTTAAATAAGCAGGGTGACAATATACAGCCTTGACGTACTCCTTTTCCTATTTGGAACCAGTCTGTTGTTCCATGTCCAGTTCTAACTGTTGCTTCTTGACCTGCATATAGGTTTCTCAAGAGGCAGGTCAAGTAGGCTGGTATTCCTATCTCTTTCAGAATTTTCCAGTTTATTGTGATCTACACAGTCAAAGGCTTTGGCATAGTCAATAAAGCAGAAATAAATAGATGTTTTTCTGGAACTCTCTTGCTTTTTCCATGATCCAGTGGATGTTGGCAATTTGCACTCTGATTCCTCTGCCTTTTCTAGAACCAGCTTGAACATCCGGAAGTTCACGGTTCATGTATCGCTGAAGCCTGCCTTGGAGAATTTTGAGCATTACTTGACTAGCGTGTGAGATGAGTGCAATTGTGCGGTAGTTTGAGCATTCTTTGGCATTGCCTTTCTTTGGGATTGGAATGAAAACTGACCTTTTCCAGTCCTGTGGCCACTGCTGAGTTTTCCAAATTTGCTGGCATATTGAGTGCAGCACTTTCACAGCATCATCTTTCAGGATTTGAAAAAGCTCCACTGGAATTCCATCACCTCCACTAGCTTTGTTCATAGTGATGCTTTCTAAGGCCCACTTGACTTCACATTCCAGGATGTCTGGCTCTAGGTGAGTGATCACACCACTGTGATTATCTTGGTCTTGAAGATCTTTTTTGGTACAGTTCTTCTGTGTACTCTTGCCACCTTTTCTTAATATCTTCTGCTTCTGTTAGATCCATACCATTTCTGTCCTTTATCGAGCCCATCTTTGCATGATACGTTCCCTTGGTATCTCTGATTTTCTTGAAATGATCTCTAGTCTTTCCTATTCTGTTGTTTTCCTCTATTTCTTTGCATTGATCGCTGAGGAAGGCTTTCTTATCTCTTCTTGCTATTCTTTGGAACTCTGCATTCAGATGCTTATATCTTTCCTTTTCTCCTTTGCTTTTCGCCTCTCTTCTTTTCACAGCTATTTGTAAGCCCTCCCCAGACAGCCATTTTGCTCTTTTGCATTTCTTTTCCATGGGGATGGTCTTGATCCCAGTCTCCTGTACAATGTCACGAACCTCCGTCCATAGTTCATCAGGCACTCTATCAGATCTAGTCCCTTAAATCTATTTCTCACTTCCACTGTATAATCATAAGGGATTTGATTTAGGTCATGTACTGGTAATAAACAATTAGAAAATGAAATGTTAAAAACATTATTTTTAGTAACACTTTCTGAAAACTTAGGAATAAATCTAACAAAGATACCTAAAACCACTCTCCAGAAAACTCCAAAATATTACCAAGAAAATTATCTGGTACTATCTACTAAAGTTGAACATGCACATGCCCTAAGACCTAGATTTTTCTCTAACTTCATGTCTCCAAATGTGTATAATGCAACAAGAACTGTAACTGGGAGTTCAAATCACCACCACTTTTCTGGAGGACAATTTGGCAAAAGCCTTAAAAATGCAATCATCGCCATGGACCCAGCAATTCTTTTAGGCATATAGCCTAAATAATCAGATATATAAAGATGTATTCATTAGTGTTTTTAAAAGTCTTCTTAAAAGCTTAAATATTTTTTTAAAGCAGGGGGAAGGTATAGGTTAAATTCGAATTCATCTATACATCAAATCTTAACGTTGCCATTAAAATGCTCTTATAAAAGAATATTATACAACGTGGTAAAATGTTCATAAATACATCAATACATTAAAAAAACAAATTACCAAGAGTCTGTATGGTATGACACCAATGTTAAGAAAAAAACCATAAAGGGGCAAGTAAAAAAATTTAGAAGGACACCCCCAAGTGTTAAAATAGTGAATAGCGTTATTTTTAAATTTTTAGAAATTGGCAACAAATTCTACTGTACAAAATTCAAGCTGTACAACGGATGTGCATTAAAATGCTGTCTCCTCCCCGTGTTCCCCGATCACCTCCCCACTGATGATTTGCGTGTTGCCAGTTTTCTACAGTAAACAAGCGCAGGACAGCCTGCGCACGCTCGGTCGTTCTCCCGGGGGCGGGGCGGGGCGGGGCGCGCCCGGGTCGCTGGCCCCGCCCCTCAGGCTAGGCCCGGTGTCCCCGCCCTCTACAGACGCGCGCACGCCCTGTCTGGAGCCCGACACGATGCACGCGCGCTTGCGCCTTTCTGCTGACCTCTTGACGGTACGCTGCGGCCTCCTCGGACGCCTGGGACCCACTGCCGCGCTGCGTTTCGACGCGCTGTGGCAGGTGCTGAGCCGCGACTGCTTCGCCGCCGGCCGCCACTACTGGGAAGTGGATGTGCAGGAGGCGGGCGTCGGCTGGTGGGTGGGCGCGGCCTACGGCTCCCTGCGCCGCCACGGGGCCTCGGACGCCGCCCGCCTGGGCTGCAACCGCCAGTCCTGGTGCCTCAAACGCTATGACCTCGAGTACTGGGCCTTCCACGACTGCCAGCGCAGCCGCCTGCGGCCCCGCCACGACCCTGACCGGCTCGGTGTCTTCCTGGATTACGAGGCCGGCGTCCTGGCCTTCTACGATGTGACGGACGGCATGAGCCACCTACACACCTTCCGGGCCGCCTTCCAGGAGCCGCTCTACCCGGCCCTGCGGCTCTGGGAAGGGGCCATCAGCATCTCCCGGCTGCCCTAGTGGCCGAGACCCTAGTGACCGCCTTAGGCTCTCCGCGGCTCTACTCTGCCGCATCCAGACGGAGCTGGTCTACGACCTCCTCTGTAAGCATTCCCATCGTCTCCCCGACCAGTCCTGCCCTGTGGTTTGTATAGTTCCTCTCCTAGTAGGCGAGTTTCAAACGAGCCCTAAACCTGCAGGTCCTCTCCTGCTGCTCTCTCGTGCGGCCCCGCCACCGCCACCAGGACACTCATACTACACTGCCTTTTAGTTCAGGTTCCTGAAAGCACACGCCCACAGGTGAGCCTTAAGCACCCTGACCATGTCAGTGAACATGATCCCCAGCATCAGCTCACATAGCACCCAGAACTGCCTGGCACATAGTAGGTGCAAGATAAATATGTGACTGAGTGAGAGTCCCTAGGACTCTTCTATGCCTTAATGTCCCTTGGATCTGCTTCCTCCTCTTCACTCTACTTCAGCTTGTCCATGTCACCTTCCTTACGAGCAGCTGCAATAGGTTCTTGGCCTGTCACCTCCTGGCCTGAACACTTTCCCAAGCTCATCTTCTACCTTACAGCCAGAGTGATCTGCCTGTAACCTCACTTAATTTCTTAGAACTATCAAAGCTTCACAAGGACTACAGTGGGGAGGGGGGCTGGGGAATCACTTTACCCTAGCATTCAAGGCTTTTCTAGTCTGCCCCAAAGTATGTACCCTCATCTAGCTCCTACTGCTCTTTTCAGAGACCCTTCAATCAGAACTGGGTCACATAGTTCCACCTGTATACCCTTGCCTTTGCCGTTTCCCATACACACACATTTATACAGGAAAGCCCTTTCTTCTTTTTGCCTGTCTGTCTTCCCCAGGCTTAACTGCCCCAGGAAATCTCCCCAAACTACAAGAAATCCACAGTCTGGGACCTGTCTTTCCAATTAGATTGGAAGATTTCTAAGGGCAGCCGTGTCCTACGCCCTCCTCACCCTGAAAAATTCAAAAGGTCCCTTCCCTCCAAGGCAGTGAGTCGATGACCACTAGCTGACTTCTAGTGAATCAGAACAGCTGAGTTGGGAGAGCCTCACAGATCACCCAGCCTGACCTCATTGTACATTTGGGGAGAATAAGGTCGTGAAAGAAAGTTGCCGCAAGTCACCCACAGAGATTAAGGACTGGGCCACCCAGCAGCACCCAGCCATGTGTCTCTGGCCCAGCCCTTCCAGCCTAGCTTTCAGCCTGGAAGATTTGACTGCTTATTCATTTCTTACGGGATGTTGGGAAGAAATCAGCAGATGACTGTTGCTAAGCAACCACAGGCAGTTTTCCCAACTGTCTTGGAATCAAAAGGAGAGGAACTTAGCATGAGTGGGGTTTGGACAGCTCAGGCATCCCTGTTTTCCTCAGGTCCAAAATGTTGCCAAGGAAATGCGGAGAGCCCCTGCTTTCCAGAAAGTAGTGATGTTGTCAATAGAGAAGGTTAAATCAGCAGGACTTCCAGGAAAGTCAGCTCCTCCAGGAGGGAGGGATAGGCCTCTTTCTAGGGTCTATGCCTCGGTTCTGAACGTTCACCATTCTGTTTGTCAAATTCCTTATGTGGTTTTGAAGTTATACTGTCTTAAGTTATCTTCTTAGGTGCTTGGCAGGAGGGCAGTGGTAGGATGAGGAAAATGCAAGGCTGAATCTCCCTCGTGGTTTAAACAGACTCTCAGTGCATTAATTAGTTTGAACCATATAAAACTGTCCATATCCAGTGTTGGTTTTTTTTTTTTTTACCTAAAAACAGTAATTTCATATGAGGCAGTGTAATACAAGTAGAATACAAGGCAGAAGGAACTTCTTTAGTCCTAATCAATTCGTTTAAAACTCTAGCTTGGCTAGATGTTTTAAACACTACACTTCAGGAAAAGGGAAATTAATTCTACCGGGGATGGCCCAGAGCTGAATTCTGACAGGCAGAGGGCATTCCTGACAAAGGGAGATGGGTACGCTTGACCCCATATCTCTGTTCATCTCTGCATGACTTATTCCAAGACTCACAGCCACAGGGTCCAAGTAAAAATCCTTGCTATTTTGCCAGGCACTGTTCTAATGCTTTACAACTATTAACTCATTTGATCCTTACATCACCCCTAGGAGAAAGATAGTTTGGCAGTTGTACACACGGCAGAACTTAAGAGAATGAGTAACATGCCCAGTATCTCACAGCCAGTGGTGGGGCTGGGGCCTGTGCTCTTCCACCGTGTTCAGGTGAATGCAGCCAGTCTAGCCAGTGCCTGCTTGCTCTGGCCCCTCTCTTACGGGGCCTGTGATGCCCTGTTTTTGCCTGGTTACTCTGTGGGATTGAGTCTACCTTTGGATTACCTTCCATGGGCTCTTAGAGGAAGTCTTACACCCCGAGGGAGATATGAGGTTTTGGGAATCATGTATTGTAGCAAGAGTCAGAGCTGAACTATAAAGGACAAAAACTGCAGTTTTTGTCCACAATCATTTGTGACCTCAGGCGAGACGCTGTACTTGATGGGAGATCATCTGTAAAGTGGGATTAATGACCCTACCTAGCAGCGCTGTGAGGCTCAAATGAGCCCAGAGGACGTGAACTATCCTGAAAACTACAGTGCTGTGCCATGCCAGGACCTGTTGGCATGCCAGTGGGTTCCTGTTGGGCATGGCAGTGCTAAGACAGCCGATACTCCTAGCTGCCATCTGACAGGAGCAGGCGCCTCCGGCAGCATTCAGCACAGGACTGAGCTTTCTTGGGATCCAGGTCTGAAACGGTACCCATCACTTACTCTCTTTGCAGACTTAAATGTGTAGAAATTTTTTTTTCTTAATAAGAGCAGATGGCTTGCAGATGTGGTTTGTTTTAATAAAACACGAATACCATCCTTTTTAACCATGTTCTTCATTGGCAGTTTGTGTTGCTTCAAGTACCCGGCACCTAGGCCTGGATGGGGCCTTTCTCATCTACCCCCTCCACAAATTCCTTGTTGCATTCAGTTGGTCCCTGATGGAGTATCTCTAATAGCAGGAGGAGGTCACTATTTCTAAAGGTAGTTCACTGAGTTCTCACTCATGTGGAAATAAATCCTGCCTTCCAGCTGTTCCTATCCAAGATAATATTTGTAATTTTTGATTGAGACTGAAGCCATCTGTGGTCACTTACTAATATTTAGAGATTTCAGGGACCCTCCCTCATCTCTCCTGTTTCTGCAGTTGTTCCTTGTCAGGGAGAAGGGGACAGTGATGATAGCCTGCGGGAGGCAGCCTAGCAGAGGGCGCAGCCAGGCCTGGTGGACAGGAGCCCAAACCATGAGGAGGAGACCGCCTGCCCAAGAAGCCAGGCTGCATACGGGTGGGGTGGATGAGCATTAAGAGTGAGAGGCCCAAGGTTGAGTTCCCCATGTCCTGCTCTGATGCCTTCCATGGCTTCCCATTGCTTATAGAATGCAGTTCCAAGTCAGCAGGCTTTAAGCCCTTGCTTGCTTCCTGACCACCTTCCAAATATTTTCCTTCCTCTCCATGTGGCCATCCCTGCCCAGCTATCACCTGGACACCCACAGCCCCTCCCATGCCTCAGATCCCACAGTTCCTCCCTCAGTCAGTTGTGAACCTGCAAGACTGATCTAAGAGTGCCACAAACTCCAGGAGAGCTTCCCTGGCCAACGCCTCGTCTCCTAGGCCCACTCTTACAGCTCCCGTGACTTGGAAAACATTCAGCAGTTCACACATGCAGGGCCTGCTTGTGGAAGTGCCAGCAGACAGGGACTCTGCTGCCACACTGTACGCCCAGCACTGAATCCTCCCACCTGGCAGGAACTTGAGGACATGCAAATGGACCAGAGCTGTGCCCAGATATCCATCCTCCTGACCTCAGGGCCTGGCACAGCGTGAGGCGGCAGCCCTCCTGGCAGAGTATGCAGGCAGCCCCATACTTTACCCACACACATCGTACACAGGCTGTCATTTTCTCTATGTGCCAGTGGGAAGCATGTTCTAGGTAATGGCCCTCCTCCTCTCCAGCGTGTTACCCAAAGACCTATGCCCTCAGTTGCTCTTCAAAGTGTCAGGCTCCCTGGCTTCTGCCCTCTGAGGTCTGCAGAGCAGCCTGGGAACTAACATTCCAGTCTGACAGGACCTGGAGGTAGCTGCCCAGAGACCGCCTGCTGCACATTCTCAGCTGGAGCCCCAGCGAGGCTCTTCCCTCCTTTCCTTTCAGACCCATATCCTGTTTCCAGGCCCTGGAACACATCTGTCTGCTGCCATGTCAAATCTCTTACTAGGAAGTCTCAGATATTTAGTTTAATGTCATCTCTACTCTTGTAGAAAAAAAGGTTATGGAATCAGAGAATTTGATTTTCTACTCATGATAGTTTATAGGGAGAAGTGAAAGGAGTAAACAGCAGCCAGAAATGGATGCTGTCACACTATAGCTCTTAGCATATCAATTTATGGATTCTCATATGACCCCAGAGTCCCACCCCACCCCACCCACACATACACACGCAGGTAGGTGCCTTTCCAGAAACTGTTTTGGGACCCACAGGAGAGGGAGGCCCTATCTTCACAAGTAAAGAATCTTCAGAAGGCAAATTCACACATTTGAAGGGAGACTCCAAGACACACTCTGAAACACGAGTTACAGTAACCAGGTCAAATAAATACGAACAAAGATTAAAAATCTGAAAATAATCTCAGTATTGGTTCAAAAGAACAAAGAGGAATATGATACGGAATGTCTGTGAAAGGTTCATGCTGTAGTTCAAGGAAGTCCGGCAGTGAGGCTATTTTGTTAGCTGGGTGTAATTTCACTGCAGAGCATGGGAAGGCTGATTTTAGCATCACTGGCATACGTAAAAGTCACCAGAAGCTGCAAACACGCCAAGCCCCACGTTCGCCATCTCCCTCACATGCCTCACTGCACGTCACCTTCTAACACACTGTGGTTTACTTCCCGTGCTCCTGGTTTATGAGGCATTCATCCCCATCAGAACGGAAGTCCTGCCTCCTCAGGCCACAGAGCAGGGCCTGGCACGTGGCAAGCCCTCTGCACTTGTTGAAAGAAGGAGTAAATGCCGTTTCCCTCTCTTTGCTCATTCCTCTGCCGGTAAGACACTGACCAACCCCCTCTTCTCTAATGCCAAGTGATCACTATACAGCTAATTGGATTCAACCCCGGGGGCAGGCTGGAGATAAGGGGAGAGAGCCGGAAGGAAGGGACATTTGGGGTCATTAGGGTTGGCTTTGCAGGCCAGAAGAAGGCAGGCTGAAAGGAAGGGCCCATACAGCTAGCATTCACCCCTCTGCAATGGGCAATGATGAGAAGCTTCTGAGCCCACTGCCCCTTCTGGACCAGCCAACCTGAGGCTGCTGCTGCTGCTGCTGCTAATCGCTTCAGTCGTGTCCGACTCTGTGCGACCCCATAGACAGCAGCCCATCAGGCTCCGCCGTCCCTGGGATTCTCCAGGCAAGAACACTGGAGTGGGTCGGCATTTCTTTCTCCAATGTGTGAAAGTGAAAAGGGAAAGTGAAGTCGCTCAGTCGTGTCCGACTCGTAGCGACCCCATGGACTGCAGGCTACCAGGCTCCCCTGTCCATGGGATTTTCCAGGCAAGAGTACTGGAGTGGGGTGCCATTGCCTTCTCCAACCTGACGCAGAGGCTGCCTATATTTGCTCTTTGTATCCCTCCAACGGGCTTGACCCCAGGCCTAGCCCCAAAATGTCTGGTGTCTTGGGATCCCCAGAGACCAGCAATCCTGCCCCACCTCACCCAAATGCACCTGATGGTACCAGCAAGGCAATTCAGAATTCAGAGAATGGCACTTTATTTTAAGATCTGATTTTTTTCCCATGATTCTCTACCAATTCTTCCATGATGGTGTCGTCTTCTTCCACAGTGACCAGGACCTTCTTGCCCACCAGGCTAAAGATGTCTTCAGGAGGGTAACCTTTGGGCTCACCCACCTTCACAGTGAGCATGTCCAGTGTCAGAATGCTGCCTTCTGGAATTCTCACTTTGGCCACCACAGACTTGCCCAGCTGTGAATAAAATTTAAGATTCAGTGCCAGCCACACAAATAACTAGTGCATGTTGTTCTATCCCCTGGGTCCCTGATCAGTTTTCTCACACAAGGTACTGGGAAGGCAGGGAGTCTGTTTTCCCCTTCGGTGCCTAGAACAATAGCTCACACACAGCAGGGTCTTGGCCAGTGCGGGGTGGACTCAGACTCAGAGGGGTGGCCTTTACAATAAAGGACTCAGGTTATGTAGCCAAAGAGAGCAAGACCCGAATCCCAGGCAGCTGGGGACAAGGTGAGGCTGAGAGTCTCTGTAAAATGGGAACTATCAGTGCCTCTATCCTGTCGGAGGACTGTAAGGATTAGTGATGATAATGCCCGTAATCTACCTAGAACACAGACTTGGTAAATAAAAATGGTGATTACTTTTGTCATCATCCAGTTCAGTATCACATTTTAAACACATGGAAACGGAGGTGTATGGAGGGCAGGTAAGCTAGCCAAGGTCGCAAGGAGTCAGGAGGAGAACCTGGGATCCCTGACCCCTGGCCCGTGGCTCAACAGGCACAAACCTTACGGCCTCCTCGTTCAGTACAACAGGAATACGGAGGGCTCACAAGCATGGAAGGGGTAGACAGGCTGGGCAATGAGGGGAATGAAGGAAACCTGGAGCTCAGAACCAGCATTTCTAAGGTCTGGTCTATAAATGCTGTTCCACAAATTATCTAACTCTGCATCTTCCAGGTGAGGGCCAAGGAATCCATTCTGGAATTTATGTCAGGACACAAGGTCTTGTTGGCAGATGAGTATCAGATGTTGCGTCTTGTGGTGTCTCATTGTCTACCCACAAAGCCAGGATGCTCAGAACCAATTCAGTGCTCAGCTGCTGAAACTTATTCCAGTTTCTGAGCCAGCTTTCTCCTCTCTTCTATAAGGCAGTAAATTTCTTTTTACTGTTATTTTAATTTTCCAGTGTATATACATCTTTGAGAGCAGCAAGTAGGCCCCACTGGAATAAAAGACAACCCTCCTGGAGCAGGCCTGGTGTGGCATCTTGGCTTCGGCCCAAACAGCCTGCAGCATCAGAGGAGTGAGTGCCTGCTCCCCTGGCAGCCCCAACACACAGGCTGAGCCAGGTCTAGGCCATGGCTTCCAGGAAGGCCTGATGGCCCCTGTGCCAGGCAGAGTTTGCTGGCCTCCCCCCGTCCACTCTGAAGGTTAATGCTGCACAGCTCGCTCCAAGGGCTCCCAAGGGAATGTGTGCATCATCCTCCAGCAAGCCCATGAGAACCCTTGCCCCATGCTTCCAGTGTCTCCCCGCGCTTAGGGATTCCTTGGCTTCTCACAGCCCTCCTCCCCTCGCCTCATGGAATCCCTCCACCTGAACATGCCTCTAGGATTACCTACAACATGGGACCCCAGACTCTACCTCTCCGCATGCCTCATAAGGCCCCAGACACCAGCAGGGTCTTCAGTGCTGGGGCCACAGGCTTAATGGAAAACCATAATATGATGCCAGCGAACCAGAGGAAAAGCTTAAGTTCCTTCAAAAAGTTCCTCCCACGGCTCACATGAACTCCAAAAACCTCAGGGGCTCACAGCAACATCCCTGCATCACCCCACTGTTCTGGGCTCAGGTAGGGCTGGTTCCCACTACCTCTCAGGTAAGCCCACATGGCTCCTCTCAACACTGGCACCTGGCAGGCCAGGAGAACCCACCTTCTCGTTGCAGGCCATCTCACAGGGCAGCAGCTGCTTGGTCGGGGAGCCCAGCGCCCTCTCCACGAGGCGCACGGACCGCACCAGCTCGGCCAGCTCTCCAGGCTCCAGCGAGGCCGAGTGGTCACTCCCTTTCCAGGTCTTGTCCAGAGTTATGTGACGCTCCAAGACCTTGGCCCCCAGAGCCACTGCAGCCACAGATATCGCTATGCCAGTTTCATGCCCAGAATACCCTATGGGGATGTCAGGAAAGAGCTTCTGGTATTCCTTTAAAATAGAAAAAGGAAAAGAAAGTTAAATAGTGTGGTGCTTTCCGCATACAATCCAGAGTCAGGCTGATGGATCTGAGGCCCCATTCAGCCGCTCACTATCTGTGATGCTCCAGGAAGTCTCTGAGGCTCTTGGAGCCTCTCCTTCTGGGGATGACGGTAGCTGGTGGGAGCTGCTGTAAGCATGTGGAGGGCACTCAGCACACTGTGAAGTCTCAAAACTAATGGCTGCTCTTATCAGGAACACGTCTGAGGAATGTGTCACACTGTGCAAACCACCAGGAATAACACCAGAATTATAACCGAATGCCCAGACTCACTCAGAAAGCATCTGTCACATTTAATTAGGCTGAGCTACTGAAAGCAAATGTGCTATATGCACGAAGATCACCATCAATAATACAAACAGCCCAATCTCAATCCTTCGGTGGAAATGTTAAATAATTAATTAATTGGTTATCTATAATTCACTGGATGCAACAAAAGGCATGCTAAGTCGAGTGAGCCTTGTCAGGGAGGGCGACCAGAGGCTTAAGTACAGCAGAAAGACCCAGATGGGAGTTAACAGAAGGTTAGGACGGCTAAGTGGCAATGGCCTCAGAAACCAGGCTTCAGGGTGTGTGATGGACAAGGAAGTGCAGGTTGTGGGTCAGAATACTCACCCTGCCGTGATGGGGTGGGCTGGGCTGGTAGGGGCTGGGGGCAGGCTGGCAGTTTAACTCTGATCATGGCCTGCTCTCAGAATAAAGGACATGAGCATACCAGGGAGGTGAGGGGTAGGGGCGGGGACAGTGGAAGGGAAACAGGACCATGCTTTACAAAGGAAGAAAACTGAGGAAAATATTTGGCATCATACACACTAAATTGTCAATTATGGTAATCTCTGTGGGATGGGATTATAGACGATGTTCACTTTCTATGTTATATACGTCAAGGCTGAGTTTTTTTTTTTAAATCATGTTTTAATTTTAAAAATAATATGATTTAGAGATGAGCGAGCAATGGAGAAAAGACTACAAAACTGGGAGGGACTAAAACTTTAGTTAAAAAGACAGCCATGTCATTTCGAAAAAAGACTACTTTTTAAAAAGTTAAATAGGAAAGACTCTCTAGAAAAATGTATAAGAGCTTACATAATCAGGGGGAGAAAACCTCAGAATGTCAAATACTGTACTTAAAATATCAGAGAGCTGGTAAATAACAGAACAGGAAAAACCAGAAGTTTCAAGAAGGTCTCCTACAATTCAATATGAAGAAAAATGAATATTTGCTCACCAACATTCATATCAGCATTATTCACACTAGCCAAAAGGTGGAACCATCCCAGATGCCCCTCAACAGATGAACAGAAAAACCATAAGTGGTATACACATACAATGAAATATTCAGCCTTAAAAAGCAATGAGATGCTAATACATGCTACAACATGGATGAGCCTTGACGACGTTATGCTAAGTGAAAGCAGATGGACACAGAAGGACAAATACTGTATGATTCCATTTATTTGAGAAACCTAGGGTAGTCATGTTCATAGAGACAGAAAATAAAATGACAGCTGCCAGGGGCTGACAGGGTGGGGGAGATGGCACTCAGTGTTAAAGAGTATAGAATATGATATGACTCTGAGATGAGAAAAAGTTCTTCAGATGGACATAACAATGGTAGCATAACAATGTGAACGTACTTAGTGCCACTGAACTAGACACTAAAAAATGGCTAAGATGGCAAATTTTATGTATATTTTACAAAAACAAATCCATAACTCATTAAGAAAAGATAAAAGCCAGCAATTCACAGAAAAGGGACCCCTAATGACCAAAACACACAGGTAAAGAAAATGTATATGGCCAATTACAAAGACTCCACCTTAAAACGACAAAAAACAAATAAAAAAACAAACAAAAAAACCCCCGAAAGACTCCACCTTAAATTTTATAATGAAAGAAATTAAGATTGGTATTAAGAAAATTTAATTTATAATCTTTAGAATGTATCTGACTGCTTAACTCCATAGTTGGTTCTAATTTGATTCTGGAACAGCAAGACTATCAAGTGGAAGGGTAAGTCGCACAGTCATGTCCAACTCTTTGCGACCCCATGGACTATACAGTCCATGGAATTCTCCAGGCCAGGACACTGGAAGGATGTCCCAATTACAAAGCATGTCAAGGCTGGTTAAAATTTTGGCTGCATCTTTCCCACAGCCAATGAGCCAGTCAGACAAGGGCCCTCCCTTGTGCTCACCGAGATGACACGCAGGTTGACGTCCTCAGGCTGGAGCGGGTAGGCACTGGTGCACTGGAGGAAGCAGAAGTTGGGGTTGAGGGGCTTCACAATCTGATAGACTTGCTTCATGGTATCCATGGACTGCATCCCACTAGAGATCACCATTGGGCGGCCTGAAGGACCCAACACCAGTACCATCATCACTCTACTTTCAGGGGTTCTAACTCTCCCTTAAACACACCCCTGCTGTTGGTCTCATCATTCAAACAACTCTTACACAGTGGGGGAACACAGGTGAGGTTGGTGGGTTTCTGTCCTCAACCACAGGAAACATAGACTCCGTTAACCCCACAACATTATTGTGCGGCAAAGTGAACCAAATTAAGAGGAATCTGACACTCTTTAGAGAAAGATGAGCATCTCATTGTATTAAGAGGTTGCACAGCGTGGTAGGGTGAGCATGCCCCAGATACAAGAGGGTGAGGCCTTGAGCTGCCAAGTCCTACCTGTATGGTCTCAGATTCTTGGCTATGAGCTAAGTAGAAAGCATCAGCATCATATGACCTGCTTCAGTCCCGGTACTGACATGAGGACCATATGAGATCACTCATGTTGTAGAACCACTGTACAAGCTCTGATGTGCAGAGGCTGGATGTTCTAATATACCTAGAGAGTACTTCTCAAAGTCAGAGCTGCCTCTAAGGAGTTTTATTTATACTGTCAATATCCTTCATTTTATATAAATATTTTATTAGAAATTAAAAAATAATTTTCATTTTAAAATTCTTATGAAGACTTCCCTAGTGGTCCAGGGCTTAAGATTTCGCCTTCCTATGCAGGGCATATGGGTTCAGTCTCTGGTCAGGGAGGTAAGATCCCACATGCCTCATGGCCCAAAAACTGAAACATAAAAAAGAAACAATGCTGCAACAAATTCAATAAAGATTTTTTTTAATAGTCCATATCAAAAAAAGAAATCTTTAAAAATTCCTATAGAAACTGTATATCTTTAATTTCTTTCAACTCAGCACAGGAAAAAGTGGGAGTGTATGCTGATTGGAAAATCTGTCTTCAGGAGACTCCTTTAGTGGGTTATTACCAATGGTGTAAAAACACAAAAAGTCTGGACTCAGACTGTATGACGAAAATTAAACACTCACCTTTTTTGGCTGTCTTTTCCAGATACGGGAAATTGTTGGTGTCCCCAGATCCAACTTTGAAAAAGGGAACATTCAGTTCATGCAGAAACTCAACTGCCATCTACAAAAATCAAAGGGGGAGCTCACATTCACCACAGTTCAAAATCATGGTCCTTAAGACAGGCGAGGAGCCACCTACAAAGAGAAACACCCCTTCTCTTGCCCAGCAGCTTGAAAGCAGACACAGATTCGTTAGCAGTCATTTCATTCAAATTCAGACATTCCTTCACTCATAGCCACCCATCCACTCATCCAACAAAGACTGCGCCCTGGTGCACACTGTCTATGAGAATCTGGGAAAGAATCAGACCCCTGGCCAGACCGTCCTTCCCTGGTGGCCTGGGGCCCAGTGAACACACAAGAAAGGGTCATGACCTAATCTTGACTCAGACAAGTAGGCACTGAGAAAGTGAGTGTCCCTCAAAGGCCTTATCCTTGCCTCAGGACCGAACAGCCAGGAAAAGAGGCCATTTCAATCCCTGCCAAAAGTAGAAGAAATGAAGTGTTTCAAGGCCCAGCCCTGACACATTGATCCACAGCTGGCAGGGCTCATCAAACCCAAGCCCTTTCAGACCTCAAATAATGCTGCCCACAGAAAAAAACCAATCTGACTGTTTGAGGCTACCTCTCTAGGGCCCTTCACCATCCTTATCTGGGATTCATCAATAACCCTCAGGAAACGCAAATGTCAGCAAATGCCTGCTGAAGGAATTAGTGGACCACAAATTTTAAGAGTAAAATCTCAATTTGCTGTACAATTACCAAAACTTCCCGAATTACTTTTCATTACAATTTTTTTTTAATTGAAGTTGAAAATCAGAAGTAGGGAGAGTCAATGCCTTGGAATATTTCCAAGTATCTAAGTTCCATCTATCTTAAAATGCTGGCCAAGTCTCAGAAGTAAGTTTGGAAGTTAGCTAGGTCGGTGCTTCTCACATTTTAATACAGGCACACGAACCCGCCATGGATCTTGGACGAATGAAATACAAGTTCTGATTCTGTTGATCTAGAGTGGGGCCTAAGAGTCTGCATTTCTTGTAAGCTCCTCAGTAATACCACTGTTACTGCTCTGTGAAACATATTTAGATTAGCAAGGAGCAAGGTTACTGGCATGGAAATCCAAAGGGTTCGGGGGTGGTAAGGAATAGTATGAGGTCATTCTGCCAGCAGGTTCTTTATTTTTTTATTTCTTTTCTTTTTTTGGCCTTACCATGCAGCACGTGGGATCTTAGTTCCCAAGCAAGGGATTGAATCAAACTGGTGCTCCCTACATTGGAAGTGGTGAGTCTTAACCACTGGACCAGCAGGGAAGTTCTTGCCAGCAGATTCTTTGAATCAAACCAGTACTGCCTGAGCTTTCTCCCATCTTCCCAGCAGATGATGAGCTACTCTAATCACTGGCCTCACTCAGAGAATCACTTTCCTCACTCAGAGAATCACTTTCCTCTAGTAAGTGGTAGGGGTTAGAGCTGCTAGCAATGGCAACCCACTCCAGTACTCTTGCCTGGGGAATCCCATGGATGGAGGAGCCTGGTAGGCTGCAGTCCATGGGGTCACAAAGAGTTGGACATGACTGAGTGACTTCACTTTCACTTTTCACTTTCATGCATTGGAGAAGGAAATGGAAACCCACTCCAGTGTTCTTGCCTGGAGAATCCCAGGGATGGGGGAGCCTGGTGGGCTGCCGTCTATGGGGTCGCACAGAGTCGGACACGACTGAAGTGACTTAGCAGCAGCAGAGCTGCTGGAGAGACATACAGTGACTAACCAGCCAGTGAACAGGCCAAAGGCAGATGGCACTCTCCTCAGTCTAGGAGACACCTTTCAGGATGGCCAAAGCACCACTCACCTCCAAGGTGCTAAGCCGCCGCCTCCTCCTCCCCTCTGTTTTATGTCTTCCTTGTCTCTCTCTCCCCTTCCACAGTTTTCTATGTCATTCTCTCCTGTGTATGTGTCTCTCATACTATTAACCAGCCCTAAGATGAAACTGAAAAGCATTTGTTTTAAACATATTTATTGAATAAAGTCTAGTGTCTCCACCCTCCCCACTCTATCTAGCAGATGAAGAGAGTGTTTTCTATTTTAAGAGGGAAAATCCTATGCAAAATTTCATCTCTAATACTCCACTTTGAGAGAGCATGGCTCATGATCAGAGTCCCCAGGGGCATAAAGAGATGAATGAGCCCAATCAGGAGAGGCGCAGGGCACATGGGGCAAGGAGGGGCCAAATGTAGGAAAAATGCTTTGGAAAAGCTTGCCTATGCTGATTGTAAAATCTACATAAAGTGAAGTCACTCAGTTGTGTCCGACTCTTTGCGACCCCGTAGGCTGCAGCCTGCCAGGCTCCTCTGTCCATGGGACTTTCCAGGCAAAAATACTGGAGTGGGTTGCCATTTCCTTCTCCAGGAAAATATGCATGGAGCTCTATAATTTTGAAGCGAGCAAAGGGGTAAATTCCTGTTGGCAGAGAAAGGTGCAGCTGGTTTCTTGCAACCTTCCTAGGGAGCCAGCCCCACCTAGTGGCCACTTAGAAAACTGCCATTTTGGATTAATTTCTGCAAAGGGTGCTGGTTTCAGTAGTTATCTGGAAGATGCTCGCTTTCCATGCTGAGGCAGTATTACTGGGCCCAGGCGTCCTCAGGCTGGGTCAGCGCCAGTGGCTGCTTTTCTCTCTGTGGACTTCCTGGCTTCCTCTCTCTATGCTGCTTTCAGTCCCCCTTCCATCTATGGGATATCGATACAACGCAGCCAGGCAGCCTCATAACTTCTCCTCTCCTCTGCCCCACATCACAAAGGCTTTCTGAGCCTGTCTGAAAGGAACTCAATCGAGTATGGCCCTCCCTAGGCATCCAGGGGTTACACACAGAGCAAAGGGTCCTACCAGCAAACTGGTTTGGGTGAAACACTGCACTGTAAGACCTCACCTTGGAGGGTCCTAGTGAATACACTCCTCTAGCTGTTTCACTCCTAGTGTTTCCCACACGTATTCAGCACAGAACCCTTGTTTATTTGGGGAAGGGACTTTGACTCTAAATTAATGAATTAATGAGGAACCCCCTTTCCACAATGTATCCCATGAGAAATCTGGGAGCCTGCTGATCTAAGGGGTAACAGAAAAGACAGGAGTGGGGATGGGGTTTTTCTAAAGCTGCTTCCACTCCCCTTGATTTCCGGATCTATGACAATGAGCTGGGAGAACAGGTGTCGTAGGGCTTGCTCAGGCTGAGGAAAGGATGGAGGGCGAGGATGCATGGAGCCAAAAAGGCCTGGCCTGCCCTCAGTCCAGTCAGAGTATACCACAACACAGGCAGGGGTGCTCTGGAGCAGGGGTGTTGGAGGAACGAGGGCAGGCACTGTGGAGGCAGGCACGAGGAGGGAAGGGTGGCTCTGCTGGAATGGGTCCTCCAAAGGCCGCCTCTACGTCATGGCTCCCATTTGCTTTCTCAACAAAACTCCATTTCGACCAAAGGCACTCTGCTCATTTCAGTCGAGTTCCACAGGCCTCTGTGCAGCTTTTGACCAGGTGCCCTGGTATTTTCTTGGTCTTCATAAAGTTCCACCATGCCTTAACCTTTCCTCAGCACACAAAGAACGCCCTAGGAGAGCACACACAGAGGAGAAAGCTGGCACTCAGTACATGCCTACTGCCCAGAGGAAGTCAGGGGGGTGAGTTCTCAGAGCTGCTTGCTAGACAAACACGGAACAAGCGACCAACCCACCTCGAACAGCCGGGTAGACGGGACTTGCTGGTTCAGCAAAAAGGGACCTGGCGGGCAAAGCAAGTGGCACTCTTGCAAAGGCTCTTAAGAATGCCGCAATGGGAAGCCCTTGAAGAGTAGCCCCTGCTTTCCGCAACTAGAGAAAGCCCATGCACATCAACAAAGACCCAGCACAGCAAAAATAAATAAATCTAAAAAAAAAAAAAGAATACATTTCTCCTCACTGGCTGTGCCTTGGTCTGTCAGGACACCAGTGGGGAGCAAATGGCATTCCTAAGACAGAGAAGACTCCCTGCCCCGTTAAGTGTGAAGCAGAGAAAAGGATTCTAAGCAACAGAACAGCTGTCAGTCAGTGGATACAAATCTTGCAAGCCCCCAGGTTCATCTCACCAGGTCCTCACTGTAGCTGTGGGGTGGGCATCTTGATTACCTCATTGTCACAGATGGACACCTGTGGCTCAAAGGTTATGTGACCAGCCCAAGCTCACAGAGTAAGTGACAGTGTCAGCACCTGAGTGTGGCTGCAGAGCTCAAATTTACACACCAAACTGCTCCCTGGGAAACCAGGCAGCCCCAGCCACCAACACCCAGACTCCTCTCCTTCCCCTGTGTGCTCCTGACTCTTAACCTCAAAGCCACCTGGCAGCGAAAGACCTAAAGAAGTGACTTCCTGAGCAGCGGCTGCCCAGCTGCAAGCAGACGCCAGGCACTCCCTTCAGAGCCCACATCCGGTAGCTCAGGTGTCTGGAAACAGTCTGAACAGGAAAGTCCTCATTCCAGGTCCAAGTCACCTTAGTGACCCTGCCAGAGTCTATGCTGACTCGGGACAAAGGAGTAGGGAGAGCCTTTGGAGGGCAGCGTCTTCACACGCGAAGGGAAATGGAGGCCCCAGAGCAGGGAAGCGACCCGAAAAGCTCACATGGAGATGAACTCAGCAGAGCAGGGCAAGGACCTGGATTTCCTGACCCTCAGCCTGGGCTGCTTCCTCAACTGCAACTAATGTCGCTGAGCGCTGGCTGTGTGCTGCGCCTCCTGCAGGTGATCACATTTAATCCTCACGACAACCCTGCGAGGTGAGTTCAGCTGAAGACACAGAAGCACAAAGAAGGTACATAACCTCCACCCGGACTTACCAGGAATGAGAGGCCAAAACCTCATACATTGCTGGTGGAACGTAAAATGGTGTAGCCACTTTCAAAATGTCTGGCAGTTCTTCAAAGAAGTTAAACACTGAGTTACCATAAAAATATATATATACCCAAAGGACCACATACTGTCTGATTCTTTTTATATACAATGTCCAGAAAAGGCAAATCTATAGAGACAGACAGCAGATTAGAAGTTGCCTGGGGCTGGGAGAATTGAAGGAATTGAGGGATGACTGCTAACGGGCACAGGGCTTCGTTTTGGGCGATAAAAATGCTCTAAAATTAATTGAGTGAATTGTATGATGCGTCAATAAAGCTGTTATTTAAAAAAAAATCTATCCCTGGGAATTCCCTGGTAGTCTAGTGATTAGAATTTGGCGCTTTCACTGCCTTGGCTCGGGTTCAGTCCCTGGTGGGAAATGAGATCCTGCAAGCCACATGATGAGGCCAAAAAGAAAAAAGAAAAAATCAGTCCCCTTGTCCTGGGGGCAACTTGGGTCCAAGACTCTCCAGCCACCAACATGGAGGGCGGTGAAGAACAGGGGGATGCCCAAAGGCTCTGCTGAGCTCTGGGAAGCCGTACATGCCTGGACCGGCACCTGGGTGGCTGCTGGGGAACCCCAGAAAGGTGTCAGATCTGCCCTCAAGACCCATTTCCCAACTGTGCGACATCGCATAGACTTTCTAGCCCCTGGAGCCTCCGTTTCTTCATCTGTAAAATGGGACATAGCCGGGATAAAATATGTTACTGTAAGCGAAGATGCTTCATAAACTATAACATCGAATTCAGATGTAGGAAATTATGATTATTAGATGAACAACTAGATCTGAAGAATGTCATGCTTATGAATGTGCTGTCAATTAAAGAATGAATCTGGGCTACAGAACTGATCCCTGAACTTGTCAAGTTTCCCAGACATCTAGGTTCTTTGCTTCCCCTCCTTTTTTAATCTACTAATGGTCTAGACTAGAGTGATGCTTCTTTTGACTTAATTTACAGACACAGCCTAGGGTTGGAACAGTAACACAAGAGGTCAGAGGCCTACAGAAGGAACTGGAGTCTCTTCAAATACCCTAGCTGACTAAAAGAATCACAAGCCAAAAGCCTTAAAAATGTTAAGTTTTGTCTACTGATCCGTTTCTGCAAAGTTATCCTAAGGAAACTCAAAACACGGAAAGATGGTCATCTCAGCATCATTTAAAAGCACAAAAAGCTGAAAGTAACCTCATGTTCAAACATAAAGAAATGGTCACATATATTATAAATCCTCAAAAGAAATACTACACCACCATTAATAACTTTCAGCAAAAGATATGGAGAGTTACATGTCAATTATAGCTCAATAAAGCTGAGAAAGAAAACCAGGATATGGGTAAAAGCTGTGGTATAATATTAACCGGAAGAAGCAAACACAGAACTAAACATTTACAAATATAACAACCAGGTATATAAAACAAGTTCAGGAGGAAATATGTACAAGGAGCTGCCGGGTAGAGATTATGAGTCAGTTTTTCTTCCTTTTTTCCTGTTTTCTAAACTTTCTGTGACATTATTTTTATAACTAAATTTTTTTATATTTGAAAAAAGAGCCCATGAAGGAGTCTTGAGGCAGGTCACAGAGCAGATGGAACCTGAGACCTGGCACCAGCTGGACTCTTCCAGGATGTGGGCACGGCCATCCTGGGAGCCACTCCCTTCCGAAAGATGCAGTGTCGCCCCAGCAGGAGGACCCTGTTAGGACTGCAGTTTCCTGATTCTGAGTCTAGGCCACTGGGAGCAAACTGGCCCAGTGGGATCTCCCAAGGGCTTGAGGGACTCTGGGTTGCCAGGGTAGTTGCCCCCTACTCCCAGAGTCAGCCTGTTTTGAAAACCATAGTTCTCTTTCCTCCAAATCTCACTGGGCCTCCAATCCCCCTGGCCTCCTGTTTAGTTGGACATTTACCTGGTCAACGTTATGGGGAACTCTAGCTCAGAAAACACAGAACAGTGTAAAGTGAACAAGGACTGCAGCTGGCTTGAAGTCAAAGACTCCAAGACACCAGGCCACCTGTTGTCCCCTAGGTCTGCTAAAATGGCAGAGGGCTCACCTCATCCATTCCAGAGGCAGTGAAGAAGATGCCAACCTCCTCGGCATATTTCTGCAGCTCCTTGTACTGGGCGTGGCTGAACTCCAGGTGGCGTTTGTGCTCCCCGTATGTCTTCCCCCAGGAATGCTTCGAGGTGTACGGCCTCTCCAAGGCTTTCCGATTAAACTTATACTCCAGCTCACTCTTCTGGAACTTGGCACAGTCGGCCCCACACTCCTGCAACACATATTAGGATTCCTTTAATTTTCGGTCACGGGCTCTCAGAGAGAAGAGAAATGTTGGGGCAACTGCTATTGAACCATTATCTTTAAAAATAACATCAAGGGGACTTCCCTGCCGGTCCAGTGGCTAAGATTCCTTGCTCCAGATGCAGGGAACCAGGGTTCAATCCCCAGTCAGGGAACCAGATCCCACATACCGCAACTAAAGATTCCGCATACCTCAAAACTAAAAGATCCTGCATGCCACAACTAAGACCACTCACTCTCTCACTCAGGCTCAGCAACTACAACCTGATGCAGCCAAACAAATAAGTAAATAAACAAATATTTAACAAACAAACAAATGCCAACATCGAGTGACAGAGTTCTTAAGAACTCCCAAAGAAGAGAAACAGAAGCAAGGAAGTCTCAAAAGAAGAAGGGTGCGGAGAGGGGTTCCCCTCTGTTTTTTCCTCTTAAAATGCAATTAAAAAAAAAAAGCAGGGGGGACTTTGCTTTACATTATAATATTTAGAATAATTAATTAAACAATCAAGATTTTAAGTTGTATAACTCAGCAAAGGATATGAGCACTGGACCAGAATTTAGGGGGAAAAGAATCTGCCTTAACTCTGACTCTCCTGGATAAGTCACTCCCTATCTCTGGCCTCAGTTTCTCTGTCTGTACAAATGGCCGTGTGGAACAGCTCCAAGGCCTGTAACTTTCTGCGGAGCCCCTGATGGGGGTGGGGTTAGCTGTTTTGCCCATGTGGTTTCTGTATGGCATCTTGTTTGAACAAGAGGTTCTGGGGCAAAGGCAAGCAAAAAAATTGAAAAATGCCCCAGCTTTACTGAACAGAAGCTGTAATATAAAAGCTGGATTGTCTGACTATAAAAGCTGTAATTTTATTGCCAGTTAGCCTCCAAGCTCTCAAAATTGTTTTTTGTAAAGCCACTCAGTAGAAAGATAAGGAAAACTCTCTCAAGTCTCAGCTCACTGACACTGCTGTAGACACCCAGGTCTTCACGTTGCTGGAAACCTGGGCTCCAGAAATGTCTGTGCTCAGAGTGTCACTTTCACTCCTGGAAAAGCCACAAAATGGCACGGTCAGAACTTGACGCTAGAAAGAAATTCAAAGAACATTAGACTGAAAGTGACCTTTTTGTTTCTTTGTTCAAGCTTTTATTGCTTCTCTACTGGCAAAAAAGCAAACTGCCAAATAAGTCAAGGTGTAACACACCCTTTGCATCAAATTTGAAAGTTAGGTGATGCATTTAAGGCACTTGACCCAGTAAGCATTAAAAAATGTTAGCAATTGTTACTCTTTAAAAGTATATTTTACTTTTTAGATTTCACCCATAAGTGATAACATACAGTATTTGTTTTTCTCTGACTTGTTTCACTAAGCATAATATCCTCCTGGTCCATTCACATCGTTGTAAATGACAGAATATCATTCTTTTTTATGGCTGAATAATATTCCATTGTGCATACATACTATATCTTTATCCATTCATTTGTTGATGGACACTTAGGTTTCAAACAGACTCACAGATCTAGAGAACAAACAAATGGATACCAGTGGGGAGAGGGAAGGAGTGATGGGCAAGAAAGGGGTGTGGGATTGAGAAGTACCATCTACTATGTATAAAATAAATGAGCAACGAGGATATACTGTACAGCAGAGGGAAATACAACTATTGTTTTACAATAACTTTAAATGGAGGAGTATAATCTATAAAAATATTGAATCACTATGTTCTATACCTGAAACTAATATTATTGCAAATCAATTATACTTCAATGAAAAGATAAATAAAAATTTAAAATAAAAGTATTTCTTTTTTTGGCCACGTGGCACCGAGGATCTTAGTTTTCCAACCAGGGATCAAATCCACATCCCCTACAATAGAAGCAGAGTCTTAACCACTGGACTGCCAGTGAAGTCCCAAAATAAAGTATCTTTATGATTCTGTAGGGTTCCATAAAAGCAGAGTTAGTCCTGAAAGAGTAAAAGAAAACCTAATTACGAATGACAGAACAGCTCTGGCTGAAGAGAAGTGAAAGGAAAAAAAAGATTTAGTGAACTACCTCTAAACCAAGGAATCAGTGCAGATCTTATGCTGGGGACTGCCCGTTTACAATAAAGAATGTGACAGGTCCCCCCTTCAGAGCACTCACAGTTTAACAAAGAGAGTTTAAACAGACCCTGACAATGCAATCCCATGGGAAAAATTACAGGAACCCAACTCTGAAAGGAGGAGTTGGAGAGAGCATCCAAGAGGGGGCATGAGCGTTCATTAACATCGTATCTCTAGTAGCTAACATGCATTGAGTCCTATTTGCCAAGTACTGTACTAAGAGCTTTACATCTTTACTTTATTCTCAAAATTCTATGAAGTAATTACAAGGAATGAGAGAGACAACGGCATCTTTCAGGAACTTCCTTGAAGTAATTCTCTGTCGCAGAAAATGTCAGAGATTTAAAAAATGATAGGCTGAAAGAGGTCAGGTCATTAAAGTCTTGAAGACTTTATTAAAGGGTTTCGACTCTACAGTGGCAGTGCATAGCCACTGAAGGCTCATCAAATCTGTGTTTCAGAAAGATCATTCTGCCACCAGAAAGGGGCGAGAGAGGTCGGGTTAGGGGGCAACTGTAGTAATGCAAACAAATCAGGAGGGTGGCAAAGAGATGAAGAACAGGATTCGAAACATTTGGAAGTGAACCTGGAGAGCTGGACGCCAGGCCGGATGCAGGGCACCGAGAGGCAGAGCGAGGATGATTCGGGCTCTGCGCAGCCCCGCCCCACCCCTGCCCAGGCCGCTCTTCCTCCAGGCCCTTCCCTACCCCGCCCCCCGCCCCCGGGCTAGTGCCCGAGTTGTCTAGACTGTCCCCCTCACCTTAGCCATGCGGATCATGCGCTTGGCCACTTCCAGATCGCCCTGGTGGTTCTGGCCGATCTCGGCAATGATAAAACATGGATGCTGCCCGCCCACCCAGCGCCCAGGACACAGCTCCAGCTCCAGCGGCATGGTGGCGGCTCACGCTTCCCTGCTGCACCAGCAGTCAGGGGCCCGCCACCTCCTCGGTGGGTTAGGTCCGCAGCCCAGCGGGACCCACACACCGGCCCCGCCACGTCAGTCCTTGGCCGCCGGGCAGCCAACCCCCAAGCACGGCCTCGCTCCCGACAGCCAATCAGATTAGGGGGCGGAGCCACCCTCTAGGAGAGCGGTGCGGCGGAAAGAGGAAGTCCAGCAGCCTTGCCTGGAGCTTGGAGTATGGCTTACAGCCGCGAGCGTAACCTCTGACGGTCGTAGGGTGCGTGCATCGGTGAGCAAACATTTCCCTAAGGAGGCTGAAGGCTGGCTTCCTTGGGCGTGAAGAGAATGCGCCCTACGGTGTGATGGAAAGAATGAATTCTGGAGTTATAATTACAGAGCTGGTTAGCGCCCACCCCTGCTCTTGATCATGAATACCTTACCCTTCTGAGCTTTATTTTCCTCTTTCTCTGAACTGGAAAAATTATAGACTCTACATCCTAAGGTTCGTGACATAGCGTATAGATCACCATGATCACAGTACTTGGCCTGTAAGCTTTCTATAAGTGGTTGCTGATCCTATTATATGAGAGGCAACAAGTTCAAAAAGTTCACTGACTTGTCCACAAGCTATCCAGAAAGCGGCGGTGGAGCTGGGATTAGGACCCTGGGTTGCCTTCCAGCCTAGGGCTCTTGCAATACTCTATCAGTTCAGTCGCTCAGTCCTGTCCGACTCCTTGCAACCCCATGAATCGCAGGCCTCCCTGTCCATCACCAACTCCAGGAGTCTACCCAAACTCATGTCCATTGAGTCGGTGATGCCATCCAGCCATCTCATCCTCTGTCGTCCCCTTCTCCTCCTGCCCCCAATCCCTCCCAGCATCAGGGTCTTTTCCAATGAGTCAACTCTTCACATCAGGTGGCCAAAGTATTGAAGTTTCAGCTTCAGCATCAGTCTTTCCAATGAACACCCAAGGCTGATCTCCTTTAGGATGGACTGGTTGGATCTCCTTGCAATCCAAGGGACTCTCAAGAGTCTTCTCCAACACCACACTTCAAAAGCATCAATTCTTTGGCGCCCAGCTTTCTTCACAGTCCAACTCTCACATCCATACATGACCACAGGAAAAACCATAGCCTTGACTAGACAGACCTTTGTTCGCAAGTAATGTCTCTGCTTTGAATATGCTATCTAGGTTGGTCATAACTTTCCTTCCAAGGAGTAAGTCTTTTAATTTCATGGCTACAATCACCATCTGCAGTGATTTTGGAGCCCCCCAAAATAAAGTCTGACACTGTTTCCACTGTTTCCCCATCTATTTCCCATGAAGTGATGGGACCAGATGCCATGATCTTAGTTTTCCAAATGTTGAGCTTTAAGCCAACTTTTTCGCTCTCCTCTTTCACTTTCATCAAGAGGCTTTTGAGTTCCTCTTCACTTTCTGCCATAAGGGTGGTGTCATCTGCATATCTGAGGTTATTGATATTTCTCCCGGGAATCTTGATTCCAGCTTGTGTTTCTTCCAGCCCAGCATTTCTCATGATGTACCCTGCATATAAGTTAAATAAGCAGGGTGACAATATACAGCCTTGACCTACTCCTTTTCCTATTTGGAACCAGTCTGTTGTTCCATGTCCAGTTCTAACTGTTGCTTTCTGACCTGCATATAAGTTTCTCAAGAAGCAGGTCAGGTGGTCTGGTATTCCCATCTCTTTCAGAATTTTCCAGTTTATTGTGATCCACATAGTCAAAGGCTTTGGCATAGTCAATAAAGCAGAAACAGATGTTTTTCTGGAACTCTCTAGCTTTTTCAGTGATCCAGCGGATGTTGGCAATTTGATCTCCGGTTCCTCTGCCTTTTCTAAAACCAGCTTGAACATCTGGAAGTTCATGGTTCATGTATTGCAATACCCTATACTGAGTTGCAAACAAAACTGAGAAATAAGTTTGAAGGAAAAAGCAAACTTGATTCTCCGCTTGACTTCCAGAACTAATGAGCAAAGTAACAACAACGGAAGGGAGAGGAAGAGGCACTTCTGGATGGAAGAGAGAAGGGTAGGTTTGGGACACTTGGTATAAATATGCAGGTGAGGGACTTCCCTGGTGGTCCAATGGCTAAGACCAGGCTTCTAATGCAGGGGCCCCAGGTTCAATTCCTGGTTAGGGAACTAGATACCACACACTGCAACTAAAGATCCCACATGCTTCAACAGAAGATTGAAGGTCCCACAAGGCATAGACAAAGTAAATAAATATTAAAAAATAAATATACAGGTGAAACTGTTCATTAGGTAGGAGAAGAGGCAGTTCTGAGGCTCAGTGTGGGTCTGGGCTGGAGATAGAAATCCAGAAGCCATTCTGAGTGAGGAAAGACTGACTAGGTAGACTCCTGAAGGAGAGAGTGTGCAGAGGACTGAGCAGTGGAGGACTGAGCATTGTGCAGCTGCCCTGGAAGGACAGAGAAGCAGGGTGTGTCCTGAGGAGGAGAGACCCACAGAGCTGAAGGCCCAGAGCAGTGCATGAGAATGAGGAGCAAGAACTCAGTGGGGAACATGGGAGCAGGGGGAATGCTAGAGAAAACAGATTTGGTGGCCAAGGGACGATGGAAAAACAGAGGAGGCAAAATAGATGTTTTCTTGAAAAAGTTCAGTTGTTAAAAGAGATGGAAGGGGCTTCCCTGGTGGCTCAGTGGTAAAGAATCTGCCTGCCAGTGAAGGAGACACAGGTTCAATCTCTGGTCTGGGAAGATCCCACATTCCTCAGAGCAACTAAGCCCATAGGCCACAACTCCTGCGCCTATGCTCTACAGCCCAGGAACCACAGCTCCTGAGCCCATGACCCAAAGCTACTGAAGTCCATGCACCCTAGATGCTGTGTTCTGCAACAAGAGAAGCCACTGCAACGAGAAGCCCACTCGCTGCAATTAAAGAAAAGCCTGCACAGCAGTGAAGACCCAGCACAGCCACACATAAGTAAATACAATTTTATATTTTTTAAAAAGCAGCTGGAAAATGGGCTGCGGGTGGGGGCAGCTGTCCTAAAGTTAAGGGGTTCCAAAGAAGTGCACATTTGGAAGCAGGAAGTGGGTGTGGGTCAGAGTGTGACCATCAAGGGTGCCTATAAATGGAGTAACTGAGAACCTTGAGAGAAGCAGGCTCTTTGGCCACTTGACACCAGAGCAGGTCTTCAGTGGCTGGGGTTGAGGAGCTTGGATGGACAGCAAGAAAGTAACCAAGGAACAAGGAGATTTCAGCGGGGTTCATTCATCTGCAATATGTCTAGACTAGAGGCCACGTGCTTTAGGTCTCTCAAGTTTAAATGGCCTTTCACAGCTGGGTGAGGTTGAGCAACAGGCCTTGGTTACAGAGAAAATTAAACCCAGCACTAAAGTAACTCAGTCACTTGACTTGGAAAACCATTATGGTTTTGCATAATTCATATATAAGTGGAAGTTAAGTTTAAAGAAAAAAAGGTGATGTCACATTTAGAAATATGATACCATGAAAGGAAGTTGGGCTAATGTTACTTGTGGTTAAATAAAAACTTTCAATACATTAAAATACACACTTATTTGGTACCTACCACAAATAAGGAGGAAAAGATGCAATTTTTATTTTACTCTTGTTCTTGTTTTTAAAGCCAGTTTCCATGCTTGGGTAATGAGTCAATGTTCAGTCTGTTGAAATGGATGAGGACATGTGGGAAGGTCTTAAAAACAAAACCAATGAGGGATTTATTTTTTATTTTTTTTGCAGGAAAGGGCAAGGAAGAACTTAGCTTTGGAGAAACTAGGGCACCCAGAGTGCTGGGTCATAAGGGTCAAGGTCAAGGATTGGCTATAGTTCCTAGAACTGAGATGCTGGGGCCTGGGACCTCAGTAGCTAGTTCAGCTGTGCTTGGCCCCCTCCTGAAGTTGATTCCTGCAAAGTCTCCTCCAACCTAGAACTCTGATTAATTTTTTGTCACCGCTCCATGTTCTAGTTACAGTGGACTATTCTGAGTTCCTCTAAAGGATCGTGTTCTCTCCTCCAGCCCTTGACACAGGTGGTTTCCTGAACCTGCACACTCCCTCTTTCCCTACACCCACCATGCTGAGCCCCTGCTTTCTGCAGGCCCTTCTGCAAGTCCTTCAGGGTAGAAGTCACTTCCTCTCAGGACCTTCTCTGATCTCCCCAACAGCCTTCTCTACGTTCCTGCAAGACCCTCTTTATTCCCCCCTTTATAGAACTGCCTCTTGTCTGTCTTTCTCTCTATAGAGTGCGAGCTCCTTTGGGTTGGAACTATCTGGAGCGCCTAGCCAGTGCTAAACCCAGGGCAAAGTTCTACGGACACTATGTTGAACAAACAAGACAGACCAGGCCTCTGCCCTTATGTGGCTTGGAGCCTTGTATTATAACTGAGTCCTCCAGGACAAAGAGCTCCTTGAGAGCAGGGCCTCAGCTGTTTCCTCTTATATCCGTAGCACCAAACACAGAACTTAGCAATTCATAGGTGCTGATAAACATTTTCTGAATGGCTAAGCACAGGAAAGGAAATACGACAGTGAAGACTGAGGCATAATCGACTTCACATATTTACTCTTCAAGCTGCATTCAGCCTCTTAGGTGAGCACGACCGTTCCCTGAAGTCAGCTTTCTGGAAAGTTCTTCTGAGGAAGACGTGAAGTATTAATCCACCCAAGCTCCCCAACCCCCAGCCACCCTGGTGTCAAATGGCCAAAGTCTGCTTCTCCCAAGGTTCTCTCAGTTGCTCCATTTATAGGCACCATTGATGGACACCCCCTGACTTACACCCAGTTCCTGCTTCCTCAACCTTGGTCCTTGTACCTGGAACAGAAGCATCATTTTTATACTGTCCTTGAGCAAACAAGCCCACTGTCACACCTGGGGCAGTATGGGAGGTGGAAGTCACTTCACACTATCTCTGTTGGAAGGATTTTGACCTGGGGTACACACCATACCTGCCTCCACTTTCCAAATTGCTACCTCACTCACCCGTCCAACAAATGATTCTTGGATTGCTGCATGCCAGGCACCATGCCAAGAACCAGGAATAGAATGGGGAACAAAGAGCGTGGGGCCTCTTCCTATAAACTGCATTTTACAGTAAATGTAGTTTATGATAAGAGTAAACTATATTCACACATAGCTATAAAATCATGAACTGTCATAAGGAGGGCATGAAGGAAAGCACTTGAGCGCTGTATGTGACTAACCGGGGGACATTTTTCACACAGGTTGTCAGCAAGGGTCTGTCTGAAGGATCAACACTGAAGCTCAGACCCCACCCCAAATTCCTCCCACATGATAATAATCTATTTGCAAGCTTGGCCCCCACAGGAGGTTGAAACAGTATAGTGTCCTGGAAAAAAAATCGCAGTGTTCGGAATAAGCGAAGCCGGGGTTCTACTCCCAGCCCTGTTCCTTCTCAACTTCCTGCTGAATGAAAACCACCACCACCACCAGAGAGCAGTGGTGAGAACCGTGTGAAACCTGCTTGCCCAGAGTTCTCGCCCCAGAGACTTCGAGAGAAAGAAGTCTCGTCCTGAGCTCCTGCCCCCTGGCCTGCTTCCACTGCCTGTGGCCTGGAGGACCATCCTCGTCCTCATATCTCATCTTGACAGTCTGTGCCTGTCACCAGCCTCCTCTCCTCCTCACCCTTCACCATACCCCACTGTCTGGAAGGTCCTACCCCCTTACCACCCCAGTTAAGGGCAGTGGGTCTAGGGAAATCCCTGGCAGTCCAGTGATTAAACTAGGTACTCTTACTGTGGTGGCCCAGTTTCAATCCTTGGTCAGGGAACTAAGATCCTGCAAGCTGTGCAGAGCAGCCAAAAAAAAAAAAAAAAAAAAAATGAATCTGTTGTTTCCCCTTCGTCCTCTCACTCTTAACTTCCAAGAGTCCCCAAAACTTTAACAACTTTCACTCCTTCTCCCTCATGCTGTCCTTGAGAATATCATCCATTTACAGGGCTTCAGGATGTACACCCTCATGGGTAACTCCCAGATATTCATCACCAACCCCAGTCTGACTGCTTACGTGGTTGCCTGCTCAATTCACAACCATCTCTAGAAACAGCCCCAGTATATCAGAACACCCTATAGCAACCCGGTCTCAACTATGTGATACTGCCAACTCAAGCCCAACCAGATTGATCCTAATGTGTTAAAAGATAATATTCCAATATTTCAAGCACATGCAAAGTTGCTCAATGTCATTAACTATTAGGAAAATGTAAATCAAAGGCACAGTGAAATACCACCTCAGACTCAGTAGGATGTCTAGAATCAGAAAGACAAATAAAAGTGTGGAGAGACTGGAACTTTCATACACTGCTGATGGAATGTACAATGGTGCAGCCACTTTGGGAAACAGTCTGGTGGTTCTTCAAAAGGTTAATCATCTCATTACCATATGACCCAGCAAGTCTACTCCTAAATATATTCCCAAGAGAAATAAAAAAATGTGTCCACAAAAAATTTGTATTTGACTCTCCTCTCCAAACCTGAGCACCCAGGTCCACCTTTTAATCGCATTGCTTATAAGTCCAAATACCCAAGTGGGGGCTTTTCAGCACGTGACTGCCATTCTCTGCCCAGAGGTTTTCACAGTTCTTGTGTTTGGTGTTCTGAGTTGAATTATGATCCCTCCCCTAAATGCATATGTTGAAGTCCTCATGCCCAGTCCCTCAGAATGTGACCTTTTACATGGAAAAAGGGTCATTGCAGATGAATTGAGTTCATTGGAGTGGGCTGTAATCCAAGATAAATGTCCTTATAGAAAGGGGAAATTTGTGCACAAACGCATACACAAGAACACCACTTGAAGAGACACAGGGAGAAGATGGCCATCTACCAGCCAGGGAGAGAGGCCTGGAACAGATCCTTCCCTCACAGCCCTCAGGAGGAACCAACCCTGCCGACACCTTGACCTTGGACTTCCAGCCTCCAGAACTGTGAGATGACACATGTCCGCTGTTTATATCGCCCAGGCTCTGGTATGTGGTTACGGAGGGCCCAGGAAGCTAATACACGTGGGTAAAAATCACTGAGGAGATGTGCACTGAGTGCCGGTGTGGGAGGCACAGCAAAGGGACTCAGGCCTACAGCCCAGAGCTCTCACTTCCTGGCAGGGGAGGGAGTCAGGGCAGTGAGAACGAGGCCATCAGAGTCACTGAACAAGGAACGCAGGGAGGTCACTGGGGAGGCTAATGCCTTTGCACTGGCTCTTGAAACTGGGATGGGTCTTCTTTGGCTTGTATTGTCTGCTTAATATTTATTTTTGGCCGCATCGGGTCTTAGTTGCAGTATGCAGGATCTTTGCTGGGGCACGTGGGCTTCCCTCTAGCTGAGGCACAAGGACTCAGTGGTTGCTGTGCATGGTCTTAGTTGCCCCACGGCATGGGGGATCTTAGTTCCAGGACCAGAGATGGAACCTGTGTCCCCTGCACTGGTAGACAGACTAACCGCTGGACCACCAGGGAAGCTCCTGGGATCAGTTTGCTTATGCAGATGGAGGAAGAGTGCAGACAGAGGAGGCGGCACAAGCAAGGCGAAACACACAGGAGTGTTCAGCTGGCTAGCAGGGTGTGTGGGGACCAGGGAAGGGAAGGCTGGGAAGGAGAACTAGGGTGTGGTGCCAGAAAGTCACTGAAAGTGCCCAAGTGGCGTCAGGAGAGCGCAACTGTGCTGAGGTCCCTTGAGCAGCCTGGAGAGGATGGGTCCTGGGTGGGACACTGAGAGACCCCAAGTGGCCCGTGATGTGGGAACTTGGATTTCCTCAGCCTCATTTCTTCCATCTCCCTCTATCTTCCTCCTGCTGAAGCACCTGTATTTTGGAGCGCTCTAAGTTTCAGAAGTTCCCACCCACGTAAGGGATCCTCTGAGATGAGCTCACCCAAGCTCAGTGGACTGGGTCCTGTAGTCTAGTTACTGGCTCACCCTTGGCCTTTTCCTCTCGATTAGTCCAAGGCAAGGAAAGAAGTACAAGTGCTCTGCACTTGGGGGCCTTGCAACAGTCACCCTGACTGTTTCCTCAGTTGAAAGATGGGGTGGGAATCCTCACACTGACTCTCTGGAACAAGATAATGGATGTGAGCTCTGCAAACGGCAGCATACTATGGAAAACCTGGGACCATCATCCTTGTGTCAGAAGTGGGGCTTAGGACAAGTCAGGCCTGAGCTTGGCAGAGAGGTTGTAGAATAGGATGTCGACAGGCAGGGAGCACCAGGTGGCTACAGAAACAGGGTAACAATGGATTGGTGTCCCAGCAGGCAGGGAATGAAATGACAGGTCAGGGACAAGGCAGGGTCCTGACCTAGCACTGGAATGGGCAAAGTCAAGGAATTCCCTTCCTTGGGGGCTGGCTGGGATCCTGAGGACTACTTGCTTCCCCAGGGTCCTGTCACCCACTCCGACTCCTCCAGTGCCCGAGGATGCCCACGTCTCACCCGCTTGCTGCTGCTGCAGCAGCTCCTTGGTGCACTGCTGTGCAGAACCCTGGCTGCGTGTAGGCCAGCCTAGTCTGCCACTGAGAGAAGCCCACGGTGTAGGCTGTTCCCAGCAGTTCTCCACATTACCCCTCCTGGTGTCCAGCACTTTCACACTCATTAACTTAACGCAGAGAGTATGCAGGGCAGCCCCAATTTAGGAATGGAAAACTGAGTTCCCAGAAGCAGAGCGTCTTTGGCTGGCTCACTGAGTTGGTATATGGCAGGGCTGCCTCTCAGTGTGGAAGTGTTATGATTGAGAGTGGTAGTTGCATTTGTAGATTGTTCAGTTTGCCCGCACCCCTAAAGCATTTCCTGGTCCCAATTTTGAAAGCTAGCTCTGTTCTTACTCTGCCCTGAACCTCATGTTAGCCTGCATCTACTTTGCTCCAGACTGAGAAGAAACAGGTCCACTAACTTTCTCATTAGAACAGAGTCAGGAGCCAGACAGCCCTAAGGAGGAGCATGTAGCCATCAGCAGAAGCTGTGTATTTGGGCAGAGCTGGGTTGGAACTCCAGCCAGGCTGGCTATTTACTGGCTACTTGACTTTGGAGGCTCTTCACCTCTAAATCCTGGAGTTTGCACAGCTGTGAAAACAGTTTCCCTCCCTCCAACTCAGAACATTAGTGCCCCCCAGGGGCAGATACACATCCTGCACATGCTAAGGTGAGTCTATAATGCCAGATACTCCCCAGACCAACTAGTCTGACTTGTTCAGTCGCTCAGTCGTGTCAGACTCATTGTGACCCCATGGACTGCACCACACCAGGCTTCCCTGTCCTTCACCATCTCCTGGAGCTTGCTCAAACTCAAGTCCATCGAGTCAGTGATGCCATCCAACCATCTTGGCCTCTGTCATCCCCTTCTCCTGCCTTCAATCTTTTCCAGCATCAGGGTCTTTTTTTAATGAGTTGGCTCTTCGCATCAGGTGGCCAAAGTATTAGAGCTTCAGCATCAGTTCTTTTAAGGAATATTCAGGGTTGATTTCCTTCAGGATTGACTGGATTGATTTCCTTGCAGTCCAAAGGGACTCAAGAGTCTTCTCCAACACCACAGTAGTAAAATGGATTTACTAGTATCCCTATTGCAGTTTTTGGAAGACACCTCATTCACCATCAGTCTTAGCGGTGCAGCCCTCATACACACTTGTCCAGATAACTGTAACCACCTCCTCACTGACCTCTTGCTACAGGTCTATCCCCTTCTACTCCATCAGCCTAAGGCACAGCTTTCTTATCTTCCACCAGCCCAAATCCTTACCTGCTCAAGAAAGCAGGGTAAGGTGGGAGTAACAGCTTGAGTAACTACTATCATGTCTATTGCTGGTTAGAACTTTGGAGTATATATATATATACCTCGTTCTGATGTACATAGCTATGTCAGGGCTGCAAACTCACTTAAGCTTGGGCTCCATATTTCCAGTCAAGGAACTGAAGGTTCCCAGAAGGGAAATGACTCAGGAGAGTCAAATACCAGCTAGTGGCCAGGCTGGGGCTAGAACAGATCTCTGGGTTCTCTTTGAGGCTTCCCTCACCACATCTCCACTTCTCTTCTCCAGGGCTGGGCTGAGGCAGTGTTCTAACAAACATACACAAGCTGGTCTGGGTCAAGTCCCCTTAACAAGACAGAGTCAGGGTCATTTTCTTTGTAATGCCCTTCTGACACCTCTGGGACAAGTTGTAATATACTTGGAGATTACGAGGCTGACCTAATTGGCTCTAGAAAGAACTTCTACACTTGCTTCAATCTTGGTGGTTTTCCTGCAGAGCAACTGTTTGGCAGGTGAAGCTTAAGTCAGTTGGTAACTTGACTCCCTTTTTAAACTGTCAACACAGTGGTATCACCAGTCTCATTAAAATTAATGTCAGCACAACTTGACAGGACTGGAGAAAAGGGAAGGTCATAGCCTAGGGACAGAGCCACGTGGTTCTGTCTCATCTTTCTCTGATGGGAGGGTGATGCAGCCCAAATAGGATGCCAGAAATGAAAACGGCTCTAACTCTGCTCGCATGAATACTGGGTGGAGGCCCCAGCGGTGGTGATGAGCAGCGTGGGCTAACATTTTACACAAACTGCTCTGCATTTCCCTCAGAAGTGTCATTCACTCTTTAGGGCCTGGATTCCTACAGCAGGAGTAAACTAAAGGGAAGAGCAGAGTTGAGAACAGGGCCAGGTTCTTTCACTACTTCATCAGGAAACCTTGGGCCAGGCCTTGATGCTTTCCTGCGCCGGTTTCCCTGTCTATACAAGGAGCAATACTTTGTTTTCCAAATACTTATTTGGCTTCAGGTCTTAGCTGCATCATGTGAGATCTCCCACTGATGGGACACAGGCTCACTCAGTAGCTGTGGCATGTGGGCTTCGCTGCTCTGCAGCATGTTGGATCTTAGTTCCCTGACCAGGGATTGAATCCGCGCCCCCTGCATTGCAAAGCTGATTCTTAACCACTGGACCACCAGGGAAGTCCCTAACCCTTCCTTTGTTTTTAAAAGACAAATGCAATCATGACATTCCATGTCACACAGAATAGGGTCGTTACTCTGGTTGGAGGGCAGCTGTGTGTGGGAGAGACCCCTCTCCCTACCCTGCAGGAACAGGTTAAGGACCAGTTATCCAGCCCATCACAGCTCCCACCCAGCTCAGATGTTTAAAACATTCACTGCAAAAGCTGGGAGCAAGTCCACTCCATGAACGTCTCCTTCAGAGGAGAGAACTCCAGTAACAGGGTTTGCTCTGTGACCTCATCACCAAAAAGCCTGTTTCTCAAGAAGTTTAAGTCTTTATTTGAGAGTACCTGGGCCTCAAGGCCCTCAGAGGTCTGCACGTTACAAGCTTCTGGAAAATTTCATTTTAAGACAAGGAAAAGCAAGTCTGATAGTTCCCTAGAAATCCTCACTGGCCACAGGTCATAGGTCAAAATGACATTTTGTAAAGTGAACGCACAGAAAAGCTCTGCCGTTCAAGCCCCCCTGGGATAAGGTCCCAAATCACTGCTCCTGTCTCACCTGCCACTCCTCTCTTCTTCATTCTCTAGTCCAACTTGCCTATTTGAAGCCAAGCGTACACAACTCCCTACCTGTGACCTCTGTCCATCACGTTCTTCCCTCCTTTCTCCATTCGTATTTCTAGTCACTCATATCCGCATGTGTGGCTCAAATACTTCCCTCTCTAGGGAACTTCCCTAATCCTCCCAGTTGAAAGCTACCCTTCCTATCTCTGACTGACCCTCTTACTGGACCACTTGTTCTAAGTCTTGGTAAGCATCACTCCCATGTGTCTTTTCTTCCTTACATTTCTGGTGAGCATAAAAGGGCTGGCTTGTCTCTATCCCAATCCCCTCCCTCTTGCCCAGCCAAGGAGAGCCTGGCATATCCCAGGAGCTTGAAAGATATCAAAAAGTTCCATAAACTTGAAAAAGCAGGAAAACAAAAGTCATCCGAAGTTACTGTTTGTTATTTGACAATATATGCAAAACCTAAGGACGCTTAGGTGGTACATATCACTTCATAATGTATTGAAGGTATGCCACAGGGCACGGATTAAGACCTTGTGTTTGGGGAAAATGTCAAATCAGAAATTAATTTTCCTGATATTCCTTTGTAAAAAGCAACTTCCACTCTAAAGCCTAGTTGTTGCTCAGTCGCTCAGTCATGTCCAGCTCTTTGTGATCCCATGAACTACAGCACGCCAGGCTTCCCTGTCCTTCACCATCCCTGGGAGCTTGCTCTAACTCATGTCCATTGAGTCAGTGATGCCATTCAACCATCTCGTCCTGTCGCCCCCTTCTCCTCCTGCCCTCAATCTTTCCCAGTATCAGGGGGCTCCACTGACACTATGTAACTTCTGCTACAACTAAATTCAGATTAGGTTCCAATCTTTAACACTGCTTTTACATGTGTAAAAACCCACTCATCCGGGAGCTTACAGCTAAGAGTTACCAAAATAATCCTCAGATCTTGCACTACAAAAATTACTGACAACACAGTCACTCGTGTATTGAACCAGTGCACACAGACTGCAGAGTATTTCACTCCTCCTCCAAATCCTTTTAAGATCTGTAAGAGAGCAAATTTCCATCTTTCTGCAAAGGAAAAAAAAAAGCTGAGCTGACCTCAGGCAGTGCCTACCCACTCCCAGCCAAGCTTTTCACATGTCATTCCTCCTTAGCACGCCTGTCTTGATAACAAACCGTACTCTGTTCACCTGTCAGTCAACCCCTACGTGTTTCAGCCTTAGCACAAAGCTCATTTTTTCCTTCAGACCTTCCTGTCAGTGAGGGTCAGAGACCATCAGTGCTGCAAAAGACTTTCAGAAGCCACTTGGTCACACCCCCTCGCTTTTATAGACTGGGAGGTAATCCAGAGGGCAACGTAAGGTCACACAGGAAACCAGCAGCAGAGCCAGAGCTACAACTCAGATTGCCTGGGACTCTCCTCCGTTATACAGCCCTCCTTTCCTTAACTCATCTATTATCTGAACCTAATGTGATTTTTCACTGCCTTTTGGGGGTTCCACAGCACTGAAGTTCAAACATCATTTGCAGAAGTCTACCTCATTCACTCCCAGAGTCATCAAGAATGAGGATTAGGTTTAAATGCTCACAGATCCTACACACTTGTGTATTTCTCAACAACCACCAATAAAAAAAAACACCAAAGAAACCAGTTCTTTAGTGTGTTTAAACATAGGCTTACAAAGTCTTAATTTACAAATGTAAGCATACAACTAGGCTTTATCAAAGAGGAATGTGTTTATTTCACTTAAATTCTTAAAAATATTTTTTTGCCAGTTGTCACAATGTCCTAATGTAAAAAAAAGTCTTTGAAAAGAAAAGCATGAAAAAACAGACCCAAAATGTTAAGATTTTATTTACAAAGCTTCTTTGTTGTACAGAAAGTAAAAATGCTGTTACAATCTTGGTGTAACTGGTAGCCACGGACAGTTGCCTCACCAATCACAGCTACACACGCTACAGCAAGTCTTACACAAAAACCTAACAACGCTTACAATTTTGTTGGGGTGAAGTCCCCAAGCTTGGTGGTGGATTTCCAAGAGGGACTAAATGGAGGAAGGTGGAATGTCACAGGAACTATTCTTTGGCTCTTTGGGTGGGTGGGTGTCCTGGGGTTTGTATCACAGCTACCCTTTTATTTTTCTTAAAAAAAAAAAAAAAAAAGCTACCAAATCCATGTCAGCAGTCCAACCAATACTGAACAGTTCTTTTTTTTGCAGGTTATTGGGGTCTTATTAATCATCTTCTCCTTCATCATCTGTTTCTCTCTTCCTCTTTTCACCTTTCCCGCTTTCTTCCTCTTCTGTACGAGAACAAAAATTCACTTTGAGACAATTGGAAAGGCATATATAGTCTGCCTAATTGTTGCAAATGGAAGCAACAACAATGAATTTAATGGTTAGGAGATGAGCTCCTTAAGCCTATTTTCTCACTAGTAAAATGGGGACAATAGCATTGACTCCATAGGGTTATTCTGAGGATTAAGTGAACCAGTGCAAAGTACTTAGCCTAGAATATGGCAAGCCTCAAACTGTAGTTCATATTAACTTAAGAGATTTCTTAGACTTTAGGTATTTGAGACACAGAGACTTTCATATCGTTCTTTTTAACTAGTACACTCATATGATTATTTTTATGAAGTTAACTAAATCTGCACTAAACTGTGTTTTTAAAATCTCCCTGAAGGCAGAGACCAGGCCCGGATCACTGCTGTATCCAAAGTAAATTTAGTTCTGAGATGAGCACAGAGCAAAGATGCTGCTGGAAAATATAAACTCAAGTGCAGCAAACAATCCAGCGCTCTGAAACTTACACAAGTGTTAAAATCTACTTTTTAATAAACAAGGATTTCTTTGGTTTTAATTGTGGTGGGGAAAGGAAAACTGGAACGATGCTATTTATCCTACAAAGATTACATTTCAATTACAAAAATTTTTTTCTTTAATGAATAAATTCTGAACATAGGAATCTCATGCCTAACAGTAACACAAATGATGGGGTCTAAAAACACAACATGCAGGGAGTGAGGCCAGGGCCTCCTTCCCTCACAGGCATTACTAACTGCTGTAGAGCAGGGATGAGCCACACACACACAAACAGGCCTTTTATCCGTGCCTCTGAAGACCACCAGGGCCAAAGGTATTTTATTTTCTTCTCCATGATTTCAAATTCTGTATTAATGAACACTTCCCTTGACCTTTAACTGAGGGGGACCAAAGAGCATGCCTTAACCCACCTTCATCTTCATCTTCGTCCTCATCCTCATCTTCATCATCTTCATCAACTTCTCCATCATGTCCAAATTCTTCTTCCTAAAGAATGGTGAACAGCATACCATTAGATTAATTCTGCCCAGCTGAGAAGTACAAAGAAAAATAAGAATTGTCAATAAACTTAACAGTTCATTCAAGGAGAAAACTGTAATGTTACTTTTATCTATTTAAGATACTGAGAGCTGCTGGTTTTTCTTTAAAAAATTTCTTAAACTGCTTTTCAAAAGCATTTTATTTGCCAGACGTTTTTCATTAGTATACAACTTACAATGGATAACTCTAGAATTAATTTTAAAACCTTCAACTTCAAAGCAGGTTTGGACAGAGCTTCCTTTTCTTCTCCAGTTGCGGCACACCGGGTTTCTCACTGAGTGGCTTCTCTTGTGGGGCATGAGCTCCAGAGCTTGTGGGCTTCAGTAGTTATGGCGCAGAGGCTTAGTTGCTCCCAGGCATGTGGGATCTTCCCAGACCAGGAACTGAACCCATGTTCTCTGCATTGGCAGGTGGATTCTTAGCCACTGGACCACCAGGAGTCCCTGGACAAATATTTCTATATCTACCCCCCACCTTTTTTAAATAAAATGCTTCTTTCAGAAACTTAATTTCATTAGCCACCTGCAAGACTATACAAATGCTCAGTCTTATATTTGTACTATAAAAGCACATTTTTTTTTGATGACATCTAATTTTCTTGGCCTGTTTTTACAAATCCCCATTAGGATCAAAGTCACTCCTTTCTCCTATCCTGCTATGGTTAGAAGGATAGCTATGGCTGCTTCTTCAGCTCCTCAGAGATTCTGTTATTACTACATATCCCATAAATTAGACCCCTTTCCCTGCTCCTTCAGAGTATGACCACATTTTTATTCAACTTTGCATCCTTAACTGTTTATCACAGAAGGTACATAATGTATTTATTTCATTAAGCTGGATATACAAGAAGTTTAGACTTGGTAAAGATACCTTTCATTTCAATACAACAAAAGGAAGGACATCTCATCAGTTCTCAATGTTCCCAGCTTTCTCACCCTAATGAATGAATACTCAACTTGTTACTGCCTCCCAAAGTTAAAGGGTTAAAACTTACTCTGCAGAGCCAAGCACTGTCTAGTTTGGCACTCGGTAAGTATTCCATTTAGTATTAATATTTACTAAAAGGGGGACAAAAGCTAAACTAGTCAGACCACTATTAGTCTATTTACAAGTATACTAATTTCTTCAGACTTTTCTTTTTTAAACAACCCACATTTTAATTACGAGAGAAAAGCAGGGCAGCCAAGAGGTGCACTGACCTCCCCACTGACTTCATCTTCATCCTCCTCCCCTTCTACATCTTCGTCTTCATCATCATCCTCTTCATCATCAAACTCTTCTTCCTCACCATCTTCATCCTCCTCCTTATCCTCATCTTCTCCTTCTGAAAACAGTCCAAAAGGAACACATCAAACACCCTGTGTGTCTCACAAGGTATACCTACTGAGGTGGCAGAGAGCTGTGGGTTGGCCCATGGACAAATGCTGGGCCACACCAGTACCAGCAAAAACCATGAACCACAGTCACCTCCTTCCTCAAAAGCTGCTGAGGCTCAGTTCTTCTGACCTGAGATCCATAAAATCCAGAGGCCAGGAGTCCTATGTACATTATAATACTTACTGATGAAATGATACAGTGTCTAGAATTTGCTTCAAAATAAGGAAGGGGAGAAGTGGGTAGGAGTGCATGTGTATAAAATAAGATCAGGCATGAAGCAATCACAGCTGAAACTCAGTAATGGGAACGTAATAGTTTTACTGTTATTTCTACCTTTGTCTATGTCTCGAATTCTCCATAGAACAAAGTCACAAAAACCCCAAACAACCAAAAAACCCCCACCAACCTCCTTCTCTGGCGTTAACCCATTCCACCACAAACCAGCCGTGCAAATCAGGAACCTGGAGAACACCCATAACAACTCCACGATGGTGATGTGGTGGTGGCCAGGCACCCGTGTCCTGTATCTTTACTGCATTTGGTGCAGGCCCCTAGTCAAGCAGTTCTTACCTCTCCAGGTCCTGGAGCTCACTGTGCTTTCTCCTGCCTCTTCCCTTTCCTTCCTGTATGACTAACACTGGCTCAGCCTTCAAGTCTCAGTTAAACATCACTTCCTCAGGCCAGATCCGCAATCTCAGCTCATATGCTCTCATACAAATACCTGGGTCCTTCTCCATTACCACAAACTTTGCTCACTTATGATTATTTATTATGATTGCTTAACATTTCTGGAGAAGGCAATGGCACCCCACTCCAGTACTCTTGCCTGGAAAATCCCATGGACAGAGGAGCCTGGTAGGCTGCAGTCCATGGGGTGGCACAGAGTCGGGACACAACTAAGCGACTTCACTTTCATGCACTGGAGAAGGAAATGGCAACCCACTCCACAGTGTTCTTGCCTGGAGAATCCCAGGGACGGGGGAGCCTGGTGGGCTGCCGTCTATGGGGTCACACAGAGTCGGACATGACTGAAGCGACTTAGCAGCAGCAGCAGCATAGACAGTAAGCTCCAAGGGGACAGGAACCATGTTTGTTTTTTCTTAAAACTATTTCCTACAGCCTGGCATGCAGGAAACTCTCAAATACTCACCTCACTGATCCTGCTCTTAAGAATTGCCTTTCACCCTTCAGGTTTCTGCATACAAGTGGCTGCTCTACCCATTTAGGGTGAACTTAAATAGATAACCAGACTGATGCGTAAGAGAAACAGAGAACCAGCAGTGAAGGCACTAAGTGAAATGAACATTTGGAACAAGCTGAAGCATCCTATTCAGTGTCCTATTCACTTTACCATCTAACATCCCATGTCTTTTTGCCTTGTCTCAAATCTGCTGCAAAACAAAACTGTAAAACGTTTCCTGAGTACTATGCCACTGATTGTAACCAAGGTTCCTGATGGTGTTCTTCATTTTTCTTGATTATTTCTGCCTTATAAACTTCTATCTTTAAAGAGATATCAAAAATAATACTTCAAATATAGTAATATTGAGAATTCCAGCAACATGAGGAATTCTAGGAAAGTAAATTTTCTTCATGCTGACTGATGTGATAACTAATAGCTCTGCTTCCTCTAAGCCTCTCAGGTGAAAAACCTTTATGCTAAGAGTGACTCTTACTAAATAAGTCACTGTGTAAGGAAAGCACAAGCTAAGCAGGAGGATTAGTTTGGGTACAAAATATATTAAGATCCTTAAAGGTAACAGGATGAAAAACCTTGATCAAATGTCAAAAGTAAAAAGTACATTCTAATTCCATTTTATAGCCAGAGATTATCTCCTTTATCAAAGAGAAAATGGAATTCAACATACAGTGCTTTCAAATCATTACCTTTTAAAACTCTAGCTATATATCAAAAGTAGGAAAGATATTTATATTCGAATATAAAAATCATGTATGAAGTACCCACTAAGTGCAAGGGCCTGTGAATAAACAGATAAGAAGATAATCATAGCAAAGTCAGAACAGACAAGAATAGCAGAGCAACAAGTGTATGAGAAAGGTAAGCGAGGGAATGCTCGGGCATACACAGAAACTCCAGCGTCACAAAACGCTTCCCGGAAGTGCTGACAAAGGTGAGATGGCAAGGATAAATAGGCAGTAGTCAAGAAAGGGGAACTGCTAGGAGAAAGGCAAGAGGCTTGAGGCAATGGTCCTTCTAGTAAACCATAAACCACTTCAATGGGTTGGAGCACAGTTTATGATCTCTAGGCTCCAAATTCAAAACTAATTAGCTAACAAATCATTGTCTATTTTGAATCATTTGAAGACTTCAAAGTCCTGGTAGTTTAGTCACTAAGTCATGTCCAACTCTTGCAATACCATGGACTGTAGCCTGCCAGGCTCCTCTGTCCATGGGAAACTCCAGGCAAGAATACTGGAGTGGGTTGCCATTTCCTTCTCCAGTGGATCTTCCCGCCCCAGGGATTGAACCTGGATCTCCTGCATTGCAGGCAGATTCAACGTCCTAAGAACCCCAAATTTAACAGAAGGCTTACGTGCATGGATTATTTTTCTTGATAGCAAGAGCGTTCAGGACCCTGACTCACCTTCATCATCCTCTTCTTCATCCACACCATCCACCTCGGCATCTGAATCTGGGGCTTCACGATCCTCTCGGTCATAGCCATCCAGATAGGTCAGCTGGGGCAGGAGCTTGAAGACACTCTCTCGGTAGTCATTCAGGTTAGTAACCTCACAGTTAAACAGATCCAGGCTCTTTAGACATTCCAACTTTTTCTGAAGAAAAGGATCAAGAAACATACCTCCTAAACCAAAGGAACATAAGCAACAAAAACCATCTCCTAAAGAGGTAAAATTCTAGGCTCTGAATTCAATAAGCTACTACCTATTCAGCCTTGTACCTAGGAAAACATCTCAAGTCCATCGCAACCTTTATGACTGGTCACTAGATTTTTAACTAGTCTTCCCTTCTACCTCTATCCTCTCAGAGAGCTGTTTCCTTTTGGCACTATGAATTAATACAGTATGAGGCAAATCAGAGACTTGAGTAATCAAATGACCAATAAGACCATGCTGGGTTATCAAGTAATCAGTACTTTTGGGGTGGTAGGATAATCGGGGAAACATTTTTCTCAGTCATACCAATTCAGTCAGCATCAAGGTCCCTGACATTTCTACTTGGGGACACAGATGCAAAAAAGCACTCGAGAACGGAACAAAGTAAAGCACAAGGTGTGGGGATGTAAGTATTTTCCGGGAAGACAGGAGTTAATGCAAGCTGGGGGAAAACAAGGGGAACTCAGAGTTGAAACTTGGAAAGTAGAGAAACTCTTGTCTTTTTTTTTAGTTTTGGGGGCAAAGACTGATACTATTACCAGACCTTCCTGATACAAAATTCTTCTGATTTTACCATACCTTAAAGTTTTGTTGCAATACTTCATTTGTTTGAAATCTGTTTCATTATCTAAAATAGTTAAGACCTAAAAACTTGGCCCAGGAAGTTTTCTGAGCAGCCAGACTGATAGGAAAATAACTGGGTATTCTACTCAGATCATTTGTTATTACCTCAGTATATAGTATTTCAATACCAGGTCTATTAAGTTTAGATTAAGGGTAAATTAAGAGATCGGGAGGGCAGAGGTAGTATCACAGGCAAGTAAGCAGATAGCAACAGAAAGTGACAACAGACCCTCACAGGGAGGAAACAAAGGAGCAAATTGATACAGTAAACACAAAATGGGGACAACTATATGGCTTGGTGCCTTTTAAAACAGGGAGTGGGGTTGGGGAACACAGATATATGGATTCATAAACTTAATTTTTTAATGGCTCCGAGTCAATACAAAAAGGTTGGCATTCTCTAAATATTACTAAGAGGATCTCTTTATGAAGTAAATTACAAAAAATAAATGTTATTGAAAGACTGATGCTTTATTGGGAAATCTACTTCAACGTTCACAAGCACCTGGGAAGACACAGAAATCAAACAAAACTCTGTCTTCAGGACTTGAAGTATCTGTGTAATTGCTGGGAGTTACAAAATGACTTAAAAATCTTTGCTCTAAAGCCGACCTTGGCAAATGACAGTTGGCTGACCCACTCTGGCCTGCCTCTTGTGTTTGTAAACTAAGTCTTACTGGAACACAGCACGCTCACTTGTTTATGTATTATGTACGGCTTCTTATGTTTAAAATGGCAAAGTGGAGAAGTTGTGACACTATACGGCCTACAAAGCCTAGAAGACCTACTACCTGGTTCTGTAGTGGCAAGGGTTGCTGACCCCTGCACTCACAAACCTTCATATTCCTTATCAAAAAGGTTCCCACACTGGCTTTATTCTCACTGAACTGCCCTTGGGAACATAGAGCCAGGCAGGGAACACAGAACAGGGTTATAGCAACAGGAAAATGTATTTCTCAAAACACCAATGTGCAGTTATCCAAGAGTTTGTGGATCCAATAATGTGCTTATTAAGTTAGTACCTGAAGTCTTAAGAAAGTTGTCCCCAGTCCTAATTGTAGGGAGAATGACTTTTAGAAACATGTAGCTTTCAGAATAGGCTCCCTACTGGACAGCCCGAGCCCCAGAAGTCCAGGTATGACTTCTTGCCAAAGAGGAAAAAAATGCTGAAATAGCACACCTGGTAACTGGGGAAACTTTTCTCTTCACAAATATGTTGCCACTATACCCCTTAAGATAGAACCATGAGTAAATCTGGTAGCTTTCCCACAGAGGCTCAGTATAAAATTCTTCGCTCAAAGGAACAAGCCATTTACTGGTCAACATTATTTCCTAGGAATGGACGTGCAAAAATACATACAACTCCTGATCATGCTCAACAGTGTTCCAAGCCCGTTTTCTAACTCCTTTGACTAGCCTAGCACACAGGGCCTCCAAGGTTTTCCAGTTTCTGAAACTCTGAATCTATAACACTTTTTGCTACTTCTTCAGAACAGAACCATTATGAATAACCTGGACATGTCGAACAGTATGCTAGAAATGAAGTGAAACCAAATAAACAACAAAACCCTAAATAACTGGAGTACTCTAGAACTTTAAAGCTCTAAAATTGTGCTTTAAGACCCCAAATACACTACACACAGGTTACTCAGGATCCCAATGTAATATGCAAATACTGCTTAAAAAAAAAAAAAAATCACAACTCTACCACTTCAGAAATTTGGCCTAAAACTAATAGGCTAGCCATAATAAACAGTAAACATTTTATTAACAATAATTTTGCTTGCCTTCTTAGAATTTAGAAGGGCTTTGGGGGATGGTTTGGATGGCCCAGGTCTCTTAAAAAAGGTGTCCAAGGAAGTTTGAATTGATGCCTTCTTTGTCTCTCGATTAATGTCCCTGTAGTAAGCAGAGGCATTTACAATCATTGCATTGACTGTAAGAACTGGGCTCAACGTAGACGGTGTTCAAAATGCATGTGGTTGATGAGGATGAGATGGTGTTTTCCCCACTGAAGAACACTTTCAGAAGTTAAAATGGACCCAACACTTCCCCCCTTCACCTCCTCCTACAGTTTTATTTATCCTGAAGTTATAACTTCAGGAGACCCACCTAGCACCCCCAGGAATTGGAACAGCAAGTTCAGGAGAATAGCAGGAGCTCTGCCGTCTCCAGACAGTCCTGGGTGTGCGGTGCCATGGCTCTGTCACTGGCAGGCCAAGTATGTGACTCTGGACAAGGGATTCAGCCTCTCCTAAGCCTCAGCTTCCTCATGTGTAAAATAAGGGCCATGTTATTTCTATCCGTTTTGTAGAAATGTTGAAGATTATTAATGGATAACGTACATAAAGCATCCACTACCATGTATGGCACACAGTAGATCCTCCAAAAATGGTAAATATTATATAATGATTATTTTTCATATTTCACTGTTTCAGGGGATTAAGACTTTCACTGCCGAAGGGTCCTACTATATAAATCACTTATCAGGTCAGGAATACTCATGCAAACGATTCCTACACAATGTTTGCTTCTGCTCTGCCTCTGAATGCTAGGACACTGATAAATGCTTCTGATGAAACATCAAAGAAGACTAAGGCTGCCATGAGAATTAGGCCATGGCCAGTGATCTAGCATGGAAAGGTATGGCCTGGTACTCTGTTCTAGGGAAAAGGGGTTCCTATGCTTACAGTTACTGTGAATTGACAGGGCTGTCATTAAACACACACAAAGGTTTAGTATAGCCCATGGGACTGAAGGGAGACCATCAGGGCTTAATTTAACACTGGAAATTCCAGTTTAGATCTTTTGGGGTATGGAGTAAATTTACAGGTTAAAAAGAGAACAGGTTCCAAGGGCAGTGGAAAGAATGGCCTTGGACTTGAATTTCTGCTCACCATTTATTCTAAAGATGCTGTGTAATTAAACGCAGTCTCCTCATTTCTAAAATGATATTCTCTCTGCTCTGCATTACATGAGGATACAAAGGGCAAATGTTAACATCTCTGAATAAGGAAAACTGCAATAAAAATCTGCTTATACACAAGAAATGGGAATTGACTCGGAGGAAAACAACAGTGAAAAAGGAAGACGCCCAGGTGTCTTGAGTGTACCTAATAGAAAAAAAGGGGCAAAAAATGGAGTAAAGGTGAGCAACAAGCTCCCAACATTTATGAGAAATAAGCTAAATGCGGTCCACTTAACGAAACATAAAAACAAAGGGTCTTGGTAAACAGTGATTAAATTTACACTGGAATACAGCCTCGATTACGGATTAGGAGAGAAAAAAACTCTATTAGTTCCATCAGGAAATCTTCATTAAAGGAAGTCATAATTTAACTCTTATCTTCCCTTGAAATATCAATATTCTATGCAAATGATAAGAAGTTCAAATATTTTAATATATCGTGATGTCAGAAAAGATAAGAGACAGCAGAAGGATGCCTTCTCCTCTTGAGTTCTGCTCTGCTGGATCCTAAAAGACAGCTCCTATCTCCTGACTAGCCCCTCTCCCAATTAATGTCCACAAGTTAACTCCAATGGAAATACTGACTTTACGTAAAACAGAAAAAAAGAGAGCTGCCACAGGCTTCTTTGGGTGATATGAAACAAGTCTGAGTTTCATCAGCCTCATTAAAATTGAATTCTATGTCTGTGAATAGAATGTTGTGTTTAGGGGAAAAAGTCAGTTAACAATCTTGAAATCATAGGAATTTCCAGGTGGCATCAAAAGAAAAGAGTCTGTGGGGCCATCCCCCCACCTGCCATTAACTGGGAAGAAAACAGAATTAGTGAGAAAGGAAGGAGCCCAAGTATCTGAGTGTACCTATGACGGGGAAAAAGGGGGAGGCAAAATTCCTGGAGCAAAGGAGAGCAACAGGCCCCCGGCGTTGCTTCGTAAGCTCTTTTCTGGTCACTATAACTTCCACTTAACTAGACCCCCATCAGCACAGCTTCACAAAGTAAGTACATTACCTTATTCTCAGAACTCCTAAGTGAGGTAAGTAAGGCAGGGATCACTATCCTTCCTGCTTCTTAAGGGAGGAAACTGAGGCCCAGAGAGAAGAAGCAACTTGCCCAAGGTCACACAACAAAGTCTATAACCCAACTGGCACTTAAATGTAACTTTCCATAATTTATCCCAGCATGTAAGAGGAGGAGAATTTGGGGGTTCCCATGCAAAGAGAGCCAGCTGGAGCTCAAAATTGTGAATCAGAAGACCTAAAACTCACTGGAGCTGCCTTTGGCCTGTTCCAGCAGATCAGATGCCCAACCCAATATAGACAGCCTTTTCTATAAAAGTATAGAATAGCCCAGCCAGTCTGGGGAAAATTTTTTAAGATAAATGTTTAAGGCTATAGTCAATATATGACATTTAAAAAGATCAAAAAAGAAAAGAATTCCCCTTTGAAGTTAGCAGCCACAATTAACAGGGAGGGAGGAAGTCACAGGAACACATGTAACTAAAGGTTCTGATCTTTTACTCTGGACTCCTTCTATAAAAAGTATTATTAAAAAACCACCACCTTCTCAATTATTATTTCCAGTTATTTCCCTCACAATAAAGAAATATGAAAATGAAAATGACCAATAAGTCCTGGTTTCCAAATTCTCAATTACTTACCAAAGGTTCCAGGGTGCTGATATCTTTCAGTTTATTTCCACTTAAGTTTAGATGTGTAAGATTTGGAAGTTTTTCTGCTAACATATCCAGACCTCCACAGATTCTATTGTCACTGAGCTCAAGCTGTTAAGAGAAAACCCACACAGCACACAAACACACAGAGAAACAGGTATCATTAAAGTGTTAGAAATAACAAAGACAGTTCTCAAACACTTACCAAAATCAAATGACCTCTTTTTTATTAGGGCACGTATGTTCATTTTGTTTGATTAAACCCAAATTACAGATCCTAGGAACACTTCAGAGAAGGAGAGACATGTAAGGATGAGAGAGTTGCATTCTCTTAATCAGCTGCCAATTTTAACAGTTTGGCCCCTAACATCAACGAATACATTTTCTAACCTAAGAAGTGGGTCAAAACAAATTAGAATTCTTTGTGAAGTTGCCATACGCTATATGTGGCAGGAAAGGTAAATGCATTCTAAGCAGCTATTCTCTGTGTCAAAACTCGTGATGCCCACTTGAAACCTCATCTGTTTCTATACAGTGCTGACTTGCCATGGGGTTCTACATCTGGAAGCCACCACGGAATGCTGCCCTGAAGGCTACAGGAATGGTACAAGCCTTTAAAGAAGTTCCGTGACTTCAAGAAAGGGAATGGGGCAATAGCTTCAGGGCTGGGGAAACCAGTTCCCCAGAGGACACTTCTTACAGATCTATCACTAGCCTTTACAAGAATTCTAATTTCTTTGCTGCAGGTCAAGTTGAGTGGTAAGTGGTATGCCAACAAAGGAATGAGCCTTCACCGTGGAATATTACAGGGAAAGAAATTGGAGCCTGGAAAAGTAAAGACCATCGAGAGCATCTAATTCAAACTCTATTTCGCAGATGAGAGAACTAAGGCCAGACGGCTGGTTTTAATTCTACTTTAACTGCCAACAACAATGGTAACTGTATCTAATCCTTACATAGTACTTAAGTGTTAAGTACCCAAGTTCTTACAGCATTGCTCAAAGAACTAGAAATCCATGAACTCATTTGATCTCACAATCACCCTATGGGTAAGTAGAATTATTACCCCCATTTACAGATGAGGAAAATGAACTAAGAACAGACCATGCAACATGCCCAAGATTACACAGCTGTTACAGTGGTGAGCCTATGCTTTGCAGCCGGGAGCCTAGCTTCAGTGTGCTCCTCCCTATGCTAGGTACCTAGAATAGAATGAAAACTTCTGTAATTTAGTCTGGCATGCAATGAAATGAAGTATACGATGCAGAGCAGAACTCTTAAAATTTTAAATATTCACTGAAAGGAAGAGTTTTAAAGACAAGAAGTCTGTTTAGGTGTTTTTAAGCATTTCAGAAGAGAAAAATACAACATTTCAATACATTTTTTTCCCGTTCTGATGGGCAGTCCAGTAAAATACCTAAAATTTCTCTTGGGTGGTTGGAATATCGACATATATAATATTCACAACCTTTCAACATGAGTATCTTAGGGAGGAGAGATAACAAGGCAATCTGCCAAAACAGTTAGTGGCGTATTTGTTTTGCAATGAAATCAATGTGTAATTTAGGAAACTCGTGACATTTCTTTCAGAACCTGCTTCTTGTGGCTTTCTGAATTAAGTATGACAGTACAGAGACCACAGTAATTCAGGACAATGTACCAGGGTGCTAGAAAAGCAGAAGAGAACACAGAACACCTAGTAGGGATCTGCTAGTATCAAGTTTATGGAGATACAGGGTAAAACGCCAAGTTAAGAGTTTCCAATGTCATGACAATCTACATAAACAAAAATGGATTACACTTAAACCTCTAAAGCAGATACCTATCAGAAAAAAGAAAAGAAATTTACAAATTTAACAGAATTCTTTTTAATAGCAGACTTGCCCTGAAACTCATGAGGACTGCTTAAGCATTTAAAACACATAGCACTTCTGGATTTTAATTCATGTATTTAACCAAAAAACAAGTCCCTCTCAAGATTCAAGCAAGCATATAGGAACAGCCTACCTATCTGTTGCCTAAATTTCATTTCGGTTTTCTATGTGTATCTTTCTTAGATGAAGCTTCAACTTAAACTCCCTAATAAAGAGATTAGGTAAACGGTGGAGAATTCTGCAACACCGCCAAGACCACACACATTTTCATATGTAATGGAAAAGGTAGTGGGTTAGCAAATAAGAGAGATGGTTCTAGTTTTGGCTCTAGTACTATACCGCTTCTGTGGGTGGCTTTAGGGAAATTACTGTACCTGTCTGGGTCTACTGCTGGGTCTGTGCCTATAAACAAGGCTAGAAGATCTTTAGTTTCTTTCAGTTCTGGCAGAGGCTTTGTGACAGGTTAACGTGCAAAGACACAAAAAAACATTTTTCTTGGGAATTTTTTTTTCTTGGTGCGTGGCAGGGATGGGTGTGTGTGGCTATTTGCGGGCAGGGGGGTGGGTAGACAGTGTTAGACAGGATAGTGATTGGTTTATAATTAGACCAATAAAGCCCTAACAATGGACCATTAACTAGGCAAGGGAAATATAGCAGTTTTGTTTAAATGGATTCTCAGTCAGTCACAACACATTTTAAATTCCCTAGTCATTAAGAATTACATAATGGATTTGAAATATCATAGGCTACAAATCTGAAAGGTCTTTACTTAAATCTTCCCTTAATCTACATTAAACATGAAAAGCAGGAGGAACCCATGGTTCCTAAACCAGAGCATACTAAAAACAAAATGTAGTGACATTATAGCAACAAATCCATAACAATTATTGAGTACTAAATTATTCATCATAACTATTTATTGAGCATCCAACATGTATTATTTCCAAACATCATAGCAATTCTGCAAGATCAGGTGGTGTTACCAGTTTACGGGTGAGGAAACTGAGTCTTAGAAGATTCACCATCAGGGAAATGATAGAGCTGGATGGAATGGTGAGTTCCAGATCTGCCCAGTTACAAAGGCCATGTGGTCTCTGCTACACTAAATGCTTCCTTACAGATAGAATTGTTTATTTTTCCCTTGCCCAGAATGGTTCTCTTCTATTGTTAAAAGAAAAAGCACTTACCTTTTTCAATTTAGGTAGTTTGGGAAGATTTGAAACTGAAATCAAGCCTACATTTATTAAACTGAGGAACTCTAAGTTCACAAATTCAGCTGTTAAGCCCTCAATTTTCCCATCATTTGATTTGCAATTGTCCAGGACAAGTTCTCGAACCTGTGGGTGACAAAGCAGGGAAGAAAAACTTTAAAAAACATACGGAAAACAAAGAACAATGCAAAACCTCCAACCATAAATACCCAACAAATCACTCACATATGGGGCAGCCTCTACTTAGACCCAGATCAGTTATAAATAAATGAAAAAAATGATTAAGCCCTTAATAACAATAATCTAATAGATATCAAGGGTGAAATGTCACACCATGGTTACAAATAAAGATTTTAACTCTACTTTCCAGACAGAAACTACAGCTCTTAAGATGTTAAGTGAAGAAACAATACCCCCCACCCCTTAGTCCTTTTCCCAAGTCTGTTCCAAGAGGCGCTTTAACTACAAGTACAGGAGAAAATACCCACCCCCTTCTTGGTCCATCCCACCCATAAACTCCTTTAGGCCACAAGGCCCAGGAGACTGACACAAGAGGACGAAAACTTCACTTTTCCAGCAAGGTCACTAAGAGATTGTGGCTACAGGTTTCTGGACTAACACTTCTACCTCTGGTCTTATTAATCCTTACTAAGATTATCTTGACACTAAGAAAAGACCAAGATGCAAGAACTCTTTAATTCAAAGCCAAGATCATTTTGTTTTATATGTAAAAAAGATATTTCTAGGGAAGAGAACAGTTAGCTATTAGATTCCTTTTTCAGGCCATAAAATCTCCTCCTTTAGAGGTCCTGAAATTCAGAATTCAAACCCATCCAAGAGTATCACATGTGAAAATTCTGAACACTGATTATTTAATAAAGTCTACTGTGTAAATATCTACCATGCTAATCTCTATTGCCATTCTTGCTCTGTGGTTGACTCTGACACTTCCCAGTTTTAAACACGTTTTGATAAATTTACACGGATGCAAATAAGTTTTAACTGCCAAAGGCATTCTTGCAGTGAATCTAACACATTTAATGGCATTAATGAGCAATTAAACATGTATGAGATGCTGATAGCTCTAAAATGAAAATAGGAGTTAGTATCTTTATCCTCCCATACACAATTCAAAGATACTACTCTAGTAATTGCTAACATTTATGGAGAATTAACTCATTATTCTTTTTACCACCATACCCCCCTCCCCCCAATTAAAGAGAAGGAAACAGATTTAAGAGAGTCAGGGATACCCACAACGCCACAACTTCTCACTCGCTATTACTCTACTTCCTCTTCAGAAGCCTTGCTCTCAAGATGCACACAGGCCCATTACATCTTTTTGTTTCTTTCTTCCCTTCCTTCCACTTTTCTCTTTATGGACAGTCTTCCCCTCTTCTGATTAAAATTAGCCTATCTGAAAACTTAAGGTAAACTGAGGAGAGCTGGGCACCAGAGACAGATGCTCAGGGTCAATTTCTAGCCCTGCCATTTACAACCTCTGTGACCTTAGGCAAGTCACTTAACCTATCTGTGCCTCAGTTTCCTCAAGGTGAAGTAGAACTGTTGTAGAAAGTAGTGCTTTAGACACAGTGAAAGCTGAGAAAATAACCTCTGAGAAAAGGTGTAGAAGAATGACAAGGACCTTTGTGACTTACTTTATTCCTGCCTGTGCTAAATCTTCTAAAAACATGTATCTCTTTTGCATTAAAAAAAAGGAAAACCAACAAATCATTAAAAAAAAAAAAAGCCAACTGTAACTACCCACCAACCTAAGCAGTATATTGCAATATAACTAAATGTTTCCATTTGATTTGGGGGTTTTCTATGACTATATCTGACAAAGAATCCAAAAATGTTATACAGAATGACACCAATATGCCAAAAGCCAAATAAGGAGCAATTTAAATGGCCATTTTGCCTCCCAGCTCATGGGTGAAATCACCTCTTGGACGTTTTTCTCAACTGGTAAAATTCCACTTTAATTAGAGTCAAAGAGAACAAGTCTGCTGAAGCAAACAGCAGAATAGGAATCAAGAAAGAGAAACTGGTAGGGGGAAAAAAGATCTTAAAGTGGTCCAAATCTGCAAACTGAATTGTTGGGTCTGAAAGAAGATGGAGAGGAATTAAGGTTCTGGTTTAAAGACATGGGAACTATGCAACTGGATGGAAATAAGAAGGAACAGCTTTGGGCACGGAGAGGGGAGCAGGTATGTAATGAATACTACAAAGGATATCAAGTTTAAGGTTCTCATGAAAAGTCCAGGTCAAAGTATCCCCAAGGAGTTGGACAAGAGAATTTGGAGCTCAAGGTTTAAGTTCTGTATTTGGAAGTAATCAGAGCAGAGAGTAGTGGAAGGATGGAATTCCTACGAAGAGAATCAAGGATGGAATCCTGGGGATCCTGCGAAGGAAACCTGAGAAGAATTAGTAGTGGTAGTACCCAAAGGTGAAGCATTAGTTTCAAATACGTAGAAAGGCTTATGAAATTAGGCATAAGAAGTTACTGGGGCAAAAAAAAAAAAGTAACTGGGGCAAGGGGGAGGATTTAAAAAATTAGGTCATTTGTCCATCAAGGAGAGACATCTCCAGGAGACACTGGGGGATGAATACATAAAATGCTTTCATTCATGTAACCTACCTGTCACACATTCACTTTCTTATATTCTTCTCAGGGAGTAAAAGTGACTGTCCTGAGAACTTTCCCATAATCTTATCTAACGCTTTTACAATGAGATTATTGATCTATTAAAAAAAATTAAGGTTAAAAAGAGTCAGTGCTGGATTTTAAATTTCATCAAGCATCACGATAGCAGGGTCATGCCTATTTTAGTTACCATCATATTCTGGGAGCTGGTGATGGTCAGGGAGGCCTGGCGTGCTGCGGTTCATGGAATCGCAGAGTCGGACACAACTGAGCAACTGAACTGGATATTCCAATATGAAAGAGTATTTACAACAGTCCAACACAGAAAAACTGGCATAGGAGCTTGTGTCAGGATTGTAGGGGACTGAGGAAATGATGAAACAGGAAACCTGGATATAGAAACTACTTTCTGATGATAGGCATAATCACATGCAAAGCATGTGATTTGTCACTTAATATTGTGGGTTTTTTTTTTCAGTCTTTGTATATTTTAAATACAGTAACATGGAACAATATTACTTAACAACTATACTTTTTAATGGCTAAAGAAATTAAAAGGTATGATGTAAAATAAATTACCATACTCCCTACTGAACATGTTGCCCAACTTCCACTATTATAAATAGTGCCATGCTATCTTTTTATATGAAATTTCTTTTGTAATAAGAATTATCTCCTCACAATCTATTGCTAGGTGAAAAAAACAAATATCAGAATCTTTTGAGTTACAAGTTCTTTATCTTAAAATGACAATCAACCTCTCTCAAGATTTTTCTGTTACCTTTCTTGATATATGGAAATTCTAGGTATATGCATATAGTTACCTTTTTCTTGAGCATATTGGTTTTACCCTGAGGAAAAAAAACAAACACCCCAAAAGAAATACTGACAAAAAAGCAGACAAGTCATAAAAGGTAATCAGTAAACAAACTCAGTTGTTTACAACAAATCATAAAAGAGACGGATTAAAAATGAGATGTCATTCCACTCTCTTGAGGATGGAGAAGAGATAGGATTAAGAAAAGGAGCTGGTAAGTTTACAAGTGGGGAGTGAAAAGAAGTCAGGGAATACATACCTGAGACCTTTAATTTTCTCCATGAGTAGGAGGAAACAATTTATTGGGGTGAGTTACAGGGAAGGGCTGTATGGCTCAGCAGTTAAGTCATGTCTCTGAACTTTTCCAGCAAGGCTAAGGATGTAGTAAAAAAAATGTGTTAACCCCAGAACAAAGTCCAGAGTCACAGCAAGAAGATGAGCCACAAAAAAGCACACAGCAGAGTGGAAATTACTGCAGAAAGCAGAGACCAAAGGAGGGTTCACTTAGGGCTGTGCCCAAGGATGACAGGCCTGGAAAGCCTGCCATAAGCACCCTTCTAGCCAGCCTAAAGTTCTAAACAGGACTTTGGGGAAAAGGTGTCTGTTCTCAGGCATTATGTCAGCAGCATATGAGATTAGGCCTTCCCTCTCCCTGAAGTCCTTCCTGAGTGTGACAGGATCGAGAATACCTTTCAAGGGAGGGTGTACAGGATGGGAGACATATGTCGTCACTGCCTCCTGATATAGACCGAGAATAAATGGGAGGTTCGAATCAAGGATAAACAGCCCTAGTTTTCCTCATGTCCCAAACCCTCCCAGGAGGGAATGTTGGCAGGCACTTGTACATCTGTGTGTACCACTTACCACTATTTGATCTAAGGCACAGTTATTTGGTCTTCTGCTCGAAGATACATGACAACTTTGGGGGCCAAATTCACTCTTCCTCATCCCTTATTTTCCAACTAAATTAGTTCTTTTTCCTCAAACACGAATTTAAGGTAAACACTTAAGAATTAAAAACAAAAATCCACACTATTTCCTATGCAACTTGTTAAGTTTTCTATAGCTATCAGCAAAGCTAATACTCTAGTTTTCCCATGAAAAATTTGAAATAGATGGTAGCCAAATTACAGAGATTGGGGCTAGGAGCCACAGAGGAGATTAAGGAATTTTCCTTTCATCCTCCCCACTTAAGTCTCATTTCCTATTTCCCTGGCTGGTGGTGGTTTAGTCGATAAGTTGTGTCTGACTCTTGGGAGCCCATGGATTTGTAACCCACCAGGCTCCTCTGTCCATGGGATTTCCCAAGCAAGAATACTGGAGTGGGTTGCCGATTCCTTCTCCAGGGGATCTTCCTGACCAAGGGATCAAACCCGCCTCTCCAGCACTGCAGGCTGGTTCTTTACTGAACAAGCCACCTAGCTACTCTTGGAGTGACCTTCCCCAATTATCAGTTACAACAGTTATTAAGAGGGGGAAAGACAATCTGGAGAATTAAAGATCATTAAGTTATCAATTATTTAGTGAGTGAAATAATCCAAACACATGGAAAGTAACTCTTGCCACCCTGGACAATTCCCATCCTTCTGAGTTAAACAACCTTCAGACCTTCCACCCTGCTACTATTTTAAAAAGAATGTCTGCAAAATGACAATAGAACATCAGTAGTACTGAAATATGTTTGAGTGGCAAAACTGCCTATATGAAGGAAGGAAACACTCATCCTACTACTGGGTAGGTAAAAAAGAGAATCATTCTAAAAAGCAATTTGGCAGAGATTCACATTACAAAATGTTTGTTACAATACTAATTAAAACAGCAAAAACTTTCTAACCACCTAATGAGAATGGTTAAATTATGATCTGTGCAGACATTAACAATGCAAGATAAATGTGTACTATACTTTAACAAGATATTATATTCACTAATAGCAAGATCCAAGTTTGGAAAAAACTTTTCCTGTGGACTGTACCAGAATATCTTGTTGGTAGAATGCGTGTGTGTGAGATTCCTGTTTTTCTGTTTTTTTTTAGGTTTTTAACCTATATCTATTTTTTTTAGCTTATCTGTATCTAATTTTTCATTCAATGAAGCTGTAAACTAAAGAATACAAGAAATATATATTCTATATAATACAAGAAAAAGAATCCAATTGGCTGCTATGCAGCAAATCTGAATAAGCCCTTGAGTTTAAAATCACGACAGACACAATAAATGCCACAAGTTGGGCGAAAGGTTTTTCCCATGTTATAGATTTTTTTTTTCTTTAAAAGGCCACTGCCATGCGGCATGCAGGATCTACTTCCCTGACCAGGGTTCAAACCCATGCTCCCTGCATTGGAAGCATGGAGTATTAACCACTGGACCATCAGGGAAGTTCCCTCACATACAGGCTACCAGTGTTCCCACCAGGCGCACAGACTGTAAACCACGGTAACTGCATGACTTTCTAACTCTGAACAGACTAGAAGATCAAGGACAGATGTCCCTAGATTCATTGGTAATGAGGTGCATGTCTGGCATAATAGGAAAATGATAGCCTCACATAAAGACATTTTTCCTCCAATTCTGGAATATATCTAAATTCCAGATCTAGATACAGACTGTATCAATATCTCATTACTGCATGTGTCTCCTTCCACTTCTGACAGTACCATCAATTTCTGTGGTGTACCTGGTATGTTCTAGTGCTATACAATTTGCTCTCAATGAAACAACTGACGACACCAATATTTTATATAAAATAATTCTTACTCTTTGCCTGTATTTTAAAATACTGATCACTATTCTTTTTGAAGATTACTTTATAATGCCATTTTAAGCCATTTTTGCACTATGAGAACAAACTTCTGATATAAAGAGGTGTTTTGGACTCAGATAAAACTCAATTATGTACTTCTTTATGAGTCACTCCCTTAGGTAAACAGCACACCTGTTAGTAACAGGTGAAATGGAACCTATTCTCTTGGTCTGTCATATGTATTTTAGTTAAAGAACACAAGACAGTAAAGTGTTACCAGGGTCATCTTCAAACTTCCAAATAAAAAAATTAAAACAAAGAAGCCGTACTCATAGGAAAAAAAAGCTCATCTGATCTTCAAACAAAAACACTGCAGATCAAACTCCACTTACCCTCCCCAGTCTTTTATCTCACTCGATGACATCAAGGTCAACCAAGGAATATACTGATGCGCATTTAAGAGCCTCTTGTCCTATACCAATAGGTTTACAAGAGACAGAATTCTTCCTCTTTTCCCAGATGAAAAGAGTCTACAGGATCCCAGAGGTCAAGCCTACTCTAACAGCTGGCTCCACAAGACATGGAGCCACGTGACTAGCTGACTTAGAATCATTTTGTAACTTCTCACTTACCTTAAGGGTGATGCTTTTGTGCAAAAAACATTTTTAAATTGATGTTTTAAAAAATCTAAGGCTTACTCAGTCTCCCTTAAGTCCTTAGGGGAGCCATTCTTACCCCACAATCCTGGTTGGCTCCCATGACACTCTCCCAAGGCCCCTAACTTGCACAATGCAACGGGCCCCACCGGGTTCTGAGGGCTTCAGGAGGGAAGAGGCTGCTCTCTGCCTTGTTCACACTGCTTTTCCAGGCCCTGCCATACTGTTGGTACACAAGTATTTATTTAATAAAACCAATGGATTACAGTAGGAGAGTGAAGTCCAATAAGGTAGCCAATAGTCACTTGTGGCTTGAGTACCTGATATGTGAACAGTGCAACTGACAAATTAACCTTTTAAGTTAAATAGCCACGCCACTTTAGGCAGTTTTTGGCAAAAGGGCAAGGCTTAAGTTGATTTCTTGAGAAATTAACACATGCACATGTATATGTATTTTTAAAAGCAGTAAGTAGTTATTTCAAATTCAAAAAAATCCATATACAACCAGCCCAATTGTGTTTCCCAGAAGGAACAACGGTGCTCTTAGCTGAGTATTTTAACAGCGCTTTATGCACACTTGAAGAATTCAAATGGTTGTGTTTTTTTTTTTCCACATTTTAAGGCACTGTGAAGATTCTTGTGTATTTTCTTTTGGAAATTTGGCTAAATCAAATACCTCCATATTCTACTGACTTGGAACTACGCAGTAATAATTCAAACATCTTAAATTAACAACGCCTCAAAATGAGATCACAATTCTGCAAGTTTTACGGTGTGAAGAAGCTTAACAGTTCAGGATACTAGCACGTGGCCGAAACAAAATGTCTGACTGATGGACGGAGGGGACGACCGTGGTCAAACCTCAACCTTAAAACTCGGAGGACCGAGTCGAGACGCTCACCCCTCGAGGTCCTCCAGGGTCGAGTGGGGAGGCCACGAGGTACCACAACCCCACACTTCATTTGTGGGGACCTCGGATTCAAAACCTCGTGCGCACAAGGGAAGGTCGGGTTGACAAATTTCCACAAGTGGGCAACTTGTTACCCACAACTCTCCGGTTGCACGAAGCGAGCCCATCGTCAGCCCGAGCGGAGATGGAAGGACTTCCCTTGGGCTGCCCTAGGAACAGAGGACGCCACTCACCCGAAAAGGGGGTTTGGCAGAGGCGCGGCCCCCCGGCGAGGGCCGCAGAAGCTGCCCTAGTTCGCGAGGAGGGCCCGGGGAAGAGAAGAAAGACGGTTCTTAAAAGGCCCACCCACCGCGGCAGGCGAGTGCTGGCCTCGGTCGACGGCCTGTAGCACGTGCGGGGGCAGAGGCCTCCCGGCCCGCAAGCCCAGCCGAAACCCGTCAGTACCCCCTAGACGCCCGACTCGGGCGGAGGCGGCCGCCTGGCGTTGCCCTTTTAAGAAGGGGGGAGGGGACGGCAGTGAGCCCAAGAGATGAGTCGGCGGCGGCCGGAGCGCGCAGCTCCCGCCAGAACGAGCAGAGCCCTGGCGAGGCGGGCGCCAAACAAGCCGCAAGCTCGGCCCGGCGAGCGGCGGCCCACAGCCACCGCCGGGACAGACGAGCGGGGCCTGGCAGGCCGAGCCAGCATGTTGGCTCACGCGGCGGAGGGAGACGAGTGCTAGCCAACATGGCGCTGTGTCGGCTCGTGGCGCGCCGGGCTGACGCGAGGAGCCGCCGCCCGCCCACACCGAGGGGCCAACCTCCCGGGCAGGGGCCCCCGGACTCCGCCGCCGCGGCGCGGGGGGAGGGAGAAGCCGTCTACGCCACAACGGCCGGCTCGGCCGAGCGACGCCCGCCTTGGGAGGCTGGGACCGCGGAAGGCCGGGGGGCGGAAAGGGAGCGAGAGAAATGGGGGAGAAAGTTTTATTTTTAGGCTTGAAAAATGGCGGGAACCGCGTCCTTTTTTCAAACTTAGCCCGGGGAAGGGCGGCGGTTGCGCCACCTACGCCGCCCGGACTCGCCCCTCCCCCGCTCCGCGCGCGCCCAGCCGCACCCGCTCAAGCCCCCTAGCGCCCGAGGGGGGCTTCCCGTCCCCTGTAGAGGCGAGGAGCCCCCTACTTGCCCTTCGGCCCCTGCCCGAGTCCGGCCGGCGCCAACCGCGAGGCCTGGCCGGAGGAGACCCTCCCTCCCCACCCCACCTCGAGCCCCGTCCCCCGCCGGCCTGGGGCGCGCGGAGCCCAACCTGGCCCGCAGCGGGCCCGGCTCCGGCTGGCCGCGCGGCTCCTCGGCAGGCCCGACCTCCGCCCGGCCGCGCATCCCGGGAGGCTGCAAACATGGCTCCCAGCGTTACACAATCCCCTCCTCCCTCCCTCGCTGCCGGCCACACGCACACGCGCTCCTCAGGGAAAGGACCCCGGCGGGCGAGGAGCTCAAAGTTTGCTTTCCCCTACCCCACTGCCTTCCCCAGACGGCCGCGGGCACCCGCGGGCGCCAAAGAGTTAATCCCCGCGCGCTGGCTCCCCCCTCATCGCCCGCCCGCCTTCCCCGTCCGAGCCCGCGAGCTGCGCTCTTCCCCGCGCCGGGGCCGGCAGACCCGCGGTCCGGGCCCCGCAGGTGGCCACCATTACATGCAAGTCATCGGGGGAAGAGGGCGCCCGAAGGGGGTCTGCTTACAGCTGCCGGGGTCCGGTTCCTCAGCTCCAGGTGGATCCTCCTCTTCATGTCCATGTTTCTCTCTCTTCCCCCCTCTTCAAACTTAACTTTCCGCGGCGGGGGCGGAGGGGGGAGAGGCGTCCCAGCCTGCGCAGCGAGGGCCGTCGGAAGGGGTCTGCTCGAGGCACAGGCCGACGGCGCGGTCCTGGGTGGCGGGTGGCGTGCGGGCAGGCGAGCGGAGCCCCCGGAGCCAAGTTACTCGCGGGAGCGGAGAGAAACCATGGAGGGAAAAGAGGGCTGGAGCGCAGCTCTGGTCTCACTACCGCCGCCCCCGGCCGCGGCCCCGCACTGCGCTTAAACCGGCGACGCGGCGCGGGTGGCTGCTCGGCTCGACTCGGCCCCGCGCGGCGCCGCTCGGCTCGGCAGCCGCTGTGCACCAAGGACGGGGCGGGGAAGAGGCGCGGCGGGAGGGGCGGAGGCTGGGGGTGGGAGAGGGAGAAAGGCGCAGCCCCGGGGACTGGAGCGACTTACTCCCGCCCTCGGATCGTACGTGGGGTGGCTGATGTAAGACCCGCCTGGGGGCTTCCCCGCCTGCTGCCGAGTTGAGACCGTGGGGGTCCCTCCTCCACGCGTCCGGAGGCGGGTCTCCACCCCCTCGCTTGGACGTTTGCTGGGAGGGTTGGGGGCAGTAAATTACTGCCCGGCTTTGGGGGTCCCTAAGACCAAGTTCTTCCTCGAAGACTCGACCAGGCCAGCCCGACACCCGCGAAGGCGGGAAAGGTGTAGCGAGCCTGGGCCAAGGGCTTTCGGGTTCACCTTCCGCGCCTCCGCACCGTGTGCGGCCAGCAGCCCGAGCCGCGCGTCTGTTTGGGCGGATGGGTCTGAAAGTGCTGCGAAGACCCCAGTCGGCGGCTGGAGCGCTGCGGTCTGGTGCTGTACCGCGTGGCACCGGGCGGAGTCGACCTTCGCAGCCCGCGGGACCGGGTAGCCCGGGCCGCTTGCCCAAACCACAGAGGAGCCGAGAGTCCCCCAGTCCTGGAGGATCTCCCTGGGTTTTCTAACATTTAAATATAGGCTTCTCTCTTTATCTCCCGCGTGCGTGGGGTCTCTCCCCCCCCTCCCTCCCCCACACGCTCCTCCACTGTCTTCAAGTCTTTGGGTTGGCATCCCCTCACGCTTGGAGGATGGACTCTCCTGCTATCTTCTAAATAAAATAGAGCTGTAACACTGATTTGCCTAAAAGCTATAACACAGTTTGTCCAAGACCTGAGAGTTGTGACACGCCGAGGGCTTTAATGTCTGTCGCTCCAAATCTTTGTTGTGATGAGACGAAGAACCAGGGAACATACACTCACGAGACATCTATGGTGCTGTGACTCGGATATAACCTGGCTGAAACAACTTCCATGAGGAAGAGGCCGGGTACAGCAGGAGCCCAATTCAGCGAAGCTCCCGTGGTAGAGGCAGAACGTGAAGAAAATCCAGTGCAGGGGAATGCCCATCGTGCTGGAAACCGGGACAGTGAAAAACAAACTCAGCAGAAAGCTCAGGTGGCCCAGTCTCAGATCCCAGAAGACCTCCAGTTAAGGTCAACAAGCTACAACATACAGTGCCAGTTCAACAAAGATATAAAACTACAGCCGACCACGGAAAATATCACACACCCTTAGATGGACACTGCTATAAGGACTCTGAGGCTTGAGACTAGCAAGAGGGGGAGGCCCAATACCCCTCGCCGTCCCATTTCAGCAGGAAGTAGCCAGAAAGACCTCGACACCCCTATTCCCAAAGAATTGGGCCTCCCATCTCTTGAGGGGGGACTTTAATGTCCGTCGCTCCAAATCTTTGTTGTGACGAGACAAAGAACCGAGGAACATACACTCGCGTGACAATTTCATCATTCAATTTGAAAGAAATCAACAGAGCAGATGTTTGTGAATATAATGGAAATGGTGAAAGTCATCATCATCATTATAATCATATTTCAAGTTTGAGATGAATAGGATCAGTTGATGAGTCTGAGCAATCTTTGCATCTGCTGGGAAATTAAATAAATAGTCTTGTTTAGGCTTCAGAGACAAAGCAGGCCTCTGACATTGCTTCCAACCTTCTGGACACTGTCCTGACAGTGAGTGACTATGAGTGACTGCCTGCTGTGAAAGCAAGACTTGCAGCACCGTAGATAAAATGGGGGAGGGATCTTGAGATTGTTGAGCCCCTGGACGGGGCCTGGCCAGCCAAGCCCCAGGCTTAGCAACATTCCAAGTTTTACATGACAAAACCAACAGTATTAACATGAAACCAGATTTGGTCACAGATTGATGATAATGTCAGTTTGCAGCCCTCCTGGGATTATAAATGGGAACCCTGAACTGCAATCTTTAAAGTTTTACCCATAGAGCAGACTTGCTGCCTGGGACCTTTTCCCAGTTGGGATTCCAGATGTACTGCGACATGAGACTTCTCAGTACTATTTAAGTCAGGATGTTGGTCAAAACCCAATTTGGTGATGTTTTCTCTGCTTTCTATTTCTCTTTTCTTTTAATGTTAGTATATTGAAAGTAAGCTAGATAATTCTCTAATAAATATTTGTATTGTTTGTAAAAAAATAAATATGGGCTAACAAAGGCAGCAATTAGCATTTCTAATGGGGCCTCGGAGTTACAGAGTTTCCCCGAATACTTTTATCTTTAAGGGCACCCCTGTGATGTGTGAATTCTTGATGGGCTCCATTTCAGGGAAGCTTGGCAGGTAGCCTTTGTAATGGGCTGCCTCTGAGAGCTCCCTGAGAGACAGGGTTAGAGCCCTAGGCCGGCTTTGCAGACCTCCAGGAAGTAATGTAAGGTTACATTCTGCTTAAAATAAGTAAATACGTCACATGTCAGATCAGATACCATCTTAATTCTAGTATAGACGAGGGCCTCCAAGATTGAGAACAACTTATGAATAGAGAAAAGCATAATTCTGTGCGTTAACCTCAGTTTTTCTTAATGTTAAGAAAGACTGCGCTCTTCCATTTAACCTAAATTCATTTAGTGGCAAACAAAACTGTATCAATTTTAAAAACATCAGATGCATTAAAGTGCCAAAGCAAAAAAACTTTACAAGGATTATGGAAAAAAGCAAAAAAAAAAAAAAAATTCCAGTATGTTGTTTCCTAAGTCTTTAAAATGTTAGCCTTAGAGACATCTCTGAGTGAGGGAAATGAGGGAAGTGCTGTTCAGGATGTCACAGGAAGTCTGTAACTGTAAGCTTATGAGAACCACAGGGCCGGTGAGATGAGGTGGCAAATTAGTTACATGTGTTGACAAGCAATGGTTGAGCATCCACTTTTAGGGCTTAATACTGTTCTTTCTAATTTAAGCCTCAGATTACCCTGTCGAGTAGATTGTATTTTATTCATTTTTACAGATGCAGAAGTGGCCAACAAGAGGCGGAGCCAGGGTTTGAACTTGGATGGGCCTGACTCCAAGGCGTCATCTCTTCTGGTACACCATCAGTCTGGAGTGAAGTCATATAGCGTGGGAGTCTGCTTTGGAATAGTAGGTAGGGTACAATCTGTAGAGAGCCTTTAATATCAAACAGAGGCCGCAGGTGCCATCTTGTAGGTAAAGGGGAGATGCTGAAGGAGAAGTGGCAGCTCTGTGCTAGAGTAGAACCTGGGTAGCTCATGGGAGAGGTGATATCAATCCTTACAGAAAGAGGGCAAAATCTTGGGGTCCTTATCCTCTCCTTATGGGCAGCTCAAGGGTGAAGTGAAGTGAGTGAAAGTCACTCAGTCACGTCTGACTCTTTGCGACCTCATGGACTACACAGCCCATAGAATTCTCCAGGCCAGAGTACTGGATTGGGTAGCCGTTCCCTACTCCAGGGGATCTTCCCAACCCAGGGATTGAACCTAGGTCTCCTGCATTGAAGGCAGATTCTTTACCAGCTGAGCCACAAGGGAAGCCCAACTGAAGGGTATGAGGACTCAAAAGATAAATGTGTGTTTTATGAGATTAAGCTACAAAGTAATTAATAAACATAGCCACAATGTGCAGCAAATAAAAAGAAAGCAAACGAGCCAAAGGAGAGACTACAGACCCAGTACTGTCCCTTCCGACACAGCCGGTGCTGGCATGCACCTCTGTGAACAAAGAGCATGTGTTCCAGTGACATGCTTCTTTGTCAGGGGCTTCACTGCCAGAGGCATAAATAACGCAGGCAGAACAGGGTGTGTCTCACTGCCCTGCCAACATCTTCCACTGGACTGTCCGTCCACGGGCCTGAAGGGGCTGTTGTCACACTGCCCTGGTTTTGGATATTGCTGTACTTAACATCATTCTGCGTATGCATCTGGCTGTGAGAAAGAAGTAGAATGTTAAACTGCATCTAAGGCCCAATTATTATCATGACCATGAATTTGTGATTTGAAATGACTAGAAGGGAATAAGGAAAAGAGAAAAAATCTTAGTTTGTGAGGGAATCTGAACTATGGGTAAATCTCTTTTTATTTCTATTGATGTTAATGTTTGTCCAATAAGTAATACAGATATCAAACAACACCTTGTTTGGGCACTCCGTTGAGTCTTAAAACTGCTTGTTAATCAGAATGTATGTATTCCAACTATCTCCAAAATGTCTGAGAACACTCTGAGCTAGTTTGTAACTCCTTGGACCTGCTCTCCATCCCAGCAACATCATCAGATGACCAGAGCCTTCCACAAACTGTAAGTATATGTACAGACTTTAACAAATCTGAAGATGAGAGGAAAGAGCCCCACATAGGCATTGGCTTAACTGGCCTTGAAACTAGTTTAGCAGAAGGGACACCTTTTCTCTTTAGGAAAGACAGTATATGAAACAGATGTGGGTGAAGAGATCATTACTCCTTAAATCCTAAATACTTCCAATCTTTCCCTCCTCTCCCATACACATGTGCATGCACTGGTAAGTCTACCCTCAGTCTCTACAGCATGGTGTGTGTGCCTTTTATAGCAGTTAGGCAACACGTGGGAGCTGTTGAAGGATCTAAATTCTCAGCGAGACTATGAGCTCATACAAATATTTCTGGACGATATGAATGGAGAGCAGGAGCCTGGGGCCATCTTTAGAACATAGGTGCCCTGCAATTGTGTGTTACGTTGACATAATGTCATGTGTACTCAAAAATACTATCGAAAGACAGCTGAGACACTGAGACAGAGAAGGAAGGCAAATGGGTGAAAATGGGTTAAGGAATGAGATCCTGTTCATCTCCAGATGGCAAGAAAAAGAAGATGGGAGAGTGTCAGGTGTGCAGGCAGCTGCAGGTCCAGTAAGGGGCCCTGCCAAGAGAGCCAGATTCCGTTTTGCTCTCTGAAACAGCTGTAGGTGCTTGGCCTTCCGGGGGCAGCAAGGGAGAGCTTTAACCACCAAGAGTCGAGTTTAATATTTATTAAGCACTATCTTTATGCCAAGTACTGTGCTTGGGACTTTTCGTGTACATTGCATCTCAGTTCATCCTGGCAACGGGCTGGCTGGGACAAGACTTTATAATCCCATTTCATTGTTTAGGAAACAGGCTTAGCAAAGCCAAGTAGAGCTCACATAGCTAGTAAGAACCTGGATTTCTATGTAATTAAAATCTCACTGTATTCATTCTCATTACTTTGATCCACTAGTCTTTACAACTGCTTTAGAAAATCCTTTTTGTTTTCTCTATTTTAAGAAGATTTACATGCTCAAGGAGGAGGTGGAGAGGAAGTTAAAAAAAAAAACTAAAGAAAAAATTTTAAAATTAGATTCCTGCTATTGAGACATATCCACCATTAAGATGTATATCCTTGTAACTTTTTTATATTATTATACATATTTTTAAAACAATATTGACATTAGATACTTGTTTTTTCACCTACTGTGATACGTGATGACTTTATGTGCCCAGTCATGTCTGACTCTTTGCAACTGCATGGATTGTAGCCCACCAGGGTCCTTTGTCTATGGGATTTCCCAGGCACAAATACTGGAATGAGTTGCCATTTCTTTCTCCAGGGGATCTTTCTTACCCAGGGATCGAACCCATGTCTTCTGTCTTCTGCATTGAAAGAGGATTCTTTACCAGCTGAGCCATTGGGGAAGGAAATGGCAACCCACTCCAGTGTTCTTGCCTGGAGAATCCCAGGGACGGAGGAGGCTGGTGGGCTGCCATCTATGGGGTCGCACAGAGTCGGACACGACTGAAGCGACTTAGCAGCAGCAGCAGCAATGAGTTAATACTCACCCCTCCCTTCTCCTTAGCAGAGGCCCAGAGCTTGCTGGCCTCCTGAGGGGCTATTGAAGTTCTACTCTGACCATTAATCTTCCTCTTCTGCCCCATGCCCTTCATCTCCTGTATTTACTCTGCCCCTTTGGCTGAGGGAAGGGCTCACCTCAAAACAATATAAGGTATTTTTTGTTTTGTTTTGTTTTTAGGGGGCTGTGCTGCAGAGCTTGTGGAATCTTAGTTCCCCCATCAGGAATTGAACCTGAGCCACCATAGTTAAAATGACAAGTCCTAGCCATTGGGCCACCAAGGGAATTCCCTAACCAGTGTAAGTTTTGACTTTTAAGATGGGTGGACTCATGTTCTCTTTCATGCAGCCTTGGTCTCTCTTGAGTGACTGGGAACATACTCTTGGAAAATATCTGTGTGGCTTCATAGTGTTGGGCACCCTCATCCATAATTAGCCAGCGTCCCCACCATCTGGACTCTCTCCTACCTCTTAGGGATTTCCTTGTCCACACAGAACTAAGATTGACCCAAGAGCCCTGCTCTTGCTCACTGAGCTCTAACATCTGTTCTAAAGTTTGCTTTAGAACAGCAGCTCCTGCCCAGCCCGGGCCCCTTGATGGGCGCAAGGTAGTCCTCCCTTACTTCAGACTCTGACACTACTGAGGTGGTGCGTGTGACCCTAATTTGCTAGTCTCTTATTTCATAAAGGCCCAAAGTCCCAAATACCCTCACACTCTGCTTCTTTGAAAAGTGGAGCAGCCAGTTTCCTGATTTCTTTTATGTTTGTTTATGCACATACTACAGAAAACTTGGAAAGTATGCTGAACAAAAAAATTAAAATCTCAGTTCAGGGCTAAGCGTTGCTCACGTTTTGGTGTCTATTCCTCCAGTCTTTTCTCTACACACATATGGCACTTTCTCAGGTCTCAGATTGCCAGAAGGATCATCTCATTAATAACAGCTTTGCAGACAGGCAGGGAGGGGGGAAACCACTACATTAAATATTCATATTGATTGCAAGAGACATTTTTATTTCAGAAATAGTGGTGAAAAAAGATATCATAGTACCTAGGAAATACTGTGTACATTACATTTTAAAAATTTAAGTGGGATGGTACTATAACCTGCTTTTTTCAGTTAACATATTATGAACATATTTCCATGCCACTGAATAATCTTCTACAATATATATTCCTTGAGGACATTCTTCTGCAAAATGAAAATAGCTTTTCTCTTTCTGAATATAAAGACAATACATATTCATGGTGCAAATGCATAAAAAGCACCAAAAGTACAAAGAAGAAAATACAAGCTAGCTAAAATCCCATTACCTAGCAGCAACCACTGTTAACATTTCTTGTTAACAGTGAGCTGTTTCTATGAATGTAGATGCATATGTAAAATAGATAAGTGGAATACTACTAGAAAGGGTGCTTTGTAACATGCTTTTATTTTTCACTTAGCAGTAACTCACAGTTATTGCTCCAAGTCAATAAATCATTTTTTCATTTTAAAGTCTGCATCATATTTCATTGTACAGCTGTAACACAATTTATTCACCTCATCTTCTGATAGACATTTATGTTACTTCAGTTGTTTACCATTGGATACCCTGGAGAAGGGAATGGCTACCCAAAACAGTATTCTTGCTTGGAGGGTCCCATGAACAGAGGAGCCTGGCAGGCTATAGTCCATGAGGTCACAAAGTCAGACACAACTGAGCAACAGTTGATTCATACATCCTTTTACAGTTATCTCCTCGAAATAAATTCCTAGAAGTACAACTCCTGAATCAGTATATATTTTTCAAATCCGATATACATGGCAAATCACCCTTCAGAGGCTGTTCCTCAACAGTGTGTAATGCTTCCCCTCATTCTTGCCTAAATTGGATATTATCTTTAAAAATCTTTATCATTTTTCACCTAATGACAGGGTGGAAGACCTAAGGGTACCAAGACAATTCAACATGAAAGAATAGTCTTTTAACAAAATGTGCCTGGACTGATATCAGTTCAGCCGCTCAGTCGTGTCCTACTCTGCAATCCCATGGACTGCAGCACGACAGGCTTCCCTGTCCATCACCAACTCCTGGAGCTTACTCAAACTCATGTTGATAGAGTTGATGATGCCATCCAACCATCTCATCCTCTGTTGTCCCCTTCTCCTCCTGCCTTCAATCTTTCCCAGCATCAGAGTCTTTTCCAATGAGTCAGTTCTTCGCATCAGGTGCCCAAAGTATTGAAGTTTCAGCTTCAGCATCAATCTTCCCATTGAATATTCAGGACTGATTTCCTTTAGTATGGACTGCTTGGATCTCCTTGCAGTCCAAGGGACTCTGAAGAGTCTTCTCCAACACCACAGTTCAAAAGCATCAATTCTCTTATATCCATATGCAAAAGAATGAAGTTGAGCAAATACAAAAATTAACTCAAAATGGACCATAGACTTAAATACGAAAGCTAAAACTATAAGAGGCTTCTCAGGTGGTGTAGTGGTAAAGAATCTGCCTGCCAATGCAGGAGATGCAAGAAGTGAGGGTTTACTCTGTGGGTCAGAAAAATCCCCTGGAGTAGGAAATGGCAACATGCTCCAGAATTCTTGCCTGGAAAATTCCATGGACAGAGGAGCCTTGTGGGCTACAGTCCAAGGGGTTGAAAAGAGTCAGGCATAACTGAGCAACTGAGCACACACACAGATATAAACTATAAGACTCAGAGGAAACCAAGTAAATCTTCATGACCTTGGATTAGGCAAAGCTTTCTTAGATAAGACAGTAAAAGCACAACAAACCAAAGGAAACAAGAAATAAATTTGACTTAATCAAAATTTGAAACTTCTGTGCTTCAAATGACACCATCAAGAAAATGAGAAGACTATGCATAGAATGAGGGAAAATATTTGTAAATCATACATCTAATAAGGGATTTGTATCCAGAATAAAGAACTATTAGAACTCAATGACAAAATGAAAACCCAATTGAAAATGGACAGAAAAGTTTGAGTAGACATTTCTCCAAAGAAAATATACAAATGGCCAATAAGCACAAAAAGAAGCTTAACATCATTAGGCATTTGGGAAATGAAAGTCAAAACTACAATGAGATACCACTTCATACCCACTAGGATGGCTGTAATTAAAATGATGGACAATGAGTGTTGGTGAGGATGTGGAAAAATTGGAACCCTTGTGCATTGCTGGGGAGAATGTAAAATGATGCAGCTGCTATGGAAAATAGCTTGGAGGTGCCTCATAAAGTTAAACATAGAGGCAGCAATATCACCTCTAGGTATATACCCAACAGAATAAAAATATATGTCCTTACAAAATTTGTGCATGAATGTTCATAACAGCATTATTCATAATTGTCATAAACTGGAAACAACGCGAATGTCCATAAGCTGATGAATGGATAAACAAAATGCAGTATATACATACAATGGGATTATTTTTTCAGTTATTAGAAGGAATGAAGTACTGATATGTGCTACAACATGGATGAACTGTAAAAATATTATGCTAACTGAAAGAACTTTGACAAGATGACTGTGTGATTCCGCTTATATGGAGTATCTAAAATAGGAAAATCCATGCAGACTTCCTTGGTGGCTCAGACGGTAAAGAATCTACCTACAATGCAGGAGACCCATGTTCGATCCCTGGGTCAAGAAGATCCCCTGGAGAAGGGAATGGCTACCCACTCCAGTATTCTTGCCTGGAGAATTCCATGCAAGAGGAGCGTGCATGGGTTACATGAGGACAAACAAGCCTGGTGGGTTACAGTCCACAGAATCCCAAAGAATCCTACACGACTGAGCAAATAACACTTTCACTTTTTCATAGAGGCAGAAAATAGATTAGTGGTCAGCAAGGGCTGGGAGTAATCGGGAGTGACTGCTAATGAATCTGAGTGGGGCCCTGTGGGGCTCCCAAGCACAAAGGCCTTTCTGTCTCCCATTTCTTATAGTCAAGACTCCAGCCATGAGTCTGAGTGACCTTCCGTGAGTTCCAAAGGGCAGATTTGAACAGTTGCTAATCAAGCCAAGGAATCACCTGAGGCAAGATTAAAGGGACCGGAGAAACTCTTTAGGACTAGGAGATCCACCACCTGAGAGGAGACTGAGACAGGGAGTGCAAGACCAGCTTACACCCTAATCTTGTCAGAGACCCCGCCTTTGACCCACTGTTACAAAAAGCAAGAATCAAGTTCTCTGGGAGTGGGACACATAGTTTTTGAGGGAGAAACCTGGTGTGTCTACCTTTGTCTGGCAAAGCACTAAAGCTATCCTTTGCTACTTCACCCAAAACTGTCTGCAAGATTTGATTTGGCACCCGTGTACAAAGAGGGCTTCCCAGTAAAGACCCTGCCTGCCAATGCAGGAGATGGAAGAGATGCAGGTTCGATTCCTGGGTCAGGAATATCCCCTGGAGGAAGACATGGCAACTTACTCCAGTATTCTTGCCTAGAGAACACCATGGACAGGAGCCTGGTGGGCTACAGTCCATAGCTTCGCGCAAAGTCAGACAGAACTGAGTGTGGGGTTTCTTTTGGTGTAGCAGGAATGCTCTGGAATTTAGGGAAAAAATGTATTTATTTATTTGGCTGTGCTGGGTCTTAGTTGCTGCATGCATGTGAGATCTAGTTCCCTGACCAGGGATCCAACTTAGGCTCCCTCATTGGGAGTGCAGAGTCTCAGCCACTGGACCACCAGGTAAGTCCCCAGGAATGCTCTGAAATTTGATACTGATGGTTGCACTACTCTAAACATACACTAAAAACTACTAAATTGTCATCTTTAGAAGTGAACTTTATGGTATCTGAATTATATCTCAATAAAACTGTAAAAAATTTTAATCAATTAGGCAAGTTGACATTGATATATCATCTTTACTTTAATTTGTACTTATGTGTATAACTAATGGGGCTGAATTTTTTTTTCAAGTATTTAAGGCTGTTTGCTTTCTTTTGTAAGTTACATGTTTATGTCCTGTGCTCCATATATGTTAAGAATATTAACACTTAGCCTGATATTCATGTTCAAGCTATTTTTCCCCACTTGTTGTTTGCTTTTAAAATTTTATGTATGTATGTATTAATAAACATATACATACACACACTGGTAAGGGTGATGAAAATTTTTTAATTTTTAAGATAAAATTAATTTATGTATTTATTGCTCTCATGTCATAAGAGCTTTTCCCATCCCAAGATTATATCAGTATTCACATATATTTTCATCTGATACTTCTGGTTTCATTTTTATGTGAAATCTATATTGATTAATATTTTAATGTATGGCTTGAAGTAAAGGTCTAATTTTCTTTATTTTTAATGATTAGCTATGTGTTAAATAACCATCTTTCCCTCAATGAATATGAAATGTAACCTGTACCACATACTAAATTCTTCATATTCTTAAGTCTATTTCTGGACCTCCTTCTCTATTCACTTATTTTTCTGTCTATACCCTCTGGGACAGTTTAGCAAATGGGAAGCCAGTGGACAAATGGCAGAAGACCAGAAATTTATTCTCTGGAGACGTGGGCTTGGAGTGGCCCTGGACTTGGGGACATCAGGCCCAGGTGAGAGTGCATCTCCACTAACCATGTAAAAGATGGAGAACACACCTTTCAGAATGCACAGTGACACCACTAGTCCTATGCTCCCATCATATTTCTCCCTTCCTAATTCTTATCATTCGTCCCCCAAAGAATACACACTTGACCCTTGAACAGTGCGGGTTTGTACTGTGTGGGACCACTTATATGTGAATTTTTTTCAATAAATATGAATTACATTTGTATACAATATAAGGTTCACTGAATCCATGGATGCAAATTGGATATGGAAGGCTGACTCTAAAGTTTTACACGGATTTTCAACTTTAGGAAGGATAGGCAACCCTAACCCCTGTGTTGTTCAAGAGTCAACTGGATAATTAGACAAGATGTAAAATGGTATCAGAAGGATTTCTGGTTAGTCATGGTGGATTCCTGGAGTGCTACAGTCCCTGGGGTTGCAAAGAGACACAACTTAGTGAACAAAAACAGTATTGAATTTAACTCATACGCTTATCACCACACTCTCCCAAATCCTCAAAAGGCTTTAAAGATAAAGTTGGGAAAATTTTCCCAGAAACTGAACAAAAAGATAATGAAATATACTAAAGGACAAATAAAACCAAAGGATCAGTCTAGAAGGTCCAATATCTGACTAATCAGAATTCAAGAAATAGAAACAAGATAAAATGGATCCACATCCCAAATATAGGTACCCCTCTGACTCCCCTTTCCCCACTTAATTCCAGAATGCTAATAGCTATCTCCAAAGGCAGGAGATTGGAGGATTCTTTTCTGAGGAAAGTGACTGGTTTAAGAGTAAACATCTAAGATAACCAAATTTTGTTTTTTGCTGTAATTTCCAAGGGAGGGCCCTTTTTTTTTGTCTTTATAATTATTTTTATAGCATCTTGTTTTTATTTCATTGATGTAACACCACTTATCTTTGAGGAGATAAGTTTTATTCTGATATCTGAATTGTCTCCATTTTCTCCAAGTTCCTTTTTTTAAAAATTGTAGTTATTTGGCTGTGTTGGGTTTTATTTGCAGCACAAAGGGTCTTTATTGTATCACTCAGGATCTTTCATTGTGGCACAGGGACTCTCTAGTTGTGACACTTAGGCTTAGTTGCTTCATGGAATGTGGGATCTTAGTTCCCTGACCAGGGATTGAACCCATGTCCCCTGCATTACAAGGTGGATTCTTAACCACTGGACTACCAGGAAGTCCCCTCCAAGTTCCTTTTTACTAGCTCAGATTTCTGGCTCTTGTGTTAGAGTCTGTTAACCGGCAACAATAACGGCCAGTTATTTTACCAGCAAAGTGAATTTACTGGGGGCCAGAAAAGAACAGCAGCTTGGGACACACAGCTGTGGTGACCCACCGGCCAGCCCAGTTAAGAAAAAGAGAGGAAACTCTTTTACAGAAGAGGAGGAGAAACTGGGATGCGCTGTTAAGAGCAAAAAGTCCATTGGAGGAAACTGGCTGAAATGTTACCAGGCAAGGAGAAATTTTTCTTCCTCCCAAGGTAGTATAATAGTGTCACTTCCTCCCAGAGATGCAAAAGAGGTCTCTACCTGTGGGGCTCTATATTGATGTTGTGTAGTACATACATGAGAGCTCCCCTTCTGGCCTCCCAACTCTGTTTTAGTGCGGTTTCTCTTTGTTAATATTCACAAGTCTTCCCTGAGTATGTGGACATCCTTGAATATCCATTCACATTTACAAGAGAGGGACTTAAAAGACGATCAGAAACTCTGACGTGCTGGTAGGTCTTAGAGACTAGTGGGTATCACTCCATGGTGATCAGGAAGCAAGCTGGCATTTCCATGGAGAGACCTCTAAATGCCAGTATTTTCAGTACCTATAGTTGTAAAGGATGAAATTATCAAGCAATAATACAACACAGTTCCTTTGGATTTCCAGACTGAAATGGCCCATCAAGGCATATTGTAATGAAACAACAAATGCAAATGTCTTAAGAGAGAAAAAAGTTATAATGAAAAGCTCAAAAATCAAAACGCATGAGACTTAATAGAACATGGGTAACTAGAAGACAGTGGAGCATTTGATGCCTCCTGAGGAAATTCTGAGGAAAAGGATTCACCTCTTAGAATGTGCAGGGGACATGGGTTCAACCCCTGACCCTGGAAGATCCCGCATGTAGTGGAGCGACTACTGAGCCCACCTGCCACAACTACTAAAGCCTGCACGCCCTAGGGCCACAAGTCACAACCGATGAGCCGCTGTACTGCAAGTACTGAAGCCCATGCACCTAGAGCCTGGGCTCCGTAACCACGGTGAGAAGCTGTGCATTGCAGCTAGAGAGCAGCCCCTGCTCTCTGCAACTAGAGAAAAGCCCGCTCACAGTAATGAAGACCCAGTGTAGCCAAACTAAATACATAAATAAAGCAGTGTGTACATATCATAAATAAATAAAAAGGGTGAGTAGAGTCTCCTTAAAAAAAAAAAAAGCATGCAAGCTGGCAGAGGTGGCTCCTGACTGTGGGTATGGATGGTGGGAAAAGGTGCTCTGTCTGCCTGAGATCTATTCCAAGAGGGCTGGAAGACCCCAGAGCATAGAGGACAGATGGTGTGGGAGGGACCAAGGGCCTCTCCACCCTTTCTGAGGCGGTCTGCTTCTGGAATAGAGGTGGGCGTGATAGGAGCTCAAAATTGGGTCAGATTTGCTCCATCCAGGTGCAACACACACTTTGTAAGAGCAGAGATGTTGCTAAGTTTCTGGCATGACATTTCTTTCAGGTTTTGTACAGTGTTGGGAGATCTCTAATTTCCCAATTTCTTCAAATGTGTTTTATAGAGAAGTTGAGAGAGGGCAGGGATTACTCTGAAGCCACTGTATTTGGACATCCGGTTCTCCTTTCTGCAAAAGCCTAATAAGGTCAGCCTCCTTCTCGCTTGCTTTTTCTCCTATCTTTCTCTCTTAAATTGAAGAATAATTACAGTACAATGCACAGATGTTAAACTTACAATTGGTGTAAGCTGGGGTAACTTTTAAAAATTTGAAAAAAAATTTTTTTGTTTGGCTGTGCTGCACGGCATGTGGGATCATAGTTTCCCAACCAGGGATTAAACCTGTGCCCTCTGCATTGGGAGCACAGAGTCTCAGCCACTGGACCACCAGGAAAATCTTCAGTTGGCTACTTATAACAAAGGTGTTCAACTGTGTAACTGGCACCCCAGTCAAGACAGAAAACATTGCTGTAGCATCCCCGTGTACTCCTTCCAGTGCCCCATCAGAGGCAACCCTTGTTTTCAATTATATCCCCAAGAGGCAATTTTGCCTGTTTTTAGGCTTCATATGAGTGAAATCATACTACCTGTACTCTTGTGTGTCTGACTTCTTTCACTCAACATATTTTTGAGATTCATCTGGATTGTTGAGTAAAATAGTAGCTCATTTCTCTTTATTTATGAGTACTATTCCAGCATATGGATACATTGTGATTTAGTTATCCATTTTCTAAACAAGTCTCTTCTCTCTTATGACTAACTTTATTTCTGAGCTGGAGCAAGTCTTCTTTACATGACCTTTTTTTTTTCCCCGACTAACATACTAATGGGCTCGTTTCCACAGCATGGAGTTGAAAGATTACAAAATAGACTTTTTAAAGGACCAGCAGAATTTACACCCATGTTACAAATGGAAATTAGGTGTAATATATGCTAATTTTCCAGGCAAGAGTACTGGAGTGGGGTGCCACTGGGACGGGGGAGCCTTGTGGACTGCCGTCTATGGCGTCGCACAGAGTCGGACACGACTGAAGCAACTTAGCAGCAGCAGCAGCATGCTCATTTAAGTTAAAACTATTTGTGCACTAGGAGACCAATTAAAAGCCTGTGACAGCAACCCACATGTAAGGTAACTGAAGCCTACACCAGTGTTTTTGCTGTAAAAAGAGAAAGGGAGGGACAAATGGATTAAATATTTCACAGGAAAGCTTGACACGGCTTTGTGACATGTATGGGATGAAGGAGCAGGATGAAACAAGTGCTGTTTCCAGGGAGTCATTTGCCTGGTATGTCCTTCTTTTCTTTAAGAAGGACCTGGGTTGATCACTCCCTTTGCAAGCTCTGTTGTGTTAGGAAACGTAAGGAGGTTCTGGTCAGCAGCTCAACCTGCCTTTTGGGCCCACTTGTACTTTCATCCTGCGCCTAGTAGCTAAGCTCTTACCATACATGCTGGGGCTATTGAAAGTCATAGTGACATTTTGGAAAAAACACTGAGTTTGGATTTGGTTAGTTTTTCATTCTTTCATTCACTGAGGCTCCCTAAGTCTTGGTTTCCTCATAGGTAAAATGAAGACGAGTGCATATCCCCACCCTACCAAGATGGTTTTGAGAATCAGGGGAAGTAATTTCAAATTTCTTATAATGATTCACAAGAAACTAATAAGAAAGATCACCTATAGGAAGGGGAAGAGGTATTGGGGGAAGAAGTGGGAGTGAAACTTTTAGTGTATACCTCTTTTTTTTAAACCATGTGAGCATATTACCTTTTACAAAAAATTCTAAACAGAATCAAATAAACTGTCTCTATAAATGGTTAGGCATTCTAGACCTCTGAAAAAGACAGAGTCTGGCTACCTCCTGTCTGTGAGACTCTTGAGATCCATTAGCCCAGAAGTCCTATCACTCCAGGATAACTTGCTGATAGCAACTTAATGACAAAAAAAATAAAAAATGGGTTTGGCGTTGTAGCAAGAACTCACCTTCAAGGGTAAAGAGATCTGGGTCCTAGTCCTGGCTTTTCTGTGTCTTTCAGGTGGGTTCCTTCTCTTTTCTGTGGTTTCTCCTATTGAATGAGAAAGCAAGACTGCATGACCTTTCAGATGCTTCCAGCTCTGATATCTAGAATATAATGCTAATTTCTAAGCAACAGAGGGTCTCATAATGGATTTGCTGGTGACATTTTTGTATCTAAGACTAGAATAGGGCAATGAAACACATGCTTCTCTTTTCACCTTTTATTTCCTTTGATGCTGAAGTATCCAGAAGCCATGAGTCAAGTGGAGCGTGTTTTCTAGGAAAAGGAAATTGAGTTGTGTTTCAGTAGAACCATTGGTGCAATCCCATTGCTGTTTGCTATTGATGTTAGCTGGAGTATATGGGTGATATGTATATACAGCACTTTATATGGATATCAATGAATAGGAATTCAAAAATCATATAATTCAAATTCTAACTAGACTCAAAAAATGGCCTTTGGTGCCAAGGAACTCGCTACCTCCTGAGGTGCTTCATTGCATAGGAAACCTTTTGGATTGAGCTGAAATCTTGACTTCATGATCGCCATTAGTGCCAACTTAGCTCTCTGGGCTGCAAAATACACCTATGTTCTCTCTGGCCAGGATCACAAACTGCTGAAACGTGGGCCAGTATTAGACCATGTTTCAAAATATTTCAATTATATTTTGACATCAAAACATCATGAGGGGAACTTTCCTGGCGGTCTAGTGGTTAAGATTTCGATTTCCAATGCAGGGAGTGCAGGTTCAATCCTTAGTAAGGGAACTAGGGTCCCACATGCCTCTTGGCCCAAAACCCAAAACATAAACACAGAAACAATATTGTATCAAATTCAATAAAGACTTTTTGAACAGTCTACATTAAAAAAAACTTTAAAGAAAGGCATGTTTTGTTTTAAATTTTATGTATTTATTTGGCTGCTCTGGGTCTTAGTTGTAGCATGTGGGATCTAGCTCCCTGACCAGGGATCGAACCTGGGCCCCCTGCACTGGGAGCTCAGAGTCTTAGCCACTGGACCACCAGGGAAGTCCCTGTTTTGTTTTTTTAACATAAACTGTTTCTGACTTCTCCTGATAGATCCAAAGATCTGTGTAGCTGCCTCACCAATGATTCTTCCCTTAGTAAACAAAAGTTTACTAAAGTTCCGCCCTTTAGTAAAGTCTCTATCTCCTCTTGTTCAGCTTATGTGGATTGGAGAGGTGGATCCCATCCCTGGTTCTAGAACAGGCATGCAAACTTACCTGAATTCATCAGCATAATCCTACCTTTGTTATCTTTATTGATTCAGAAACAAGCACTGTTGTAAGATTGGGTTCCTTGGGAACAGAATCTGAGATGAGACTTGGATGCTGAAGGTTTACTGAGAGAGAAGGTTACCGATCGGGATGCGAAGAAGACAGAGGTGGGTGTGGAGAGAAACTGACCAGCAAAGTAGGTGCGGTGGCAGTTACAACCCAAGTCTCAACTGACCCCAAGAACTCAAGGATGCGGATGACCCTTCAGAGTTGTCACAGATTGAAGTGAGGGGGCTGGACGTTTGAGTTCCCACATCAGACAGTCATGGGCCTTAGGCTGCACCCTGGGAGGGGGTGTAAAACTTTGGGGGCATGGTTTCCTGAGGCTGAGAGCAAGACTATTTCCAGCTGCTGAGGGACAGATGTGTTCCCCTGAAGAGGGGATCAGGGCAAACCCCCATTGTGTCTCCTACAGGTACAAGTCCACAGAGATTTGCTAGGACCGCTGAGAGAAAGGCTTCCAGAAGTGACCTGTATCTATCTGGATATGGTCGAGGAGCTCTGGGGCTTGTCTGGAACCATCTCACATGGAGGTCAGCTTTGATGACGTGGATGCTAGGCTGAGTCAAAACAACACTATGGGCTTCCCTGGTGGCTCAGACATTAAAGAATCTTCCTGCAGTGTGGGAGACCCGGGTTTTATCCCTGGGTCAGGAAGATCCCCTGGAGAAGGGAATGGCAACCCACGCCAGTATTCTTGCCTGAGAATTCCATGGACAGAGAAGATTGGCGGACTACAGTCCATGGGGTTGCAAACAGTTGGACATGACTGAGTGAATAACACTACACACTTGGATGTGGTACTTTGATGTGAACTTCATTAAGTCAGTTTTCTGGCTGTGTTTTAATTATGTGTATATGAACATAAGTGTCAGTGTTACTTTGGTACATTCTGCCAATGGGGAGCTGCATTCTCTGGCAACAATCTGCTGAGTAGCAGTTGCCTCTCTTTAAGACGGGTCACTTTGTTTCCAGCTTACTAGTGCCCACTCAGCTTTTAGAGGTGCTAAAAGAGAACTAAATCCTAATCTTCTAATAATAGTCAATAGATAATATCTAAAGTGGAAAAAACAAAAGCATAGAACAGAAGCATGTGTCTATAAATACGAGGTAAACATCAGAAGAAATAGCTAAAAACGTTGGCAGTAGTTGCCTCTGGGGAGACCCATCAGGGTGGGATGGGACAAGACAAGGCAGCTGGTTTTGTTGGGAAGCCTTGAAGTGCTCTTTAATTTGAAACTCTGTGTATCACCCGTTGATAATGCATATCTTGGGGCAGCTTGCACTGCTCTGGGACTCTCCCATCTCCTAGTTCTCTGGCCTTTCTCTTTCTTCTGGGTAGGGGGTTTCTTAAATGCTAGTTGATAATAATTTAAAGCTGCCCTTTCTCTCTTTATTATTTTGAGCACTCTGCTCTACTACTCCTGATCTCTCCTCTTAGGCTCCAGATCTATATTTCTTCCACCGGATCACCTTGGAGTTCCCCCTGCCCCATCTCCAACTTGCATGAGGAGACAACCAAGTTCTCTCCCAGGTCTCACATGCTATGAGGTCTAAAAAATATATGGAAATATTTAACAAGTCACAAGAATGAATCTCTTTCATTTACTTAATATTATTAGCCATTTTTTTCTTTTGTCATGTCAACTGAAAAATATACACAACGTAAAAGTCAAGAATTATGTTTCATGGAGAAGGAAATGGCAACTCACTCCAGTATTCTTGCCTGGGAAATCCCATGAACAGAGGAGCCTGGCGGGCTACAGTTCATGGGGGTCGTAAAAGAGTTGGACACACCTGAGCAACTAAAAAAAAAAAAGAAAAGAATTATGCTTTCTTTCAAAACAGAGCTTTAAGCCCAAGACACAGCCTCTCAGATATCACTGAGATTGCTCTGAGGAGGTAAGGGAGGAGGAGCTAGGATATATAGGAGTATTTGCAACAAAGGGCAGGTAGTCGGAACTTCAAAAGATTTGTTGTGCAGTCACTAAGTCGTGACCAACTCTTTGCAACCCCATGAGCTGCAGCATGCCAGGATTCCCTGTCCTTCACTATCTCCCAGAATTTGCTCAAACTCATGTTCAGGGATGGAACCCATGCCCTCTGCAGTGGAATCATAGAGTCTTGACCACTGGACCTCCAGGGAAGTCCAAAATATTATTGTTAACTAAAGAAAACCAGACAACTCAAGTTAATGAATTTAATACTTCTCTGTGTGTGGGAAGATGCAGAAGTCTGGGCTCAGTGAAATAATTCCTTTGATAGGCACCCCAGCTTTCCTGCGACCAGTGCCCTGGGGTTTCCTATCCTGAGTCTCCTCAGGGCAGACGATTGCGAGCGGCTGCAGAGGCTGCTGGCTTGATAGCTGGCATCTGGTTTGTATCCTGAGCTCCCTCAGGGCTCACCACTGGGGTGCTGTAAGGTGCTAACTTGATGGCTGCAACATCCTTTGTTTGCTGATGTGGCAGGCAACACTTTTTTACTCACAGTCAAATGAAACAGCCATTTACTGAGCACCAACCAAGAGCCACGTGTGACACCAAATACCAGCATGTGGTTTTGCTATCACACCGTTTTGCTGTTTTAACATCTCTTCATGTCCAAAAGTATTTCTTTCCTCAGTTTAACCATCTATAAAATGTATGTAAAGTTATAAGAATTAAATTAGTCAATGTTTATAAAGCCTTTTGAAAAGTACTTAACATAAAGTTATTAATTAGTACATTTGGAGAGCGCTCTGTGTGTGTGTGTGTGTGTGTGTGTGTACTGGGCTTCAGAGACAAGAAGAAGATACTGTTAAGAAATACCTTTTAAGAGAGACAAAAAGTGACGTTATGTATTGTAACTGTGATACAAGGTGAAAAGATCTTATGTCAGGAGTACCACATAACGAACAGGAACAAAGCTCTGTAAGAACCTAGACTGGGGGAAGGGACCAAATTTTCTGGGGTGGGTGGGGTTAGGGGTGGAGGCCCAGGAAGATTTCATCAAGAGAATGGCATTTAAAAAATAATAATTTTATGTATTTATGGCTTTGCTTGGTCTTTGCTGCTGCATGGGGTTTGGCGGTAGTTACTCTGCTGCACTGTGAAGGCTTCTCACTGCAGTGGATTCTCTTGTTGTGGAACATGGGCTTTAGGGCATGCAGGCTTCATCAGTTGAAGGGAATGTCATTTTAAATGGACTTCAAACAACAGGTAGTAGCCTTCTAGGTTGAGAGAAAGGATATTTCAAGTATAGACTAGCATTAGGCAAAGTTCAAAGAAGTAGTTTTGAAGGGCTTAGCATGTTAGGGAAATAAGGACAAATGTTTCATACTTTCAGAGTTACAGCTATTGAAAGACCTAGCAAAGAGAATTTCCAGGGTTAGAAAACCCTCCAGCAGCTTTAATATTCTGGATGGAAAGAAGCTCTCATGATTCTTTTATTTTTTTAAATTTTATTTTGGGGGGCTGTGCCATGTGGCATGTGGGATTTTAGTTCCCTGACCAGGGATCAAACCCATTCCTCCTGCAGTGGAAGCTCCAGAGGCCTTAACCACTGGACTGCCAGGGAACTCCCCTCATGTTTCCTTTAATGTGCAACCTTTCCTTTTTTTTTTTTTCTTTTTTAATTGTTGTAAAATATAACAAAATTCACCATTTTAACCGTATAAAAAGAGACAATTTAGTAGCATTTAGTTGTGCAACCACCACCACTACTCAGATCCAGAACATTTTCATTCCCCCCTGAAGGAAACCCCATACCCATTAAGCAGTCACTCCCCCTTCTGGCCTCCCCTAACCCCTGGAAACTCCTTACCAGGACAAAGTGATGGTCATGTCTCCATATCCAACCTGAGGCCTCCCGCCTCAGCTTCTCATTTCCAATGAAAACTCGGCCACTTCCTACAAAGCTGAGACTAGTAACAGAGAAGTCTCTATAGATGCCTCTCAGGAAATGGAACCCACTCCAGTATTCTTGCCTGGAGAATCCCATGGACAATCCCATGGGCTTGTCCCATGAGAGCCTGGCGGGCTACAGTCCATGGGATCGCAAAGAGTTGGACATGACTGAGCGACTAACACACACACACACACACACACACACACACACAGATTTTATATAAGTTGAGTCATATAATTTGAAGTCTTTCAATATGGTGAAAAAGCCAACTAACATCTTAAGATTATTATGAAAATAATTTTGACCTTACGGACCCCCTGAAAGGGTATCAGGATTCCCCAGAGGTCTGCAGAGCAGACTCTGAGAACTGCTGGTCTAGGTCATCCAGGGTGTGGGGTGTCAGCCAGCTCCCCATGACAGCTTCTGTCCCAGCACAAAGTGATGGTCATGTCTCCATATCCAACCTGAGGCCTCCCCACCTCAGCTTCACAAGGAAAACTTGGCTACTTCCTGCAAAGCTGAGATTAGTAACAGCAGTGGATTCATGTTCAAACTGCTTGAAGGAACCAAACCATCAAATGAGGACACATTTTTATGAGTAATAAATCTAAATGTGATTTTAAAAAACTGTACCACAAACTGATTTCCAATAAACTTCTGATCACTTCCTGCCACTGTCATTACATTTTATAATCACAGTAATTACCTGTTACCTGCGATGAGAGCTGTCATGTACTTTTGAATATCAAGCAGCAGCCATGCCGTAAATTGCTAGCCCCTTTCTCCCCTAATGATCAAAGCTTATTTTATTCTTCAAGTGTTCTTCTCAGAGTAATTAGCACGCTTATTATACAGCATATTCAAATGTTAATGTGCACACCAAACTGATGCTATTGTGAGACCCATTTTGCTCAGGAGCTAAAATTATGTTGCCATTTTGCTTGGTGCTAGAGACTCCGTGCTTGAAACCTGTTTCCCACATACAAGGAGCCAAGGTTATTTACTGAGAATGCTGAGCTAGAATGAGAGAAGTGACACTTAATATAGAACCTGAAAGCTAAATGGGTTAGCACATACAGGGCCTACACATTTTGAATTAGTTATCCATAACTGCGGAGACGATCAATATTTGAGCAGACTGGCTTTGGGGCCTGTTTAACATCGTTTCTCCAGGGTCTGTAACAAACTTCGCGTCTGCAGAGGTTAAACCACCCGAATCACAGTTTTGTCAATTGGAAACATTTTCCTCATTCTGAGCTGAAATCTGCTCGAGTTTTCACGTATCTGTTTTTGCTCTGCCCTCTGGAGCAATGTAAAACATGTCTGCTTTCTGTCCTGTGACTATCCTGTAGAGACTTAGGACGGTGACACTGTCCCCACGGTCTGCTCTTGTAAGGCTCAATTGCCCCAGGTCCTTATGGGACAGGTCACCAGCCCCTTTACCACTGCGGTGATTTAACTTGTCAGTGTCCCCTCTTGAAATAAAAACGGTGAGACGCTCAGAGCCTGAAGCAACGATCCCGGCGTGCTCTGGTCAGGGTGGAAATCAGTAGGTCTCTGTCGGATGTGAATGCTCTTGTTGGATATGATTCCATTAGTGCTTCCCAGAGTATATTATCTCTCTCATTATCCATCACTGATTCCTGATTAGTTAAAACTACCAAATCTTTTAAGCCATATATTGGTACTTAGGCAATTATCCATTTAGACCCCAGAACAGGATCTGAGATTTATCACCATTACGTTACATCTTGTTAAATTTGGCCCAGTGCTTTGGTTTATCAAGAACCTTTTTTGTGTCCTGAATCAATCCTTTCCATCAACATGTGTAATCAACCTATCGATATTGCTATCTGTTTATAAATGAAAGCTTAAAATGCCTGACAGGAGAGGTCTCAGGATGGAGCTCTTCACCTTTTTTCAGAGACCTGAAATCAAAGTATTCATTCAACCAGTTATGTCTCTCTCCCTTCCCATCCAAATATGCACACCTCAATTCAACTCTAACTCAAGCTGGCAGGGAGGGAAAACACCGAAGGATATTCCAGGTTACTAGCTGGCCGATTAAAGCGACTTAGAAAAGAAACAGAAAAAGACAGGAGGGAGTGGATAAGGCCTGGTGAAGGGCCCAGCATGGGAAAACAGGTTCTCTGAAGCTATTTTCTCTGGGCCAACACACCAACACAGGCTGGGGTGGGTATTAAGGTATGAGTCACATGGAAGATAGTCCAGGGCTCTGCTGTGATGGGAGGAAATCAATAACCAGGAAACAGGACCAAAGTTAGAAGTTAGGAGTTAGTCAATTAGTACATCAAACTGGAGGGACTAGGCAGAAGAGAACAGAGACGAGCATAAGGAGTGAAGCAAAGAAAGACCACATGAAACAGAATCTCAGCTTGCTAAGTGGGCTCCAGAGCTGTGCTGTCCAACTTAATAGCCACTAGCTACAGGTGGCTATTTAAATTACCATTCATAAAAATTAAATTTAAAATATCAGTTCTTTAGTCACATGAGCCATATTTTGAGTGTTCAAAAGCCACATGTGACTCATGGCTACCATATTGGATCATACAGAAGAACATTCCCAACATTGTAGAAATTCCTATTGGACAGTTCTGGTCTAGAACATTCTAGATATACTTCTTAAAAAGGGCTAGGGACTTCCCTGGTGGTTCAGAGGTTAAGACTCTGTGCTTCTAACGCAGACGGTGCTGGTTTGATCCCTGACTGGAGAACAAAGAATCCACATGCTTCATGATGTGGCCAATAAATAAATAAATAAGGGCCAAGACAGATAGGATATCATTGTAATGTACTTATATTCTCTTTGCTTTCCCCTTCATAACCCAGCTCAAACATCACTTCTTCTGGGAATTCACCACATGTATGATCTGTGAGTGTATGCTATAGACTGCCAAGCATTCTGAGTTACACAGTTAGTGGTCATGCATAGGTCTAGGCAGGACTTAGTATGGTGATCCCGGCACAGTTTTTTGTCAATCCTTAACCAAAATGTGTGTCTTCCCTGGTAGCTCAGCTGGCAAAGAATCCACCTGCCATGCAGGAGACCTTGGTTCGATTCCTGGGTTTGGAAGATTCCCTGGAGAAGGGATAGGCTATCCACTCCAGTATTCATGGGCTTCTCTGGTGGCTCAGATGGTAAAGAATCCGCCTGCAATGCGGGAGACCTGGATTCAATCCCTGGGTTGGGAAGATCCCCTGGAGGAGGGCATGGCAACCCACTCCAGTGTTCTTGCCTGGAAAATCCCCATGGACAAAGGAGCCTGGTGGGCTACAGTCCATGGGGTTACAAAGAGTCGGGCATGACTGACCGACTAAGCACAGCACAGCGCAACCAAAACGTGGCCTTTCTCTATCTGGGGAAGGCATCTTCCTGGACAAAATAATTAGCTTTGGGGCTAAGACTCATGGGACAGGAAGGGAAGGATGAGGAACTCTGGCGTAGTCAGCCAGGACTGCTGACTCCACCACTGTAGCTTTAAAAATAATTTGTGATGAAAGCTTTTGACCTCCTGTCCATAAACATTACATAGGCCATCTCAGCCAGGCAGTCAAGAAATGGAAATCAGGGAGTGTTATTTGCTTGATGCAAGATATCTTGTCATCTTACCTGTGGGCCCTCACAAAATTTTCAGTCTGCCTTCTTTCTCTTTTAATTTCCTGTGCTGTTGCTCTTGGAATTTCTCATAAGATCTATCGATTCTACCCTCTAAATCTGTCTAGAATCCTCCCTTCCTCTAATACCCTCAGTAAATTTATCTTCTCTGTCTTTTCTCACCCAGCCCCCATAATGCCCTAAAAACTTTAGCTGACCATGACATTCTCCTTCCTGAAACCCCACAATGTCATAAAGCTCCTCCTTGGGCCCCCAGCTAGCCCTTGGGTTTCAGGTCCTTTCAATCTCTGATGTGTAGCACACATGCCGGCTCCTCTGTTACTGCACCCAGAACCAAGTTGCCCTCTCACATCCCTCTGCTGCCTTTGTATCCTCACAGCTCTTCCTGTCTGAAATGCTGCCCTTACCACTACCACCTTTAATCCCCCTGGAGAATGTCTACACCCTTATTTAGATGTTAATCTTACAGCCTCTGAGAAGCCCACCCTCCCCTCAGACAGACTCAAGGGATCCATCAGTTGTTCCCAAACACTGTGGGGGCATTGGTCATAACATAGCCTGTACATAACCCTCCTGAGTCTGTTTCTCCCGCTAAACTGTGAGGTCTCAAGGGCGGGCAGCATGTCTGACTCTTCTTTTACCCCTGGCGGCAAGCACAGGACCTGACTCATAACAAACACTAAATGCCTGCTAGAAAGAACAACCATCTGTGCCATTATGAGGTTCTGCTATGAGGATCCTCTGTGTGGTTTGCTGCCTCGCTCCTCAGGGTTCACCCACACTCGTAGAGGCTGAGGGCCAAGAGGCACTGGTAGTTGAGGATGGGTGGAAAAGCAGGAGGCCTGCAGTTGCTCCCACTGAAAGCCTCCCTGTATGCATGCGACTTGTTCCCTCGCAGACTCCGTGACCTGCACAAGTCCAATCATTGTCTTTCACGAAAAAGACACAGGGCCCCTTAGAGAATGTTCTTGAAGGGACATATCTGTGGGTAAACTCTATGGGGAAGAATTATGGGCAAGGGGGAGAAACATCTTAATAGAATGGAGAGGGATGACACATTGCTACTCTTGCTTAGCAAGGGGAGGTCACTGGCAGGGGAGTGAAGGTGCTGGGAGCAAGGCTTCTTATGTTTTAGGAAATACAGCTTATCCAGTGGTTACCAAGACTTTGCACTTCTATCATCTTCTTGAGCCCATTATCCACCCTGAGGGGCAGGCAAGACAGAACTGGGTTGTTGTTTATAGATAAGGAAACTAATATCCAGAGAGGGGAAGTGACTTGCCCAAGGGCATGTTTTGAGCAAAGACCCACAAAAATGAAGCGACTTTCCCAGGGTTGGTTGTGAAGTAATAATCAGAACTATAATTCATGGGGTTATTTGTAGAAGTCTCTGTGGAGTTTTCTTTGAGAAAATTTTTGAAATGAGAAACATTTTCTAGTAAATTGAGTCTGTACAGGGTTTTCAGACATCTCTTGGGAAATTTGGCTAGATGACATGAAAGATTTCTTTCAGCTCTGAAATTCTATGAACTGTTTTTTACTCTGTCCCAGGTTCACATAACTCCATATAGTACAATTATAAGTTTGCAAGTAATTTCCAAAACAAATAGCTCTCCTGCCCATTTAAGCATCCCTGTCTGACTTACCAAAAAGTCTCAAGCCCATTTCTTACTTAGTGTATCACCTAGCCATCAATCTATTCTTTCCACTGTAACTCCCTACTCTGTGGCAACTCTATTACTTGGCCAGTTGTTCACTTCCTCTGTCAGAGATAACTGGAATATAGAGCTAAAGGTATAATTTCTATGTAAGACTAGAAAGCAGAACTGTCACCATGTATTACTGAGATCTTAATTTAATTTCCACTAAAGGGGAATTGAAGTGACTAGATTAGTGAAGGTTCATGGTACTCATTGGCTTCACCGGTGGCTCAGATGGTAAAGCATCTGCCTGCAATGCAGGAGACCCAGGTTCGACCCCTGGGTTGGGAAGATCCCCTGAAGGGGGAAATGGCAACCTACTCCAGTACCCTTGCCTGGAAAATCCCATGGACAGAGGAGCCTGGTAGGCTACAGTCCATGGGGTCGCAAAGAGTCAGACGCGACTGAGCAACTGCACTTTCTTTCACTTTCTGTGGTACTCATTCCTCCTCAGAGAGATGTCTGAACCCTTGCGGGTGCCATATTTGGTAGAGGGATATAGGAATGGAGTTTTACATAGATCAGGGTAGGAGTAGGATTTTTCTAGAAAGGAAAGTCTGTCTTGGTTGGATGAACCAAGTTATTTAAATTCTGCCTGATAATTCTGTCCAGTCTCCTTGCTTGAGAACAAAGTATTGTACACCCATCTGAACTGGATAAAAACAGAAGTTAATAGCAGCTCTGTGGAAATAGATACCCTGCTTATCTTCTAATCCAAGAGTCCAGGCTCTATCTGCTGCACCACATACTCTTCAGGGTGATAATTGCTCCCATTAGTTAGTGTTTCCTGAGGAGTGAAGTATGGTATCCAATTTCAGTAATGAAGGCTATAGCAATAATAACATGTAACAGCCTATTTTATTTTCATCAAGAAGACCAAGTCCATCAGATAGAAGAACTATGGGTAATTTGGGGTATATTGCTGGATATCTCTGAAGATGGCTGTCCTGTGGGGGTTTGTTTTAATTTCTCTCTTGACTACCAAGGACATTCTGACACTTAAAAATAAGATGTTCTTGTTGCTGATGGGGAGGGGAGGGCTCGTCACAAAGCACGGGGCCAGGACTTCCCTGGTGGCGCAATGGATAAGAATCTGCCTGCCAGTGTAGGGGATATGGGTTCGATTCGGAAAGATTCCACATGTCTTGGAGCAACTAAGCCCATGCGCCACAACTACTGAGCTCTCGTGGTGCAGCCACTGAAGCCCGGGCACCTAGAGTCCATGCTCCATAGCAAGAGAAGCCACCTCAGTGAAAGGCCCTTGCACCACAGCCAACAGTAGCCCCCTCTCACCACACTAGAGAGAAAGCCTGCTCACAGTAACAAAGACCCAGTGCAACCATATATAAAAAAATAAATATGAGAAAATTTAAAATTAATAATAGTAAAAAAATCTTTACAAAGCGCTGGGCCAGAACTGCTTGCTTTTCTCTTCCAGTGGAATATCAGACTTTGCTGCATGACTCCCACACTGGTGTCTATCACAGCTGAGAAAGGCTGGCTTTCCTAAAATGAGATGAGAGTATTAACAATAGAGGGTGACAATACAGAACATAAAGAAGCACAAAGGAAGTCTTCATCCTCACGTTGAACTTGCCCAGGATACATGCTGATAAAATCAGATCTGATTACATCTTGAGCTCCATCTGTTGAGAGTGTTCAGAGCCGCTTAGGAGAATACCAACGAGGAAAGACCTGGAAATATGTTTTCTACCTGCCCAAGTAATTCCCTCTCTTCCCTCTCCAACCTGGCTAAAAATACAACCAAAGTGTCACTAAAACACACACACACACACACACACACACAAAATACAAAAAAGCCTAACATTTGTTGAACAGATTGTGGCAGAATATCAGTTAGCTTAGTGTTCAGTATGCAAACATCCTTGTTGCTAATTCATTCAGAGGAGGACTTGTAGGGAGGGGGAACAGAAAGTGTCAAGAGAATAAGGGAGCAAGGTCGGCTGCCTCTAAGGGGAAATGCCAGAGCCTAGTTGACAGGTGAGAATGGTGCAATTGCCTTTTATGTCCATCTAGTGGCAGCAGTTCTAGCTAGAGTCCCCTCTACCTCAACTGGTTCAGGTGATGACCGTTTACTTGAATGTATACCTTGGGCTGGGCCCTCAGCAGGCACTGGGTCTGAACCATTTGGAAGGTTGCAATTCATCAGCCGAGTTCAAGGACTCGTCTAGGTTATTCTAACTCTAAACATCAAGCCCAGGGGATGTAATCTGCTGGAAGCAGGGAGGTGAAGTTTCCAAATAAAGAAGACTAATGTGGGGCTTCCCTGGTGGTCTAGTGGTTAGGAATCTGCCTGCTAATGCGGGGGACATGGGTTTGATCCCTGATACAGGAAGATCCCACATGCTTCAGGCGGGACAACTAAGATCATGTACCATAGCTACTGAGACTGCATGCTGCAACTACTGAAGCTGTGCACCTAGAGCTTGTACTCCACAGCAAGAGAAGCCATTGCAATGAGAAGCCCACGCACTGCAACTAGAGAATAGCCCCCGCTCGCCTCAATGAAGACCCAGCACAGCCAAGTTAATTAATATTTTTAAATTATGAAAAAATATTTTTTAAAAGATGAAAGCATCGTGTTAGGTACTAGTACATATTCTATGCCAGAGTAGCTAAAACTCCAAGGGATGAAGAAAGAGCAAAAATGGGAGAGGTTAATGTTCAACTAGAAACCCTGGGGAGAGTAGCTGATATGAATAACAGTGGGTCAGTGGCAGGACAGGGAATGATTTTGAGTCTTTTGTTCTGTCCTTTTTGAATTATAAATGAGTTACTGTAAAGGGAAGTTTGGTTCTAGGATAATTTGGACATGATCTAGAAATTCTGTGAAATAAAAAGAATTTAGTGATTAATTGCATAAGCTAGGATTTCTCAAGAGGTGCTATGCACTCATTCCACTTGGGGTAGTACAGAAAATTTCAGATGAAATATCTTTTACTTTAATAGTTTAGTGTTTATTTGAATGTACCTTAGAAGAATTTGTTCTAGCACAAACCTGTCACTTCACAGGTGATATTGTTGGTTTTCCATTGACATTGGTGATATGAAATTTTCATTTTAAACACTTTCAGTAAAAATAAGTTTATTTGAAGAAATCATTAAATAAATAATAATACAGAAGATGTTATGACAAGAATATGGCAAAAATCATGAAGAGAGAATGTAACAATTGGAAAGTTTGGGAAATACTTCATCAAACCAGGGGATACGGTAGATTGACTTGTAGACAGAAGGGTTCGGAATAGCAGTCAGGTAAAGGGAAAATGGTAGAATTCTCAGAGGATCTGGATTCCGGTTCCAGCTGCCACTAGGCCTGTATGACATTGGCTCCCTCTATAAAATAACTCTCATGCCTGACTTAGCTTTATTATTTAATGGTTCTATTTCACTTACTGTTATTGAGATTATGAACAATCATAATGACAGCCAGAGCAGGAAAGTCTGCTATGTGCCAGATGCTTTCCAACAGTCATCATTCTTTTTATAAAATTATTTATTTGTTTGTTTTTGGCCGCACTGCATAGCATGTGGGATCTTAATTCCCTTAGCAGGAATTGAATCTGCACCCCTGTATTGGAAGGTGGAGCCTTAACCACTGAATGGCGGGGGAAGTCCTCAAGAGTCATCATTCTTAATTCTCATAATAGTCATGGAAGGTAAGTGTAGTAATACCCATTTCATATATGAGGGAATTGATGCTGGAATATCTTGGCTGCACAGAACCTGGTTTGAATGAACTTAGATCTGACTCTGGAGCCTGTGTTTGTTCCTCTGAGCCTGGCTGTGTCATAGTAGCAAATTCCTATTCACTCTCAAAACTAAGCTCAAGATCACATATTCCGGGAAGACTCCTTTGACCTCATCTCTTCATCTTGATTGGATGTCCCACCTCTGTGTTCCCTTAATTTTCTATGGAGGTTTCTATTTGGATTTGTATTCCCAGCACCCTACATACTTTGGGGGCACAGATTACATAGTCAACAAATTGCAGAAAGAGGGAGAGGACGAGGGACAGGGAGAAGGGAAAGAAAGAGAGAAGGGACTGAAAAATAAAATATATTTTTGCCTTGTTCTATTAAATATGAAAGGAGTAGAATTGAGAGGCAGTTCAGTAAGGTGGTTAAGCAAATGGCCTCCCAGATCCAAACCACCCAATTTTGCACTTACTAGATGTGTGACTTAGGGCACAGGTTCAATACCTGTGCTTCGGTTTCTTCATCTACAGAATAGAGATATCAATAGCACCTGCCTTAAAAGCTGTTGTGAAGACTAAATGAATTATCATATGTAAAGATATCATACCTAGGAGACTGCCTGGGATAAGACAAGCAGGTACTCAATAAATATTGGCTATTATTATTTCCGTAATAAAAGGGGAAAGGGTTAATAATATTGTAAAGTGAAGAAAACACGTAGTACTATTACACACATAGAACCTCATCATTTTCCCAATTCTACTTGTTGACCAGTGTAGAGTCATTCCAAAGAAGTTACAATTAAAGAGAATTACAGCTTAGAGGATGCACTATTTAATATCTTTATCTTTCCACTTCTATGACAGCAAAATTAAAGACTCTATCTCTACTCTCAGAACATCCTGAAATACTGATATTGAAATTATCACACTGAATTATATTCTAAATTTAGTTACTTGTGGTCTACCACCCTCAACTAGCCTGAGTTCCTTGGAGGAAAGGACTCCTGTTTGTTTCTTCTCCAGTTCTTAGTAAAGGGGATGGCATGAAGTAAGTGTTCAATAAATGTTTACTGAATGAATATTATAGAAAAGATATGTGTACGTGAACAGTAAGATGAAAAACATTACATGATATTTATAATAAAGAGGCTCAGATCAAGTGACGCTTCAGCTCAGAAAGGAGAAATCACCTCTATGTAGGAGAGGTAGTAGACAAGAATGAATGGTTAAATCTGTGAGCTTTGGAGTCAAGACTGCTTTGGTCTTGAGTCCTAACTACAGCATTTATGAGCTTATGTGACCTTGACATGTAATCTAAATTCTTTAAACCATAATTTCCTCATCAGAGGAATGGGGATAATACTCCTTAGAAGAATTAAGTGATCTCAAGTGTTTGTAACATATTGTAACATGTCGCTGCCTATTATGGTTTGTAGAGTAACCAGCACGCCATCATCATTATCATCATCAAGGGCTTTGTGATAGAGGCACTCACTATATGGATGCGCAGACACAAGGGAGGAGCACTGAACAGCCAGGAGGTGTGAGTAAAGGTGCTGTGGGTGTTAGATAGAGTCAAAGCCAAAATGGGAGGGCAAGTGGCACTATTTGACTGGATCATTGGGTATTTTCAGGAAAGTAATGGGAGAGAGGATTGGGAAACTGACTTTAAATACCAGGCTGACAAACTTAGTCTTTATTTTACAGGTAATACTGAGACTTTACAGGCTTCTAAGCAGGGTAATGACCAGTTCAGAGCCAAAGTTTCTTTTTTTTAAATTTTATTCATTTATTTTCGACTGTGCTGGGTCTTCATAGCTGCTTGGGCTTTTCTCCAGTTGTGGTGATCAGGGGCTACTCTTCATCGTCATACACAGGCTTCTCATTGCAGTGGCTTCTCTTGTTGCAGAGCATGGGTTTTAGGGCACTCAGCCTTCAGTAGTTGTGGCACATGGGCTCAGTAATTGCAGTTCTGGAACTCTACAGCACAGGCTCAATAGTTATGGCACATGGGTTTCATTGCTTCCTGGCATGTGGGATCTTCCTGGATCAGGGATCAAACCCATGTCTCCTGCACTGGCAGGTGGATTCTTCACTACTGAGCCACCCAGGAAGCCCTCAGAGCCAGCTTTATTTTATGGGGAATGTTTTGGCTGTTTGTGCAGGACAATCTGGGGAAGGTGAGGAGAGATAGAAGGAAATTAACTACTTAAGAAGCTTCTCCAGTACTTCCAAGGAAAAGTTGAGATCCCCCACTGGGATGATGGCTTGGGGAATGAAGAAAGCAATGGGCGTGTGGGACACTGAGAAGAATGAACTCACAGAACGGTGTCCAGCTGGATGTGAAAAGCTAAGTGAAGGGGCAGAGGCAAAGACAATTCTGAACTGGATCGCCAGTTAGAACAGGACAGCGAGGAACGTGGTGCTGCTCTTTATTCTTCTGTAGCAGAATAGTTAAGAATGGCAGAAAGAAAGCACAGGAGAGCCTGGCTTTAGGGGGAAAATATATTTGCTTTTTGATATGCTAAGTTTAAGGTGCAGTGGGATATTCAGGTAAAGAATGATATTCAAGAGACACTTGAAAATGTGATCTTAGAACTCAGACTGATAATTATTTAGAAGATATCTGCATAGAGAGAATAACTAAAGGTATACAGTTGGATTGACTGTCTAAGAGTGAGAGAGAAGAGACTCCAGGAGTCATCCTTGAGTAGTACTTCTCGCAGCTAGAAGAGTGGAAGAGAAGTGTGTGGAGGAAGACGACGGGGAGGAGCGGGGGATGAAGAGCATCACTACCAAAACCAAGAAGAGAGTGACAGAAGTGTTCAGAGGAATTGTGAGTTACAGTGAGGTCATAGAGAGAATTGAGAAGGGACCACCAGAGTTGGCCATTTGGAAGTCATTGCTGACTTATGAGTGAACAATGTGTATAAGGGAAAACTAGATTACAGATGCAAAGGAAAGAAGAAGTGATGTGGGGAAAAGGAAGCAGTAGACATGAGTGTGTACTGTTAGTTCTGAAAGTTCAGGAATGTAAGGACAGCGATGTGATAGGGGATCAAGGTGGGAGCAGTATTGTTCTTCCCCAGTTAAATGACCACACATCAGTGTTTATCCAGAGATGCTCACCGTCTATACATTAAGAAGTAGAAAGCAATATTGGTGGAGGAGGCCAGAGGAGGGAATTCGAAACAAACTAGACTGAAAGTCAGGTTACAACCATTCTAAAGTCTGAGACCATGTTATCTGTATGTGTACGGCAGCATCTGTTTCAGCAGAGACAGGGGACTTATTTATCACATATCAACAGGCTATGAGACAAGAGGAAACTGAGAAATTCTCCCTCTCCACTCAGGAAAACAAAACTTGATCAACTCTTAGAAAAGAATTTAAAAGCTTTGAAAAAGTATTTTAGCAAGGAAAGAACACTAAGGGGAAAAAGGCATATGATAGCTTCCCTTTCTTTCCTTTTTTCTACCCAAAAGCACTTCAGGAAAATGCCCAGGTGCATCATAAGAACTCTCTAATAATACTATTAATGCTGCCTGCGTTTATGGCATGTCTGTCTGTGCACTGCTTTTCATTTTATAGAAAGCTCTCACGATTTCTTCTGTCTTCCCAGAATCCCTGAGAGGTATTACTTTTCCTCTGTTTTATAAGGGAAGAAATTGAGGACCAGAAAGAATCGAGCAATTTCCCTTCAAGTTACACAGCAGGAAATGGTAGAGCCCCAAATCCCTTGCTTTTTTTTCCTACATGCTTTCAAATCCCATTCATGCAGTCTTCACAGTATAACCCTCCATGTATGGGATGACAAGCCAACGTGAAGTGACCATCCTCATTTCTGTATTTCTATCAATGTGACCTAAAACTACATGAGTTCGGGGGTACTTTTTTATCAAGTCCTGTTTCTCACTGAGTAGTATCCAATGCTCCCTTTTCATCCATGTCATAAAGAGTCCGAGGGCAGAAGTTCTTAGCAGCATGTTTCCCTCTTTACACATCTGCCCAGTTCAACCAGACCTCTGACGTGCATGAATAGGGCCTCAATACTTAAGCCTGCTCCGCGCGGGTCAGGAGACAGGAAAGCAGTTCTTTCCCTCAATATCTAGTGTCTGAGTAGGAAGAAGGCCAGACTTGGAGGCTGCAGGCTCAGGTTTCACACGGAGACTGCCACTCAACACTCTGAGCACCAGTGCCATACTCTGGAAAATGAGGATACTAACAGCTCTTTTATAAGTTTGCTGCAAAGATTCAGGCAAGCACATATGGAAGTAGGACCCTGTGATGCATTTGATATTCTGCTGTAGCTGTCTTGAAATTTTTAACGCTTTTTGAAGGAGGAGGTCTGTATCTTCATTTTGAACTGGGCCCTGTAAATTATGTCACTGGTCCTGCCCGTGTGTCCTTGGCCAAGTCACTTAACTTTTCTGGGCTCCAGTCCACAATTAATTAAATTCTTAGGACAATTCTCAATTCTTCTACCTTCCTATTACCACAGTTTGATATGGTTGATCACTCCCTCCTGGAAACAGTTTTTCCATTTGACTTCCAGAACACTGCACTTCCCTGGTTATTCTCACCCACACTGGCTGCTCCTTTGCTGTTTTCTCCTTAGTCTATCAGCATGTCCCAGACTAAACTCCTGATCATCTCCTGCAACCCTGTTCCTCCCAGTCTTCCTCATCTGTTAATGGTAACTCCATCCTTCTGGTCGATCAGACCAAAACCTTGTCTTTGCCTCTTTATCGCTCATTCCATATCCAGTTTGTAAGCTACTCCAGAGTCTGACCACTTCTTCACCACTCCCATTACAGTCCAAGCCTTGTCGTCTAGATTATGTGTGATCCTTATAATTGGTCTCCCTGCTTCCAACTCCTCACCCTGTCCCCATGGTCTGTTCTTCACACAATAGACAGAATAATCCTTTAAAAATATGTCAAGGACTTCCCTGGTTAAAACTCCACACTTCCACTGCAGGGGGCCTGGGTTTTGTCCCTGGTCAGGGAACTAAGATCCTACATGCTGGGTGGCACAGCCAAATATATATATATATATATATATATATATATATATATATATATATATATATATATATATATCAGATGGCATCAGTCCTCTGTTCAGAACCATCCCATGATCATCCATCTCTCAGAGTCAAAATCCCTACAAGGGGCAATAAGCTCCCTCTCAGAACCTACCTCCTGCCACTCCCTCACCTTGGGCCATTCACCAGTGCCTCTCTGCTGATATGTTCTCCAAGAGGGCTGCCTAGCTGGCTCCTCAGTCTCCTCCAGTTCTGCTCAACTGTTACCTTGTTTAAAATAGCAACTACCAGCAGCTTTTCTCCCTCATTCCTTATCCTATCCTTATCCTATCCTCATTCCTATTCCCTGCTCACTTTTCTCCAAAGCTCTCACCACCATCTGATAATAATACATCTTTTTATTTATATGCATATTGTTGATTTCTTCCCATTAGTATGTAGGCTTTGTAAGGGCAGAGACTTATCTTTTAACTGCTATGTCTTCAGCACATGGGTCAGGGCCAGTGAGTGACTGACAGTAGAAAGAACTCTGGAACAAATGATGGTGTTACTATAATTAAGTCACAGCAGCGTCAGCCCCTCTGAGTGTGTAAAGTACTTGCACAGGCTGCACGCCCATGAAGCTGGCACTGCATACAGCAGTGAGGGCATTTATGGGGCCTGCTCTGGGCCAAGACTCCTACTGTATTATACCTTGGGAATAGAAAGGTGAATCGGGAGTGGTCTCCACCCTCAGAGAATTTGTGGCCTAGAGAGAGGTATCTTGTAGATATATAAATAACTCTAGAAAGAGGCAGCATTCGTTAAAAATATTCAGTCTTTAATGCCTAACATTCTGTGATACATTCCGCTAACTACTCTAGACTTCACTGCAGAGGGAAAGGACAATGAACTATGGCTTGTGAACTTACTATGTGGCTATTTCTGTTCCAGACAAGTTCATGCTGTGGCCTGCTTATCACACCAGAGACACCTTGCCTGACTTCCAATCTGTTTGCTCCAAACTCCCTCCACCAGCTCCCTCCACCCAATATTGCTGCCTAATTTTACTGTTAACTTGAGACCCCACCTTCACATAGTCCCTCCACATTCTGCTTCTAGATATCAGAACATGAAGCAGGGGTGGAATCAGCCTGGGGAGGCTGCAGCAGGGTGTAGAGAGTCTAAATGTTATTTCCCTCCAATAAAGATGTGCATATCTCTATGGGCCCACAGTACACAGGACCCAGAGACAAACATCTGTTCACCTCTGCAGCCTGACAGCTTGCTCAGTACATGGCACAGAGGAGACATTCAGTAAGGTTTGCTGAATCACTGAACTGGGTCTTAGAAGCTTTAAGGATAACTGTATTTAAGAAGTAATTTTGCATCTTCTGTAAGGTGCCCCAAAAGTATTCTAAAAGTTTATCTTATTTCATTATCATAAGAAATAACCTAATCAGTCAGAATTAAAACATCTCAAATAAGGCCACTAGTATTTAAAATCCCTGTTTAAATTATAAAACACTCTTATTTTATAATTTTCAAAGTTATTTAAACCTGTATTTGAGTTTTTAAAACCCGTATCTGAAAATTTAAAAATTACCGTGAGATAAATTACAAATCACACTTTGCATTTCCTTTAGGACTTCTTGAAATAGGGACTCCCTGAAGCTGTCTGAGTTTTTAGGTAGAGATTTACTTATGAGAAAGTCTGCAGAACCAAGAAACTTAAAGCTAGAGCTTAGAATCTGGTCATTAAATTCCACATTAAGTTTTGGTGGTAAGTCCTGGAGTGCTTGTTATAGAATTCTCTGTGTTTAAGAAGCTTGCTTCTCTCATATGTTCACATCACACATACATTTTCCTACTCAGGTAAGATCAAACATGACAAGATGACCCACCTTATAATCAGTAAGATGTGCTGACAGCAATAAGTAAGAAACTTTAGGACAGGTGAATCCTTCCCCTCCTTGGTTTTCAATTTCTCTGTATATAAAATAGGAGGAGGGACTAGATGGTTTAAGAAGGGATGCTAAAGCCTTATGAGTCTATGGATGTGGAGGGCATCTATTCACATGATAAAGGTTTTCTCTTCATAAAGAATTTCCTTCAGATTTTCTCTGAGTTTCTTTAAAACATTTAAACTGTGACTTGACTTACCAAAATCTTGCCACTATATTTTTATTACTAATAATAGCAGCTAACACTTATTAAAGGGCTTCCCTGATTGCTCAGCAGGTAAAGAATACACCTGTAGTTCAGGAGATACAGGAGACGGGGGTTTGATCCCTGGGTCGGGAAGATCCCCTGGAGGAGGAAATGACAACCCACTCCAGTATTCTTGCCTGAAAAGTAAACATTTATTAAGCAGGCTAGATATTCTAGGCACCATGTATTCAATATGCCAGGCACCTATAAACTGCTTTATGTACATTGTTTTTGTTTGTTTGTTTGTTTTAAATTTAATTAACACTTCCAGGTTTTGTTTTAATTTTTATTATTGTAAAATTTTATTTATTTATTTGTTATTTTTGGTTGCCCTGGATTTTCATTGCTGCGTGCAGGCTTTCTCTAGTTGCGGTGAGCAGGAGCTACTCTTTGTTGGGGTGTACGAGCTTCTCTTATTGCAGCACAAGCTCTAGGTGTATGGGCTTCAGTAGTTGAGGCTGGTGGACTCTAGAGCGCAGACTTGGTTTGTCGCGCGCATGCTTAGTTGCTCCTTGGTATGCAGAATCCTCCCGGATCAGGGATGGACCCCATGTCCCCTGCACTGGGAAGGGATTCTTATCCGCTGGACCACCAGGGAAGGTCCAGTACATTGTTTGATTCAATCATCCCAATAGCCTCATGAGATGCATACCAATATTGTCCCATATTATAGGGAGTATACTGGCTCCAAAACTAAGTTGCCTAAGGTAACTGAATTAGGGAATGTGGCAACACTGGAATTCAAACACTCTTCAACTCAACATCTGACTCCAGACACATTGTTAACCCTTCATCTCACAGACTAATTGCCCATATCAGGAGGTAGTCAGTGTTCCTTTCCTAGGCGAACAATTCTGGTGTTATGCGCCCCTTTGCCTTCACAAATGGGGTGACCAGTTGAAGACAGGTGAGTCCTTTGGTTTCAACTTAATTTCTGTGACATAATATGCTGATACTTTCATTAAGAAATGCTTTTTGACCTTCCCTGGATTAATACAGAGGATTTCACTAGTTGTCTTGAGTCACTTATGAATGATCTGGTGAGCAGAAGAGGGTTCAAATTTGTTTTGAATTCCTAATTTATATCTTCTTGTCTATTATCCAAGTCTAACAGCAAGACTTTCCATTATTTTGCATACAATTAAGGTGAAAAAATGCCACATACAGGGAGACATTGCAAGATTAATTTCACATCTTTATAATTTTCACATTCATTATATTCACTTTCACAAGAACTATGTGAGGTGGACAAGTCAGGAATTATTTACCTGTTTTGCAAATAAAGAATCGCAAAAAGGGGAAGTGATTTGTTCAAGGATATTGAGCTGGTTAAGTGCTAGACTTCATTCCTTCCTATGCTATGCCACCTCTGTATGTGAAAAGGAACATCAGACTCGAGCACTTCTTAGCAGGCAGAGACAAATGGCTGCCATGCCAGAAGCTGGGGTACACTAGCCTGTGGCTGCAGGGCTGCCTGTGTAACTAGCCACTGTGCTGGAGGACGAGGACATAGCATCAGCCACGACCCTGCTCACACCTGTGCAGGATGATAAAGAAAGTAGAAGTAGCCAACAGCTGTGGTCCAACTAGATAAAACTTTAAGGCGGGAAGTCAAGTGACAAGTGAACTCGTCTATGTGTGTGTGTTTTTAACTGTTAGTTACTTTTGACATTTTAAAAAAGGCTTCTTGTGGAAGTCAGACCAAAAGCAGGAAGATACTGCAGCAAGATGGATTTGGGAAAAGACCAATCTCTCTCAAAGCTCCATCAGACACCTGATCCTCATCAAGAAGAGACCCATGTTCCAGGTAATGAAAGAAACCTTAAGAGACAGTGGCTGTTGGGAAGGATTGGGCTATGATTATTGTCTTCTTTGTATGGGTCTGGCAAAAAAGGGGCATCATTGGGTGGGTACATTCATGTATTAGAAAGGAAGAATAGGGGCTATATAACTTTCTGAGCTGACTTCTAGCACTAAGATTCTAGTAAGCAGGAGAAACACAAGGAAACAATAAATAAATAATTATATATATTATTTAAATAATAAATAAATAATTCTCTATATATAAGATAATGAAAATACCCAATAATGGATGGTGTGGTAAAACAAGTACAGCCATATATGTAGCACAAATATAGTGTAACTTTTGGAAAGCTATCTGGCAATTAGTAGCCAGAACTATGAGTGTTTATTCTGTTGACTGACTAATCTTAGTCTTTGGATATACCCTAAAGCAGCATTTTGGCTGCTTTTGCAGAACCCTAGGCCTTAAGACAGTGATTTAAACATTTTATATGCCATGGATCCCTTCGGCTTTCTGATGAAACTCTAGACACCTTCTTAGACTAAATTTTTTAAATACATAAAGTTAATTACATATGATTACAAAGGAAGCAATTATATTAATAAAAGTATAAAAATAAAAACCGTGATATAATAATATATGTGCTTATTGACAGGTGCATTAAATAACAAGATCCATGAGTGGATCTCATTACCACTGTATCAAATCAAATATTTCATCTCAAATAAATGATATTCTAAGGTATCTGTAATAACTAATGTGATATGGAAAAAATCCATAATTTCTTTTTGTGACAAAGTCATATTCTGCTAAAACCACTGTGGTTTGTTATCTACATTCATAATTGAAGGAAATAGGCATTTAGATTGGTAAAAATACAGGTATAATTTTCCCCCATCCAAGTTCACCATTAAGGACTGCTGTTCTAAAATCAAAATGGGTCATGGTCCATGAGGTATGTTCACTTTGGGAGGTCCCAGTGCAAATTTGAAATCATTCCACTGGCTCTAAGAAGTTCTACATCAAAGACCCATTAACTTTTCACAGTCCTGGATGGCAACAGAACTGTTGTTGATTGTAACTTTAATATTCCAAAGAACTTGGAGAAACATCATCCAAAGGAAAAAAATACAAAAGGAAAACAAAATCTGTGTGTGAAATGCTTATGATAGTTGATCTGCAGTGGCAACAACAACAACAACAAAGCAAAAAAACGAACTGGCAAGAACCTAAATGTTCAGTGTAAGTGGAATGAGTGGATAAATGAGAAGACCTCAACTTGATCAAATATCATGTAGTCACTAGGGTTACAGTTATGAGGACTAGATGAAGGAATTTATTTCTGATGGTGAATAAATGGTAAAACTGTGGTATGCAATCATTGCAACTTTAATATAGGGGCTAGATGAATACATGGAAAATCCCATGGACAGAGGGGCCTGGCGGGCTACAGTCCATGGGGTCGCAAGAGTCGGACATGACTTAGCGACTAAACCACCACCAGATGAGTACAAGGAATGAAATGAAAGCAGGTTTTAATGTTAAGGATGGCAGAACATGGCTGTTTTTTTTCTTTACTTTTATGTTTGTACAATATGCACACTATTTTGAAGAAATTAATAGCACATTTATGTACAAATACTGATCTTTTCATTTAAAAAATGTTGACTGAATGTTTGCTCCCAGGCATTCTTCAGGAGGCACAAGGATAAATAAGAGATAATCCTTGTCCTCAAAAGGGTAGGAGAAAAACTCAGACACTCAAGGGGATTTTATCATTTTGCTATAGGACTCTTTTGCTGTTAACACCGTAATTCATCACTCTCTCTCATAACTTTCATTTTGATCCTGCAGAAGTCATTGGAACTTGGAGTTTGCGAAACAGAGAGCAACTCAGAAAAAGAAAAGCTGAAGCACAAGAAAAGCAAACTTCACAATGGCAATTTCGGTACAGTATCACTGCAAGGGAGAAGGGACTGATACTTACTTAGCATGCTGAGAACTTTTATACACTATAGTTTATCTTTCCAACAATCCCACAAATTGGGAGCTGTTATCCATATTCATCTCCCCGCCACAAAAAGAAAGAAACCAAGTCTCTGAAGGTTAAATCTCTTGCCTAAAGTCACACAGCTAGTAAAGTGATGGGAACAGTCTTATTGCCGCTCTCTTTGACCAGGTGATGAAATCATGTATATTGTGGAGAGGTCTGCTGTTCAACCACTTTAGTAATGTAACCATTGTTGTTGGGAGTAGGAGATACCATTGAGAAGACCCCCAAGCTTGTTCTCCAACCTTTCTATTAGTAAAATTCTTCTTTAATGAGTATAGTTAACTCTCCAAGAAGTAAACCAAAGCACTGTCTGTAAATGAGTGATGGAAGAGTCTGAGAGTTCCTGTGTCCAAAGTCAGCTGTATGGAATCTCAGGGAGGGAAGACATGAGCATGACTATACAGTAGGCAGCATCTAATGGCCCCATGTAGAATACAACTATGAAAGCGGAGGTATTGCTTGCTTGGAGGTAGGAAAGGGGAACCCAAAGAGCCACAGTACAACATCCATCTGAGCCAGGGTTTCTCAATGCTGGGGTCACTAAAGCTGTGGGTAGGAGAATCACTGGCTTCTAGAAACCCATCAAACTTTCCCTCCCCAGTTATGACAACCAAAAATGCCTGCAGACATTATCAAATGCCTTATGGGGTCGGGGAAGAGGAGGTAAAATTGCTACCAGTTGAGTGCCACTGATCTAAGTACTCTTCTTCTTTAAAAAAAAATTTTTTTTCTTGGTTGTGCTGGGTCTTCGTTGCGGCATGTGGGCTTTCTGTAGTTGCAGGGGCCACTCTTCATTGTGCTGCACAGGCTTGACATTGAGGTGATTTCTTTTGTTACAGAGCACGGGCTCTAAGTGTACAGGCTTCAGTAGTTTCAACATATGGGCTCAGTAGTTGTGGCTCATGACCTCTAGAAGGGCTCAATAGTTGTGGTGCATAGGCTTAGTTGCTCGTCTGTATATGGAATCTTTTCAGACCAAGGATTGAGCCCATGTCCCCTGTTATTGGCAGTTGGATTTTTATCCAGTATCACCAGGGAAGTCCCTTTACAAAATTTTGATTAAGGTTTAGCTATGTATTTCTTCTTTTTTGGAGAAATGTGTTTTCAGTGGCAAAAATAACATAGGTATACATTTTTCTAAGCATCATTTTTTAAAAGAGCATACAATGCAGGTGTTTTAAATGTGGACAGAATATTGTCTGTTCTGCTACAACATGTGTTTCTATAACACCAGTTAGCTCACATATAATTCGTAAATAGGAGAGTGATATCAATTTAACGTGGAAGTTGTGTTCCTAGTCAAAAGAAGCCAGAATGGTGGAAATAGAATTAAAAACTTCAGCAGGAAAGGAAAAAGCCTTCAACTTGGCTGCTGTGTAGACAGGATTCTTTTCAGCCTGCATCCAGGCTCCTTCCGCAGAGAAGGACATCACTAGCTCTGCAGAGATCTCCTCATATAGCAGGTTGCACTTCCTCCTGTGCTCAACTCTGTGGCAGCCCTGCTGGCTCAGAGCATCATCCTCATTTGCATGATCTCAGCACTGAAAGCCTGCATTCACACTGGTGCTTTTGTGCATTTTTACCATCCCCGAGGCAGCCTCCCTGCAGAAAAAGCTGCCTGTCTGGACTTTCCCAGTTATCTCCCCTGTACCAACTATTGTTTATCCTAGTGTTATACAGTTGCATAGGATTTGACTCATTTGCCCCAACTAAATTTTTTTCTTCCCATAAGTGCTGTCACTTTTAGTGCATGATTTTGCAGAAAGTGAGGTTTTTCAGGAATGCATATATGTTGTAGCGGAAACTTCTGTACTCAGGTCCTCTGACAGGTGACTCTGTTGAAGAATACCCAGTTGGCTCCCTGAATTCCATACTAACCAGGCAACCTTCTGGTCATTATTGGCTTCCCAAGTACCTGCTGGAGAAGGTGATGGCACCCCACCCCAGTACTCCTGCCTGGAAAATCCCATGGATGGAGAAGCCTGGTGGGCTGCAGTCCATGGGGTCGCGAAGAGTTGGACATGACTGAGCGACTTCCTTTTCACTTTTCACTTTCATGCATTGAAGAAGGAAATGGCAACCCACTCCAGTGTTCTTGCCTGGAGAATCCCAGGGACGGGAGAGCCTGGTGGGCTGCCATCTATGGGGTCGCACAGAGTTGGACATGACTGAAGCGACTTAGCAGCAGCAGCAGGAAGTACCTGCTACAGAGAAACAGTGCATTGTCAGTTTGCCTTTCTCAGTTTATTTAAAAATTGGTCTTTAGGTTTATGTATCAATCCCTTTGAGCTGGTTGCTGAGCCCTGGCTCAAGAAATGGAAGAGGCTGGTTTCAGTATGCTCTTAGAATTGGGTTTCTGTGCTCATTGGGTTGGAGGAGGCGTCCAAGGCTGAAGAAATCACTGGAGTAGATGGAACCTTGGTGAACCTCTTGGTAGCAGGCTGGCCTTGCTGTTGTGATGCATTTCTAGACTGCTGAGGGCCGTTCTCACTACAGTGAAACCTCAGTTCCGGAGAGAAAGGACAGAGTGTAATGGTTAAGAGCCTGGTGGCTGAAGTCAGAGGACTTGATATGAAGACTAGCTCCCTCATGTCCCAGTCATTTCACCTTGGGCAAGTTATTCAGAAAACTGTGCTTTAGTTTTCTCATCTGCAAAATGGAGATTATAATAGTATCTGCCTTATAAGTTTATGTGAAGATTACATGAGATAACAGAATAAGTAAATTACTTAAAACAGTGCCTGACATGGAGGAAGCACCATATATATATGTGGTATATTCTATATTAATATGAGTTCAGATTTCTATTTGGACAATTCATCATGTAAGTTATTACATGCTCATACAACAACTACATGAGGCTGGGCAGATACTATTTATTCCATTTTACCTGTGAAGAAACTGAGGCATAGAGAGTTTGACTTGCCCATGATCACACAGCTGATAATTAAGAGCACAGATTAAATTTTAGACCACACAGATATATTTGTATCTTTTGAGAAACTACTGGAAAGAACATGAAACAGTGTATTACTCAGACTCCCTCATATAGAGATCTACATAACAAATTGTTTAGGATTTAATTTCTAGGATAATAAGTGTTTCCTGAAGAATTCACATACATCAGTTTTTAAAAACGTTTTAAATTAAAAAAATTTATACATCATCTTTTAAAAATTTGCTAATAAGGACTTTATAATAATTTATCTTGTTACCTTGGTTACTTGGACTTAAACTTCAAAATGCTGAGCTATCATTTTTACCTTCATATCATCATATTATTTCTACCTTCTATATTATTTTTAATATTTCTTTTAAACTATATTATTACAATATAAACCTTTAAAATATTGACTTCAAACTGATTTTGATGAGACAGTCTTAAAAAAATTAACTATGGGAATTTTTCAGACACAACAAAAGTAGAATAGGGTATACATTTTTTGAGTGTGCATGAACTGTGAGAACTGCAGAGGTGTATCTCTGGTTTCATCTCGAAAGAATGTCCAGTTTACTAAAAGAATTTGGGTTTCTCCATTAAGCATAATCCTCATAATAAATCCTATAGGAATGGTAAGCATGGAGAGCATTTCAGTCCTGTGGCCTGTTAGAGAAGGCTCCATGGGGCAGATAGCATGGAACAGAGAGTTTCAATAAGTTTACAAAGTGGTGAAATGCTTATTTATAGTACCCCCCCACCCCACTCCCCCCCACCCCACCAATCCATCTGTATTAGCCTTCTGTATTTGGTTATATTTGCAATACCTAATGGCACCCCACTCCAGCACTCTTGCCTGGAAAATCCCATGGACGGAAGAACCTGGGGGGCCACAGTCCATGGGGTCGCTAAGAGTCGGACACGACTGAGCGACTTCACTTTCACTTTTCACTTTCATGCATTGGAGAAGGAAATGGCAACCCCCTCCACTGTTCTTGCCTGGAGAATCCTAGGGACAGGGGAGCCTCATGGGCTGCTGTCTGTGGGGTCGCACAGAGTCAGACACGACTGAAGCGACTTAGCAGTAGCAGCAACAATTTGTCATTGGCTGCAGTTCTCATGCATATCTTTCCATCTTCTAGATCTTAAACTATCAGTTCAAAGTACGTGTAATATGACCCCTCACACCTTTTCACCAAGCTGCTTTACCTCAAGAACATGTTTTTGTAGCTTTGGACCCGGCTTATACTACATCTCATTTTACTCACACTGCAGCCTCTTAGCCTGTTTTACACAAGACACTGTATTAAATGAGCAAGCCAGGCTCATCACCTGCAGGCTTCACAGATGTGAAGCAGGGCTGCGTTGCAGATTTAGCAACACAATCATATCAGTTTTCCCCACCGGCATAGAGGAACGAATTCACACAGGCTAAACCCAAAGAGACTATTATGTAAAACAGAATGCTGAATCTGTTCATTTATAACATCAGTGATACATTTTTTATAACCAAAGTTTAAGTATACACTTTCAAACACACACACACACACACACACACACACACACACTGCTCACTAAGAAGGTGCTTGTTGAACCAGTCATCAAAGACAAAAATGTCCTAAGGGTCATTTCCTCTCCGGACAATTGAGAACATTTAGCACTCCTTCATTTTACACACAAGGAGATTGAGGCCTGGAGAGATTCAGTAGCTTGTTCAAAGTCACGCCACTAGGCAGTGGGAGTCCTGGAACAGTTACTGCCAAACATTTATTTGAATTCTGGAGTCCTATTTTTGATAGTAATTCTGATTTCTTCATAGAGAGAAGAAACACAAGCGGCAAAGAACAGGGAAAAGAAATGAAAGAGGCAGAAAGAGACAACAAAATACAGAAATGAAGGTGGAGCTTCCATCGCAACTAGAAAGGGAAACGATGGAGAAAGCACCAGCACCTGAAGAGAAAGAAATCGAGCCACCTGGGAGTGTGACCAAAGCTCTCCTTCCGGCAGTGTCCCCACAAAGAGTTGCGCCCGAGAAACCTGTTTCTGAAGTAGGTCAAGAAAGTGTTATCCTTCAGGAAAATTCTTCTGAGTACCAAGCAATAGCGGTACAAAACCACCCTTCTGAAATAAGCCAAGATAGGGCTGAATCTGAAGACCTCTCTCCTAAAATGTGCCAAGAAATAGCTATATTTCAAGACCAGCCTTTCAAAATGTTCCATGATATGGCTCAGCCTGAAGACGTCTCTCCTAAAACATGCCAAGAAGCCATTGAAGCCAAAGTCCTTTCTTCGGAAACATCTGAAGATACAACTGACCTGGAGGAATGCTCTCTTGAAGCACACCCCAAACCATATGCGCCCAAAGCCTCCACTCTTGAAACATACCAGAAAAGACCTGAGCCTGAGGAACCTGATTCTGAACCAGGTCAAGGAATAGTTGAGACTGAAAGCTTTGTTTCTAACACACAGCAAGAAATGGCTGTGCCTAAAGAGCTTTCTACAGAAATACACCAGGAAACAGTTGAACCTGAAGACTTTTCTCATAAAATGTATAAAGAAATTGCTGTGTCTAAAGCCCCCTCTCATAAAACAACCCAAGAAACATCTGTTCCTGAAAAATATCCCCCAGAAATGTACCAAGAAACACCTGGGTCTGAAGAATATTCTCTTGAAATATACCAAGAAACACCAGGACCTGAAGATGGTGCACCTGAAATACACCAAGAAACAGCTGGACCTGAAGCCTATGCACCTGAAATTTACCAAGAAACACCTGGGCCTGAAGACCTCTCTACTAAGACATATAAAGACAAAGATGTTCCTAAAGAATGCTTTCCCGAACTATACCAGGAAATAGGTGGACCCCAAGACCAGGATCCTAAAGCACACCAGGAAGATGCTAAGGATGTTTATACTTTTCCTCAAGGTATGGGTTTCTTATTGGGGTCAAGTTAGTGACACTGCCATTTCTTAACTGCTTCCTGTTCATAATCAGAGCACCAAATAGGCATCTCTCCCTTGGAGCACTGATTCATAGCCTTCTGTGACAATCCTGGGTTATCCCAGTTATCTCAACAGGTATCTTTGATGTCTTTGTCCAGTTTTAAGTGAAAAATGTTTATCATTCAACTGATATATATTTGGTATATTTCCATGTAATTTAAAGAAAATAATTGAAACTATAAGTGTATATAGTGGGTACCTATACATACTATGCATTTTGGGAAGCTTTAGTAAAAGGTGAAGAAAAATGAACCCTATGTAGAGTCAATTATGTGCAAAATATTTTGGACAATTACATTTATATTAACACAAAATCTTGGTGAATAAAGTTTTTTTTTTCCTAGAAAATTAACATTTCCTGGCAAACTAAAGGCAAGTAAATTCATGGTACAAGGTACTGAGAAAGATACAAAGACATAAAATAGGATCCTGATACTAGGGAACTCATTGTTATAGGAGTTAACAGGCTTACCTTTCTATTCCAATATTTGTCCCTGAAAAGCATAGTATTTTAAAAGCAATGTGACCTTTATTCAACTTAACTTGTCTCAGGGACATATGGAGAAGGCGATGGCACCCCACCCCAGTACTCTTGCCTGGAAAATCCCATGGACAGAGGAGCCTGGTAGGCTGCGGTCCATGGGGTCGCGAAGAGTCAGACATGACTGAGCAACTTCCCTTTCACTTTTCACTTTCATGCATTGGAGAAGGAAATGGCAACCCACTCCAGTGTTCTTTCCTGGAGAATCCCAGGGATGGGGGAGCCTGGTGGGCTGCCGTCTATGGGGTCACACAGAGTTGGACACGACTGAAGTGACTTAGCAGCAGCAGGGACATAACTGAGAGCCTTGGCTCTCCTTGTTCAGTCCTGTTCTCGGTGTAGAAAATGGGCTGAGCCTAGCAGTCTATCCCCAGGGAATTGTTTTCTAAAGAAATTCCTTTGGTAGCTTATTTTCTCTTCCTCCTAAAATATGAGTGCAACAAAAACCTGGGCTTAAGTTGGGTTCCAAGCAATATAGGTTTTGAGGAAATACCTTTTTAAAATTACAGTAAAAGCAGACATATGAAACACTACCTGTATTGACAGGAGTCCCCTGCTGGAGATGTGGCTCTAATCAACATAGCACCAGATTCTCAGGGTTTTGTTCTAAACCCAGTGAGGTTAAGACAGGCAATTAATTAATTATTTTATGCTTTTTGGCAATTAATGCTTATCTTGTTTTTTCTTTGTCTTGCCAAACAAGTAGAAATGTCTTCCTTTTTGCTGATTATAAAATTGCTATAATGATAATTATAAATGTTCATTATAATAAATTAAAGCAATATCTAAGTGACTATAAAGTGCCCTATGATACCACTTCCTATCTCTGACCCCCAATGTTAAGTTTTTGTTTTAGCAAATGAGATGGTACAATAACATTCTATTTTATAACCTGCTTTTTTTCACATGCCATGTATTTTGTGGCCATCCTAATGACATCTTTGTAACAGTTGTCCAGTATTATGTTATATATACAGCAATTTATTCAACCAGTCCTTATAATGATGAACACCTAGGTTACTGCCAAGTTTTACTATTATAACAATGTTCAATGAACATCATGGGAAGTAACAGTTGTTTAAAATTTATTATAGCACTTTCTATCTGCCAATCTCTCTATTAAACATTTTTTGTGAATTACTTTATTCAATGTTAGAAACCCGAGTGGATGAATAATATGTCCCTATATTATAGGTAAGGAAACTAAGGCACTGAAAGCTTAAGTTGATCTGATTACTTCCTTGGATAAATTCCTAGAAATTGAATTGCTGGGCCAAAGGGTACCAGCATTTAGTCTGGGTACATTCAGTCAGACTAGCCCAAATGTAGCAATTCACAGAATCCAAGAATTTATGTAAGTGCCTAGTCCCCATGCCCTTGCCAACACTGCACATTGATTATGTTTTAAAAATCTGCACCTATCTGCTAGATTTTTAAAGACCAACCAACCTAATTGTTTTAATTTCTACTTTTTTTGATGATCTATGCTACCAGGCTTACTTTTAAGATTATGAATTTAAGTTTTTCCTTTTGAGAATCACCTGTTTGAATACTTGCTCCATTTTATATTTTGGATATCTATCTTTTTGATTAAAAATCTCTTTAAATAATAGTTATTAAATCTTTGCCTACATATAAGTTGAGTCATAAACATTTTTATTCTTGTTGTTTGTGGTTTAACTTTGTTTATAGAGGTTTGGACATCTATATGACCAAAATTTTAATGTTAGTTTTTAGTTACCCAAACTTGTCATGATTTTAGTTTTTAATGATACAAACCTGTCAATCTTTTTCTTTATGGCTTCTAGTCTGTGGTCTGCTTAGAAAGGCTTTTAAAATCTTAAGATTAAAAGAAATATTCTATGTTTCTACAACATTTATTGGATCTTAATATTGAAATCTTTAATGCATCTGAGATTTGTTTCTGTGCAAAGTGTGAGGTAGTTTTTTTTCTCCAAATGGATAGCCAATTGTCCCAATACCGTTCACTGAATCTATTTTCATATTTTTTAAATTTTTATTTTACAGAAATGAAGGAAAATCCCAAAGCAGAAGAACCAGAGATAATAGAAATTACAAATGTACCTCAGGAGAGTAACCCAGAAAATGACATCTATAGTTATGTTTTGTTTTAATAATGTTCAACCATCATAGTCATCCAACAAAATACACATCTTAGTACATCATATGTGTGTTTCTCAAAATATGGTAGAAATCTCTACAATACTCGTTAACATTTTAACAGTATCTCCCCGCCTATAGATATATAGTCTATAGATATATAGATATATAGACTATATCTGAAAGTGAGAATTAATGTTTTTTCTCAGGCTCTACCACATAGACAATATTATGCTAGTGTGTATGTGTGTGCACATATGTGTATGTATGTAATCTGGGGAGAGGACAGTGGTGGGAACAAACTTAATAGTTTTACTCCCCTTAAGAATTAATCAAAGAAATGTTTGCTCTTGGGGGAAATTATCAAGCCCTCCTTTTTTCCATTTTTAAGGCTGAGCAATTAAAATTTGGGGAAGTATATAGATTTCTTGTTAACTTTGATCAATTATTAATGTGACAATAGTATCAAAATTTTATGCAGGCTTAAGTTAGCTTTTAGTTATTTAATAATTTTAACAATTCTTATCATTCTAGGACTTCTTTAAAGATATTTTGGAGTGATGTATGTACTTGCATATTTGAATTTTGATTTTCTATTTTTACTTTTAAAATATTGTAATTGTGCAAAATGTACATTAAATCATTAGTACATGTTTAACTGTGTGGACAGCATCATGGTAAGCACTATGAGGGGCAGAAGACCTATAACACATAGTCCTTACCTACTAGGAGTTTAATCTAGTCTTGTGGAGGAAGAAAACAGAAAACAAATATTGCAAAAGAAGAGAGTAATGCTAATACTCTTTGGATAGAAGATACAACCAAGGAATACTCACTTTTTTGCCAGAGTGACCTGAAAAAATTACACGAGTGGAGCCTTGAAAGTTAGAGAAGATTTGTATTATAGGTGAGGATAGCAGCTTTATTGTTTGTGACACAAAGAAGGGTGAACTCAAGATATGTTCAAGAACTGCATGCACTGTACTACAGTTAATGCAGGGTCCATGTGGAATAGCAGAATTAAAGTTTGGTGAGAATCCATCTAGCCCTACCTTGGGCTTACCCTCCTCTCATTGTGGGTGTAATGGTTGTTCTTTAAAATGCATGAATCTTATGATATTAAATCTAATATGATGTGTGATAAGATCCAAAGCTTTAATTGATTTTCAGAAGAATCCTTCACTCAAATGAAAGATTAAGAATCATTATACTGGGACACCCCTGGTGGTCCAGTGACTAAGAATCCGCCTTCCAGTGTAGGGGACACAGTTTGATCCCTGGTCAGGGAATTAAGATCCCATATGCCATGGGGCATCTATGTCTGAACACCACAACAAAGATCCTCCAGGCTGCAACTAAGAGAAAAAAAAAAAAAAAGAATCATTATATCGAGGAGTGTTTCTCAAAGTGTAGGCAGATACCTACTTTGAATCATTTAGGGTTTGGTTTTTTTTTAAGGCAGATTCTTAGATCCTACCTCTAGAGAAAAGATTGTACCATAAACTACAAATAATCACATATAATTGTTATTTATATAATCATATATCCTCTAGACAGGATAATAAAAATTGCAAATCATATAATGAAAGTGCTACATATTTAAGTTCCTGCTTTCCATAAAGAGAACTTTTTCCTTTAAATCAAGTAACAATCTACTTCATCAGTGTCTCCAAGTCTGCTATGCATTTCAGAACATGTCACACTTAGTATCGTATTTCTGGCGTGACTTTCGTTGTATATGATATCTAAGGCCAAGCAGGCAAATACCTCTGTTGGGCCACAAAGCGACTATCACTTTTAGCAACACCTCCATCTAGTGGAAAATTGCAGCCATTTCGGCCCCAGTTTTACATCGTGCAAAGAGCTCAACAGTTCTCAACTTAACTTTTGTTTCACAGCTGCCCAGAACTGTTCCCTCCTGAAAACAGAATAAAGGTATTCTTTTTCAAATTTCACGTGGAAAAAACCTAGCAGACATGTAGGGTTATGAATTTCATCACTTTTAAAAGTTTTTGTTTTAAAACCCACAATCCTCTCTTTAAATCTTTGACTCCTTCTGATGGTTATTTTCTGATGGTGGTCTATTAGTTAATGACAAATGAACATGTTTAGGAACAGGTTTTCATGGTTGTTAAACTTTTAAATCTGTGGAGTTTTACGATCTTGAATAATTTGTTTTGCAAGCAATATGTCTCTCTCCCTCCCCTAGCCCAAGAAAAAGCAGGATAAAAAACTCAGAAGCAGAATTAAGCATACAGAGAAACTTTATAAATATACAGGTGGGAGACGAGGTTACAAGTAAGTAGGTAAGAGGCCTTGGTGGCTTAGACGGTTAAGAATCTGCCTGCAATGCAGAAGACCTGGGTTCAGTACCTGGGTGGGGAAGATGACCTAGAGAAGGGAATGGCTACCCACTCCAGCATTCTTGCCTGGAGAATTCCATGGGCAGAAGAGCCTGTCGGGCTACAGTCCATGAGGTCACAGAGTCGGACACAACTGAGCGACTAACACACACACACACACGTAAGAGGCCAGGCTAGCGCTGCAGGGGTAACTGGTATTGCAGGTGCTGAAAACTGATTCTTGTAGGCCCTCAACTTTTTAGAGCTTCCCCCAACCAACCACTACAATCCCAATGTATACGGCCGTTGACTCAGTTTCATTCTCACTTCAGTTCTCGTGAGGTACGGAGCGCAAGGAATAGTCCCCACTTCTTATCTCTACCTAGTCTGGTGTAGAGCTACACATCCATTAGATTTGAAACGAGGTTTATTTGGGTTTCTTTTCTGACTAAACATCCTTTTTATTATGGAAAAATTGGGAGCATACAGAAAAGTATAAACGACCATCTGTGTATTCCCACTACTCAAGAAGTATTAACGTTTTCTTAACATCCCGTCATCTCGCTATGTGATAACTGTATATACATATTCTTTTTATTTAAAAATTAGCATCATGCGTTGGATGAGTAGGTTGCTTATTATTTCGAGTATCTTTATGCATAAATCTTCATCGACTTGTTCTCAATGGAAAGGGCGATAAGTGAAGTGAAGTCGTTCAGTCGTGTCCGACTCTTTGCGACCCCGTGGACTGTAACCCGCCAGGCTCCTCTGTCCATTTCCAGGGGAATCTTCCCAACCCAGGGATCGAACCCGGGTCTCCTGCATTGCAGGCAGATGCTTTATCCTCTGAGCCACCAGGGAAGGCCAAAAGGGCGGTAACTTGGACCCTTAAACTGAAGCGGGTCCGTGCGAGACAGCACAAGACACAGAAGCGGAATAAGGCCTCCAACCTCTAACCGCCACCTAGTGGTAGCCTCTGACATCCCCCGCCCGCAGCCTCACTCCCCCAGCGCCCCCGCCCTGCGCGTGCTCAATCTTGGCGCCATCCGCCGGCACAGCTACTACGCAGGCGCCAGGTAGGGAAACCGGAAGCGGAAGGTTTGAACGTGTTGGGTGGGCTCCTGTGTGACCCGTAGCCATGCGCGACTTGAAAGAGTCCGGGCCTCGCGCCACAGCGACCCCGTGCGGGTGTGTGAAGCCGGCTCTGGAGACAGGTAACTTCTAAGAGGCTGGCGGTTCTGCGCGCGTTAAGACCTCCAGGAGCAGGTCTTAACCGTTTTCACTGCAGAGGGGGGACGGGACTTGCGAGACCTTGAATGGACAAGGGTCGTTTTTCGTATTTATTGCGAAGTTACGGATCATGTGCTCAGGCGACCACGTGATGTGTCTGAGGTGAGCGGGATGATGTCATCTCTCTGCTCTTTGGTGGCTAAGGTTGGCAAGGTCTTGGCGGAATAGCCACATGCACTAAGAACTACTGTGTACTGTGACCCCATGCACTCCCTTTATTGCTTAAAACTAGTTCGTTTCATGTACTGTGTTTTTTCAATTAAAAGCATCTTATATGCAACCCGTGTCCTTTTATTCTTTGCCTTGTATTTCACACTCCAATCAAACTGTTTTGTTCCCTTCTTATGCTAGAAAATTTGTCATTTAACTTTGTGCACCTTATTCTCTCTATTTGAAATACTCCATAGTCCTGACCAAGGTCACATACATAGTTATGGTAGCATAGAATTTGAATTATAGTAAGTCTTCTAAACATGAATTTTTCCTTTCACCCATGTTCTTTTCAGTTTATTATCTAAAAGGATATAACAATGCATATGTAATGATGAGGATATTTATATGTACTTATGAATGTCAGACATGACTGAGGGACTGAACTGAACTAAACTGATGAATGTTTTAAGAATCTTGTTTTATAGTTGCATAACATCTGGCGTGCTGTGGTCCATGGGGTTGCAAAGAGTCGGACATGACTGAGTGACTGAACTGAACTGAACATCTGGTAGAGGCTTCCCTGGTGGCTCAGTGGTAAACAATACACCTGCCAAGGCAGGAGACACAGATTGGATCCCTGGGTCAGGAAGATCCCCTGGAGTAGGAAATGGCAACCCACTCCAGTATTCTTGCCTGGAAAATTCCACGGACAGAGAAGCCTGGCCAACTATAGTCTGGGGCATCACAAAGTTGGACAGCTATAGTCTGGGGTGTCACAAAGTTGGACACGACTAAGCATACACGCATGTAGGAAACATCTGGTAGATTTTAAAACTATGAAGTCATTGCGTTAAAGAAAACACGTCTTCCTACATCTTTTCTTGACCTTTTTTTTTGTTGTTATTTTTGCCTGCTTGGAAAAGAAAAATAATCATGGTGGGTTTTAATACATTGTGTTAACACTATTTTGTAGGAAATTGTGACTTCTCTTTAAAAAATTTTTCTATTATATTTTATTTTAAAAATTTTTCATTGAAATATAGTAGATATATAATGTATTAGTTTCAGGTGTACAGCAAACTGATTCAGTTATATGTATGTGTGTATTCTTTTTATATATTCTCTTTATAATAACCATTATAGGTTATAAGATATTGAGTATAGTTTTCCAGGCTGTACAGTAGGTCATTTTTGGCTGTTTTATGTAAAATAGTGTGTATATGTTAAGCCCAAACTCCTAATTTATCCTCCTCTTCCCCTTTTGGTAACTGTAAATTTGTTTTCTGTGTCTGTGAGTCTATTTGTTTTGTAAATAAGTTCGTTATCATTTTTTTTAGATTCCACCTATAAGCAATATCATGTATTTGGCTTTCTCACTTAGTATGAAGTCTAGTTTACTTAGCATGATAATCTCTAGGTCTGTCTGTGCTGTGCTGTGCTGTGCTGAGTCGCTCAGTCATGTCCAGCTCTTTGCCACCCCATGGACTGTAGCTGGCCAGGCTCTCTGTCCATGGGGATCTCCAGACACGAATACTGGAGTGGGTTACCATGGGCTCCTCTGGGGGATCTTCCCAACCCATGGTTTGAACCCAGATCTTCCTCATTTCAGGTGGATTCTTTACCTTCTGAGTCACCAGGGAAGCCCAAGAATACTGGAATGGGTAGCCTATCCCTTCTCCAGAGAATCTTCCCAATACAGGAATCAAACCAGGGTCTCCTGCATTACAGGGGGATTCTTTACTCGCTGAGCTACCAGGGAAGCCCCTAGGTCTGTCTGTGTTACTGCAAATGGCATTATTTCATTCTACTTGACCTTTTAATTAATGATTTCTTACCTAATTTTCTTCTGTAGGGAATCTTTTAACTGAGCCAATTGGTTACTTGGAATCCTGTTTCTCAGCCAAGAATGGTACTCCAAGGCAGCCATCCATTTGTAGCCATTCACGGGCTTGTTTGAGGATTAGAAAAAGCATCTTTAATAATCCTGAACATTCCTTGATGGGCTTAGAACAGTTTTCTCATGTTTGGTAAGTTGTTTTTTAGTTAGAAATGGTACTCTGGACCAGAACTTGTCTCTGAGTACTCCAGTTAGAAGTACCCTTGGAGACTGCCATCCAGACCACCCTTATCTATTGCATGGGATTCATAGGCATGAATGTGAATGTTGGCATAACTTGGACACCGTCAGGGAAGTGTGGGATCCACTGAGGGGGCACACTCCATTTGCAGTTGTTCTAATTGTGATGGGTGACTTCTGTTGAGCTGAAATCTGTAGACCTCAGTTCTGCCCATGGGTCATTATTCTGTCTTCTAGACCAGGGGTCAGCAAGCTATGGCCCATGGAGCATACCCATCTCATCTTCTGTTTTTGTCAGTAAGTTTATGGGAACACAGCCACGAGCATTCATTTATGTGCTGGCTGTGGCTGCTTTTGTGCTACAGTAGCAGAGTTGAATTTTTATAGCAGAGACTGGTTGACCTGCAAACCTTAAAATATTTTCCAGCTGCTCCTTTAAGGAAAAAGTTTGTGGACTTTGCTCTATACCTGCGAAGTATTAAGTCTGCTTTTCCTAAAAGACAAAAGAAACCCTAGAAATCTTGATACTTTTAAGTAAAGTGTTAGCTATATTAAGGCCTGTGTTATACTAGTGTTACTTGCTGTCACTTAAATTTCGTCTCTGTTCATTCTTCCTCACCCCAACATTTTTTTCCCCCACTGATCATATTTTAATACCATTAAAGGCATTCTTTCTGTTTTAGTTTGTGAGGAGTACAGTTTTTTCCTCCTCCATATCATTATGATAGATTAATTTCTTTGTCTTCTTTTCTTACTCAGTAATTTGGTTTATTTTCAATAGGATTTTGTTTGTTTTTCACAAAAATGGTCATTTGAGCTGTAAGGCAAAAGTACAGCCTCCTAGGCTGAATGGTGCAAAGACTGGCGTTTTCTCTACAAGGAGCCCACATCGTCCCAATGCAATAGGACTGACCCTGGCCAAACTGGAAAGAGTAGAAGGTAATTTCTACTTTTACCTATTTTTCCTTAACCAAAAGAAGTCTTATAAAATCAACATACTACTCAGCACTGGCTGTTATTCACAGAAATACAAATGGTGTTAGCCCCTGAGACCCACCAGATATTAAAGAGAATGAAATGATTAAAGGAATGTGAGCATTGAAACACTTTGAAATAAGCTCTCATAGGATGCTCAGAGTTAGTTTATGTCACTGCACTTATCAGAAGTTATTATTTCAAGATAACTCTTAAGATTTCACAATCATTAAATTAGCAACCAAATTTTTTCTAACTTGAAATTCTGTAAATACAAAATGACCTAAAAATAATTGGACACCCTCAAAATTTAACACACAGCAACCGGTTGCACGTGCATGTATGGTCAGCACACAGGGTGGTCGGTCATTTCTTCCTTGCAGCCCCAAGGAATGAATGAGCATCCTAGCTGCAGTGCTGCTGCCCGCTGAGACATGAGGCAGAGGGCTGGGATGAAGACTGCATAGACTGAACATCTGTCAGATAGCGGGAGAACCTGTGTGGAATACTAGATTAGTTTTGACTGCATGCTTGTGTATAATGTTGCTACTGAGCTGTTCATTTTTGAAAGCTTCTGGTTCTCAAATACCTCCAACCTGATCAGCACATTTGTGAAAGAGGGAGAAGATAGAGTGGCAGGTATAGGGAAATCAGGGGACATTCCAGGCTTCAGCTTGCTTGTTTGTAAAATGGCCAAAGGAGAAGGAGTCACTGTGGGATATTTTTTTGAGGATCTTACGAAGGCTCTAAGGGTACATTACAGACTAAAAAGATGCGAGCCATTACTTCATTTGTTCTTTCTGAGAGCTTGAACTCCCTTGCTGGCTTATATTCAACAGGGCCTTGGTTAGGTTTTCCAGAAAAATTCTAAGCCAATCCAACTTGAGTTTTCTCAATTAGTGATGGCTAACCAACTTGGGTAATAGTACTGGAACATTTTATGATTGTGCAACACACATGTATTTTCTGAGCACTGAATATGTGTCAAGCATTATTCTAGGTGCTGGGGATATAGTGGCAAACAAATTTAGATAAAAATCCCTGCCCTCCAGAGGAGCTTAGCATTCTAATGGGGAAGATCAAATCAAAGAGGTGAAGACAAGCACAGCAGCCCTATAGACACTCTTATAAGTAAGCATTATAAGGATAACCAGTGCGGTGCTTTGCAGTTTATAAAGCATGTTCATGTATGTTATCTCACAGTGGCTCGTGGACTGATAGAGTAGCAGTCTGACTGTTGTGGATGAGGGCACTGAGGTCTTGGATGTTTGATAATTTCCCCAACGGCATCCAGACAAGAGTTTGTCTGACTTCAAATCCCTTGAACTTTCACTTGTACCCCCGTGTCTTTTGCAGACGTCATTAGGCACAATCTATTTTAGAAAGTCCAAAATCTTCTTTCCAAAGTTCCAGGTTCATTCACAGTAAGCATGTTTTAGAAATCAAGGTCTTTTGTTAGTCATGTTTTTCTTAAATGAAGATAGGATCGAGTGTGATCACATGCGGTTTTTTGATTCTCATTGGACCAGTTTTCTAGGGGTCAAGACTCTGCAGCAGAGTCTACTAACTGCACAACAGCAGTGTAAGTGGGACAACAGGAGACCTTCCCTTAGTATTTGGTAATGTGACTTACAGTCTGCTTAATTATATGATGGAATATTATATTTCTCTTGCTGTGTAACAAATTACCACACCCTATCAGTTTAAACAGCACACATTTATTACATGTTTAAGACATTATGATGTTTCTAGGGGTTAGGGAGTTGGGACACAGCTTAGCTGGGTCCTTGCTTAGAGTCTCACCAAGTTTCAGTGAAGGTGTCATGTGGAATGAGTTCTTTTCTAGAGGTTTGACTGTGGAAGAATCCACTTCCAAGCCCACTCTGGTCGTAGGCAGAATTCACTTTCTTACAGTTGTGATCCTGAGGGTCCTGACCTCTCTCTGGTTTTTGGCTGGTGGCTGCCTCCAGCTCCTAGAGGCAGCCCACAGCACCTAAGGACCACTCACAGTGCCTTGTTATATGGACTTTCCCAGCGTGGCTGCTTGCTTCATCAAGCCCACAAGAAGAATCAAGTGAATCTGCAGCAAATGCAGGAGTCTTAGATAACATAGTCACTGGAGTGATATCAAATCATACTCAAGAGGAGGGGATTATACACCACTAGGTGATGAGCATCACAGGGCCACCTTAGATGCTGTTTGCCGCAGTAGAAACAATCGTCAGTCCCACAGAGGTAATACTGAGGACTCTGAGGTACCTGGGCTTCCCTGGTAGCTCAAACGGTAAAGTATCTGCCTGGAATGCGGGAGACCTGGGTTCAATCTCTGCATCAGGAAGATTCCCTGGAGAAGGAAATGGCAACCCACTCTAGCATTCTTGCCTGGAAAATTCCATGGGCAGAGGAACCTGGTGGGTTAGAGTCCATGGGATCTCAAAGAGTTAGATACGACTGAGCAACTATCTTTCTGATGTACTTGGAACAAAGTTAGAAACCTCCAGTGATGCAGAGGTGAGCTGGCCCCACCTAGTGCTCAAAGGCCTACTCACTGTCTAGGGGGAGAGATTCTAAGCAGGCCATTGCCAGACCACGTGACAAGGGCTCCAGGAGAAGTTTGGGCACAGGTTCCTCTGCAGAACAGAGGAAAGAACACTTTTGTCTGAAAGAGCAAGAAAGGCTCTGTAAAGGAGGTATTACATGAGAGCCTTGAAGAGTAAGCAGCAGTCTGACAGGTTAAAAAGAGAATGAGTTTCTAGGTAGAAAGAGAAGTGTGTATTGGCACCAGGTGTAAGAGAGCCTGGTGCGTGAGGGAATTGTGACTAAGCCTGGTGAGATTTAGGCAGATGGTGTTGAATCTCTAGTCATTCACACTGTTCTTCATTGTTAATATCTCTAAGATGTTTTTTACATTACAGGTGGAGCTGTCTACCTTTCTGGAATTGACATGATTCATGGCACACCTGTACTAGACATAAAGCCCTACATAGCTGATTATGACTCACCACAAAATTTGATTGAGTCTTCAGGGGACTTCACCTTACAGAATAACCAACATAAACTGAAAACCGTGTCCCAGTCTGAAGGCAAGACTGATAACTGTGACTGGCAACAGCTCTCAGGGTGCAAGGAATCACAGCCCAGCCACTGCACTAGGGAGAAATGCAAATGTCCTGAACATAGAACTTCAGGGGAAAACAACGCGGAGTCTGATGATGCAGCGAACACCCAGCAAAGCTCCCCTGAGCCGAGGGAGATAGCAGCAGAGTTGGGTGAAGAATCCGGTCCCAGGGTGGCACAAGAGCAAAGTGGCCCACATAGCCAGGAGAAGAGCCCTTCAGAGGAGCCAGAAGATGGCAGGCTGAAGAGAGGGGAAGAAGCAGTGGTCCCAGAAGGACACGGCCCAGAGATGTCCCCCAAGGCTCCTTCTGGGGTGGCCGGTGCAGCCCACTGCAGCGTGGTCCCTGCCTGGGTGAGAGAGGCCCCTGTGGCCAACCTGGAAGTCCGGTTTACTCCTCACGCAGAGATGGACCTTGAGCACCTCAGCTCAGGTGAACCAGGTACTTTCCACTTCTTGTTTGTGAATAAGAGATGAGCCTTTGCTAGGAGATTTGGCGAACTTGGTGTTTCTCCCATCCCAATATTAACCAGGCCCGACCCTGCTTAGCTTCCAAGATGACATTAGGCATGTTCAGGGTGGTATGGCCATAGACCAAATTGGTATTTCTGAGGGCAGGTATATAGAGTATTGGTCATTATGAGTTGTAAAGAAACATAGGAGTATAAAATCAAACTTGGACAATGTCATCTGATGGCTTTCAGTCAGCAACTGTTCAGCACAGAGTCCCAGCCACTCAGTCACGTGTTTACTGAGGACAGCTGCTGCCCAGGAATAGGGCCTCTTGTCAACTCGTAGCAGTAGTTCTTGGAGTTCTCAAATGGCATCCAGACACTAAGTTGTGCTTGTTCTATACTTAGGTAGATTTTCTTTCATCTGTTTCACTCGCTGACTAGAGAAATGTCTCATCTTATTTTTACTATCAGGTGGCCAATAGCTCAGCCTTTGGCACAGAGCCCAGTAGTAAGAAGGAAAGAGTGTCTTACCACCGGGATTGTCCCTGTAAAGTCCCAGCACTGCAGAAGAGCCACCACAGGTCTTTTACTTGGCACCTGTTTAATACATAATGTTAACAAACATTGTTATCTGGTTTTTCAAGCCCACAAGCAGATTCCAAGCAGCTGTCCAGAATGAAGGAAGGGCCTGTTAAGAAGTGGGTTCAATGGTTCCAGTAAGAAGTAGCCAGTTAGTTGTTGCCAAGGAGATGTCAGATTTCACCTGCCACTAGGTGGTTGTGCTTCTCATTCCATCCTAAGGCTTTATGTTTAAACAGAACATTTAATTTTTAAATTGATCTCTTTATTTTAAAAGTTTTATGAACATTGTTTAATCACTGCATCTAGTTCATGGGGGGGCTTCCCTAATGGCTCATGGGTAAAAAATCCACCTGTAATGCAGGAACCCCTGTTCAATGCCTGGGTCAGGAAGATCCCTGAGAAGAAAGCAGCAACCCAGTCCAGTATTCTTGCCTGGGAAATCCCTTGGACAGAAAAGCCTGGTGGGCCACAGTCCACGGGGTTGCCAAAGAACGGGACATGACTTAGTGACTAAACAGCAGCACAGGTCGTGGGAAGAGGAAGTCAGTTTTGGGTTTCTTTTTTGGAGGGGTCACACCCCGCATGGCTTGTAGCGTCTTAGTTCCCTCACCAAGGATTAAGTCCACACCCTTAGCAGTGAAAACTCGGGAGTCCTAACTAGTAGACCACCAGGGAATTCCCAAGGAAAGTAAAAAAAAAGAACAAAGCAGTGCTGCCTAAAAGGTACCATATATTTGCCTCTTGTCTGGTGGTTATCATGAAATGCTTCCTGCTTTGGAAAGTTTTGTGTTTTTCAAACTACAGTTCATTGAGGGGCTACATGATGTCTTTACTGATTTAAAAAATGGTTAAAAAGAGAAATAATGAACTGTAACTATAAAATGGGGGCTGATTGATTTATAGCAGCAGAATTTTGAGCCAGGACAGAAATAAGAAATGACTTCAGAAAGTTTAGAGTGTAGAAAGGATAAAAAGATGTTGGAGTGGATAGGAGGGATTGGCCCTGGAATGGAGTGCTGTGGGAACAGGAAGGAGAATGTATTGTGACGTGGGGAACAGAAAATCTGGGGAGGCTTCTGTCTCCTCGGGGAGGAAATCTGAGAAGGCTTCTTGGAGGAAAGGGAAGTATTTGGGCTGAGCTTGGAAACATAAGTAGGTAGGGAAGTGAGGGAAGGGCACCTGTGCCAAATAAACAGCCAAGCAAAGACCTGGAGCTTCTACGGGAAACAGTTACTGAGAAGTGTGGTGTTTTGGGAACTCTTCTTCCTAGAGTGGCCTTAGAATCGTTTTATGTACCATACAAGAGAGGAATCTTAGCACTGCATAATTAGTCCTCAGTTTTTGACCAGAGATTGTATTTCATGACTTTACTTACCAACTTTTTAATTGGACATAGTCCAGAGTGATATTTGGCTGTTTTCTAAAATCTGAATTTGTTTTCAGAAGGATAAAGACAGCACCTCCACCCCCCGACTACCACTCCAGATGATATTTTGAACAGGGACAACATTCTGTAAAGCACCTGCCTTCTTGGAAGAGCCTGGTCTTCGTTTGGATGTATATTATGTGGCAGCTATTAAAAATTAGGTCACAGTTAATCTTTTATTTAAGTTTTGTATGTAATGTATTTTTAAAAATTATAACACACCTACAGTGTTACAAACATAGGAAATTTTTCCATTTCCTATGTTTACTGACATACAAACCTGGGGAATGGGGTAGCCTCTTCCCAGTGATGGTGTTGAACTTAGTCTGCCTGCTTCACTGTTCTCCCATTTTTCCTACACCCCTAACTGCTGTTACTTTTACTTGTGGGTGTGTGACACCCTCCCCTGCCTGAGGTGCCCTCCCCTGCCTTTAGGCAGTGCTCTGGCTATGTGTGGCCTTCTGAGAATGCTGGGACTGTCGTGCCTTTCAGTGACCATGCCTCCATTCTGAGAGGAAAATGACAAGGAATTGAGTTCAAGTCTATGTTGAGCTTCCCTAGTGGCTCAGTTGGTAAAGAATCTGCCTGTAGTGCAGGAGACCCAGGTTCGATCTCTGGGTTGGGAAGATCCCCTGCAGAAGGAAATGGCAACCCACTCCAGTGTTCTTGCCTGGAGAATTTCATGGACAGAGGAGCGGGGCAGGCTACAGTCCATGGGGTCACAAAGAGTTGGATAGGACTGTGACTGACTTACATTGAGCATAGGAAAGTGACATTTTGGGTGCACAAAAGTGAAAGCTCAGCTGTCCTGTTTAGGACACTAAGGAAAATTATCACCATGATTTTTTTTTGCTCAGCAGATTTTGAATTTGGGTTGTGTGTGCATAAATTTAATATAATGACTGTACCACTTGAAGGTGACATTCTTCATGATGATTAGATTTCCAAGTGATACTCAAGGCTCCAACCAGCCTCCACATTGAAACTCACTGTACTGAAATTTGACTTGCGTGGTTTTGATAATTAAGTCATGGGGTCCTTTTTGGGGGTGGGGGTGGGGGCTGTGTGCCTTGTGGGATTTTACTTCCCCAGCAGGAATTGAACCTGGGCCCATGGCAGTTAATGCGTGGAGTCCTCACCACTGGACCGGCAGAGAATTCCCAAGCTGTGTTCTTCTTGTTGCAGGTGTTGGTCAGGCTTCATTTAAATACTTTCAGTCAGCGGAGGAAGCAAGGCATGCCATCGAGGCTGTGCTGTCAGCTGATCCTCGGTCTGTTTATCGACGGAAGCTCTGCCAAGATCGTCTTTTTTACTTTACAGTAGACACAGCGCACGTCACATGCTGGTTTGGTGATGGTTTTGCAGAAGTCCTAAGGATCAAGCCAGCTTCTGAGCCTGTTCAGATGAGCAAGCCTGCAGAGTCCCCAGTGTCTTTGGGGTTGTGAGTATCCTCCATGGAGCCTGTAAGACAGCCTGATTGACTTGGGTGTGGCTGTTGGGTTATCAGTACAAGCTAATGATGTGCCTTCTTTGCAAAAGGAAGCAACATGACACTTTGTGATCTCTCACATTTGGTGATTTGGGTTGTTCACAATATTTATTTGAAAAACATGTATTTTAATAAACTAAGAGATATAGAATTTGGAGAAAGCACCATATCATGATTGCTTTTGATCAGTTAATACTGAAGAATCCAAAGGTGAGGCTATGTCAGGGTTTTCTGAAAGAAGTCAGTTGTCCTTGGTACTTGGTAAAACTGGGCAGAAGTTAGAGGATGTGTTCAACCATTCATGTTAGGGTGTTTTTGTCTGAAAAAGCCTGATCTCTCTATTTTGTTCTAAATCAAACTGAGTTATGATATCTTGAGAAACTAACAAATCAAAATAAAGTTGTTATAAAGATCTTTAGAGACTTTGCTCCCTGCACTCATGTATGTGTATATATTTAATCCTGATTCCAAAATGGTGAATTTAGGCTTTCTTTGGATGCCTTTGTATCAGAAAAGAAAGCCATTCTCAGAAGTCCAAGAAAAATAACTTAATTACTGGTTTATTTCTTATTTATTCCATGACCATTCACTGAGAACTACTGTGAGTGGGGTTTCAGTGGTAGAATGAGATTAAACTGAATGCAGTTCTTGTTGCCAGCCATAGTTGTGGAGGAAGAAGACACAAGCACATTGTTGTATTGCAGTCAGATAAATAGAGTAATTAAGTCTGTACACGATTCCTGTGTGAGCACCACACGGGAAGCAGCTTTAAGAACGTATTGCCCAGGTGATTGTAGCAGTGTGATCCCAGATAGCTGAAGATTTATGATCAGCATAACCAAATTAGACACCTGTCAACATGACACAGGCTTTCCTAATCATAACCATAAATCTTAATAGCTGATTGATCATGATTTTGAAATGAGCCCTGCTGCCTGTAGATACTTGCAGAATCATTTGTGGCTCATGACAGTGCATTCCGGAAACAAACTGGGTTGTCTTTGAGGTTACCTAGAATCTCTTGGGGAAGTATTTTTAGTTTGATTTGTTAAAGCTTTTTATTTCGAGATAATTATAGGTTCATGTGTGTGCTAAGTCGCTTCAATGTGTCCGATGCACTGTAGCCGACCAGGGTCCTCCGTCCATGGGAATTCTCCAGGCAAGAATACTAGAGTGGGTTGCTATGCCTTCCTTCAGGGGATCTTCCCCACCCAGGGATCAAACCCTCATCTCCTGTATTGCAGGTGGATTCTTTACCGCTGAGCCACCGGGGAAGCCCTATAAATTCATAGGAAATTGCAAAAATAGTGCCGGAGGCCCGTGACCCCTTCACCTAGCTTCTTCTCATGGTAACATCTTACATAACTATGGTATAATGTTAAAACTAGGAAACTGACATTGGTAACAATCCATCCTTTATTTTGATTTTGAATTCTTATCTCTTGAAATCACTTTGAGACTGAGTGACTTCCCTGGTGGCTCAGACGGTAAAAGCATCTGCCTACAATGTGGGAGACCTGGGTTCAGTCCCTGGGTTGGGAAGATTCCCTGGAGAAGGCAATGGCACCCCACTCCAGTACTCTTGTCTGGCGAAGCCCATGGATGGAGGAGCCTGGTGGTCTGCAGTCCACAGGGTCGCAGAGAGTCGGGCACGACTGAGCGACTTCCGTTTCACTTTCAGGTCTTGAAACACAAAATGTTGATATTTAATATGGAGAAAATAACTCTGAGGACCATACCAGTCAACTTCCTAGCAAGAGGACTCTTCCATTGTTTGTGGTTTTAATATACATTCTCAGGGTTTCAGAACTAAAACCCTAAATATAATCCAGCTTAGTTCTCTGCCAGCTCATCAGTCTCTTCAGTATTCCCAGTGTTTGGCCTTTTTCTCCCTGCATAAGCCCCTCAGTGACCACCCTTCACCCCTGCCCTGTGTAGCTCATTATTAAACGGTTCTTCCTTTACATGAGATCAGATCTGTTCTCTGATAACTACACTGTCTGGCAGGGCCATAGAGGGTGAGGCTGATCACACTCTCGTGGTTTTTTTTTTTAGCTGTTTCTCACATAACAAGTTCTGCAGCCTCTCTCCACCCCTAATCCTTGAGTCCCCCGTGTGAGTTTTTGTCTCTAGATGAGAAAATGTCCTGTTGTGAGGAAGTTCATATCTCTAGGTTATGAACTTCCATCCCTCAGCAAGAGAAGTCATTGGAAGTAAACCTTCCAATCCTTTTCATCTCGGGAACTTTTTCTAAAGAAAGGGACACAAATGACATCCACCTTCCAGGTTAGCCTTGGCTTTCTGGTGCCTGTAGGGGGAGCCCTGAGAGCTGATAATTTTCACTAGCTTGGAGAGTAACTCCAGGAGCTCAAGCTGTTCAGGTAATTTTGGCTTTCCCCCCATCTGCTCCAGCTCTTCAGAACAGTAACGCACAGGGAATGCTGATTCTTGTCAATCACATATATAGAGAGAGAACAAGGATGAGTGCCATTTATTACATTTTAAAATTGTAGTTGGCTTAAGGTGTGAGATGGATTATTCCAGTGTGTGGAGGATGGAATTAGCGAAACCCATAAGCCTTGGACTGTGTGGATCACAATAAACTGTGGAAATTCTGAAAGAGATGGGAATACCTGACCTGCCTCTTGAAACCTGTATGCAGGTCAGGAAGTAACAGTTAGAACTGGACATGGAACAACAGACTGGTTCCAAATAGGAAAAAGAGTATGTCAAGGCTGTATATTGTCCCCCTGCTTATTTAACATCTATGCAGAGTACACCATGAGAAATGCTGGGCTGGAAGAAGCACAAGCTGGAATTAAGATTGCTGGGAGAAATATCAGTAACCTCAGATATGCAGATGACACTACCGTTGTGGCAGAAAGTGAAGAGGAACTAAAAAGCCTCTTGATGAAAGTGAAAGAGGAGAGTGAAAAAGTTGGCTTAAAGCTCAACATTCAGAAAACGAAGATCATGGCATCTGGTCCCATCACTTCATGGTAAATAGGTGGGGAAACAGTGGAAACAGTGTCAGACTTTTCTTCTGGGGCTCCAAAATCACTGCAGATGGTGACTGCAGCCATGAAATTAAAAGACACTTCCTCCTTGGAAAGTTATGACCAACCTAGATAGCATATTGAAAAGCAGAGACATTACTTTGCCAACTAAGGTTCGTCTAGTCAGGGCTATGGTTTTTCCTGTGGTCATGTATGGATGTGAGAGTTGGACTGTGAAGAAAGCTGAATGCTGAAGAATTGATGCTTTTGAAGTGTGGTGTTGGAGAAGACTCTTGAGAGTCCCTTGGACTGCAAGGAGATCCAACCAGTCCATCCTAAAGGAGGTCAGTCCTGGGTGTTCATTGGAAGGACTGATGCTAAAGCTGAAACTCCAATACTTTGGCCACCTGATGCGAAGAGTTAACTCATTAGAAAAGATCCTGACGCTGGGAGGGATTGGGGGCAGGAGGAGAAGGGGACAACAGAGGATGAGATGGCTGGATGGCATCACCGACTCAATGGACATGAGTTTGGGTAAACTCCAGGAGTTGGTGATGGACAGGGAGGCCTAGCATGCTGTGATTCATGGGGTCACAAAGAGTTGGACACGACTGAGCGACTGAACTGAACTGAACTGAACTGATGAGCCATTTGTTTATCAAGCTCTTGTTGATAGTTTTCTTTTTATGATATGGTCCCAAAGGATGAAGGTGCCATTATAATGAAGTCTGTATTGGTTACTACACTTTTAGTGGGTCCTTGGCACTGGGCTGTTTGCTTTCCGTACATTGACCAGGGGTTAAATGATGTGCTCAGGCTCACACAGCTGGTCAGCCAAGCACTGAGGATGTCATCCCTGTCATCCAACTTGGTCCTGCAGTTGGCTTCCCTTCCCAGCGTGGCCCTCATACCTTCCCCTGTGCAGGGGCAGATTCTCAGCTGACCCTGCTGCTTTATTTGAGGTTCCATATGCTTTAATGATGAAGGAAATGGCAGCCTACTCCAGTATTCTTGCCTGGAGAATTCCATGGAGCGAAGAGCCTAGCAGGCTACAGTCCATGGGGTCGCAAAGAGTTGGACAGGACTGAGCAACTAACACACACAGATGCTTCATAAGCACAGCGTGCTTCACCTAGGGTGATGTTCATGGGAATCTAACCACTAAATAAAGAGGGAGGAGAATAAGGGCAGAAATGCCCATTCCCACTAGATGTGCCTGGCACCTCTGCAGCGTGGGAGATGTGGGGAGCTCTGTGACTGGCCTCAGAAAGTTCACGCACTGCTTTCTACTCAGCCCTGTGCTACCTGTGTGACCTTGGGCAAGTCGCTGAGCCCATCTCCACCTCCCTGAGCTTATGGAGTTGTTGTTACAAGGATAATGCTTGGGAAAGTATTTTCTAAACTCTTCTGTGGTCTGTAAACTTAGGTCATTTTAATTTTATCTTTTAAGAAACAGACTCACAAATTGATTTTTTTTTGCTGTGCTGGAGCTTTGTTGCTTTGCGTGGGCTTTCCTCTAGTTGTGGTGAACAGGGACTCCTCTCTAATAGTCCTCTCATTGCAGTGGCTTCTCTTTTTGGGTAGCACAGGCTCTAGGGTGCGAGGGCTCAGTAGCTGTGGCCCACAGGTCCAGTTGCTCTGAGGCATGTGGGATCCTTCCAGACCTGGAATCAAACCTGTGTCCCCTGCATTGGCAGGTGGACTCCCCAACCACTGGACCACCAGGGAAGTCCAACTTAGGTCATTTTTAAATTGTACTTGTCATCATCAACACGCTTTCTCTGACAGGCTGCTCTGGCTTACCTGACTGGGTAAGCAGACTCAGGAGAATCAAGGGGTGCTTAAAGTCCAACGTATGGAAGGCCTTATTTTATTATTATTATGATTACAGAATTTTCTTTTAAAGGACTTCTTTTAGCCAGTTTCAGATGTTTTGCTAAGGGAACTGTCACAAACTGCCCCCGTCTGAAGGACCCAGGTGACTTTATGCCACCTGCCCCTCTGGCTCTTCCTCGTGAAATTGTACATGTACCAGGAGCTGCCTACACTGTCTGCACACCATCCCCAGCTCAGGCCCTTCCTCACGCATGATCCTTCTCAGCTCCCTTCCTCTCCTGCCTTCTTTCCCAATGCCAGCCCAAGTATTTCAGGGTAGTCTGCACTTCTTTTGTATGAAAGTAGAATTGTAATCATAAAGTGCAGTTATTAAGGTAAGTTCTACCTCTCTGACAGAAAAGAGGTGAGTCATAAGGATTAAAGCTCAATGAAATACAGTAAGGATTTTTGGCCATTGTTAAAAATAAGGTTCCTCATCTAGGTAGTTATCAAACGACTCTCCAGCATCCTTGTTATTCTGCTCTCTGCCCCTTCTCTTGCCTTTGTGAGTTACCAGAAGTGCAACTCACAGAGAACTCAAGATTTAGGTCAGTGCATATGCAGATGACACCACCCTTATGGCAGAAAGTGAAGAGGAACTAAAAAGCCTCTTGATGAAAGTGAAAGAGGAGAGTGAAAAAGTTGGCTTAAAGCTCAACATTCAGAAAACGAAGATCATGGCATCTGGTCCCATCACTTCATGGGAAATAGATGGGGAAACAGTGGAAACAGTGTCAGACTTTATTTTTTTGGGCTCCAAAATCACTGCAGATGGTGACTGCAGCCATGAAATTAAAAGACGCTTACTCCTTGGAAGAAAAGTTATGACTAACCTAGATAGCATATTGAAAAGCAGAGACATTACTTTGCCAACTAAGGTCCATCTAGTCAAGGCTGTGGTTTTTCCAGTGGTCATGTATGGATGTGAGAGTAGGACTATGAAGAAGGCTGAGCGCCGAAGAATTGATGCTTTTGAAGTGTAGTGTTGGAGAAGACTGTTGAGAGTCCCTTGGACTGCAAGGAGATCCAACCAGTCTATTCTGAAGATCAACCCTGGGATTTCCTTGGAAGGAATGATGCTAAAACTGAAACTCCATTACTTTGGCCACCTCATGCGAAGAGTTGATTCATTGGAAAAGACTCTGATGCTGGGAGGGATTGGGGGCAGGAGGAGAAGGGGACGACAGAGGATGAGGTGGCTGGATGGCATCACTGACTCGATGGACATGAGTCTGAGTGAACTCCGGGAGTTGGTGATGGACAGGGAGGCCTGGTGTGCTGCAATTCATGGGGTTGCAAAGAGTCGAACACGACTGAGCGACTGAACTGAACTGAACTGATGTGAATGTAAGTGACAGGCACAAGAGAAGCCTTTCTCAGTGCCCACAGGAGTTGGGGGAAGAGACAGAAACTCAGTGGTACACTCTCTCTTTACTAATGGAGGGGGCTGCTTGGCCTATGAACTTATGCCACACAAACCAATCAAGTTTGGGCCCACGTATATTTACATTATGTTGACAAAAACAGTAGGATTGGATGTAATACAGTTCCCCACCTCTTCTACCTTGTAAATAACTGGAGAATTCTATTCAGATTCTTCACTAATTCTTCATGCAATTCAAGATATATAAAACTTTTTAGTTCAATGTTAACAAATTTTATTTTTTATAAGAAATTACCCATATGCTAAACACTGAAGAAGTGTTGTAATTCTTCACAGTGGTGTAGATGTTATGGTTGCAAAGCCATTTAAAATATATTGACTCATTTGGTATCTTAGCAACATTTTGGGTGGATTTTGTTTCTGGGTGCTAAGCTGGGAGCCTAACTGGTATTTTAAACAGGGCACAGCAGACCATAGTCTGAAGGCCCAATTTAGCCTACAGCCTGTTTTTGTGCAGCTTAAGAGACAAGATTGGTCTTTACTTTTTAAAAAGATTGTAAACAAAAACAAACAGCCCTTCAAACAGAACCAGTGACAGAGATCATGGGCTGCAAAGCTGAAAATACTTTGCCACCTGGCCCTTTACAGAAGTTTATGGACCCTGGCTTAGAACATTATTTCTCTGAGAGGGTGTTTTGAGTTCTAGAAAAATTATTTATGAAATAGGTTTTTGAGTTATCACGTGCTTCTAAATCATGGACTGTACATTTTGGAAAGATTTAGTCATATAGCCACATGAGAAAATTTACCAATACAACATAAATAGAAACTGTTACAATGTTCTATTCATACATGTAAAACAGGATTATAACAAATCCATGTTTACACATATGTAGGAACTTCTAGAAGGATAAATACAGGTATGCTAACTGGTTGCTTGGTGGGGAGTCATGTTCTCCGGCGGATAAGGGAACTTTTCACTTTCTTCTCTACAGTATACTGTAGATTTTTTCCTAATCATGAGCATATTATTTTTATTTATTTTAGAATTTTTATTTTTTTTGGCTGCACTGGGTCTTTGTTCCTGCACATGGGCTTTCTCTAGTTGCAGCAAGCATAGGCTGCTCTCTGTTTGTGGTGCATGGGCTCTTCACTGTGGTGGCTTCTCGGTACAGAAAATGGGCTCTGGGGTGAGTGGGCTTCAATAGTTGCAGCACTTGGTCTTAGTAGTTGTGGCACACGGGTTTGTTGCTCCACGGCATGTGGAGTCTTCCTGGACCAGGGATCAAGCCTCTGTTCCCTGCATTGGTGGGTGGACTCTTAACCACTGGACCAGTAGGGAAGTCTCCCATGTGTTGTTTTTATATGTGGAGCATAAGGAGAATAAAATGTCCTAACTTAAATAAGTTCAGTTATACAAATGTGAAACTATGTATCTTTGTCCTCTCCCTCCCAAAAATATCTGGTAAATATAGTTAGAGACATCTTTTTTTCTCCTAGAGCATCATGTGTGGATCAGAGAACCAGAAACCACTCAGGTTACACATCAGCTGTGGAACTGAGCCATTTGGGGCAGGTAAACTGGCTGGGGCTGGGCAGCTTGTTCCCAGGTGTGCACTGATCTTTTCTCTTCTCCCAGAGACAAGGTTTTGGATAAAGCATTGTGCCACCAGGCAGAAGACAGGCGCCTATATGGATGGTGTTTCTGGCAGAGGGCTGAGCCGCTGAGAGCACCTTAGACCCATACTCGCCAAACCTGTGCAGTTCATCCCGTCTGGAAGAAGGAATGGGTCTCCGCTTGCAGGATGCATTTATGTGTCAGCTACACCCACTAGCTCTCCGTCTACTTGCATTTAGTGAGTTCACAGGCCATGTGATGGATGGGGGTTCCTCTGCCTGGGTCCCCAGGGCCAGCCCTTACCCACTGTCAGGATGGGAATTCTGAGCTCAGTCAGCAGAAAAGGAAAGGCTAAGAAATGGGAACTAGCTGTTCCCTTAGATCAAGAAGAGGTGGAAGTGGGGCAGACTAGGAGGAAGGGCAGGCTGGCGCAGTGGCAAGTGGCAGAGCTGAGTCTGTTGGTGGTGGTGGAGTAGGGCTGTTGACAGGTTGGGGGCTCAGGCTCTACCTGGGTTGGGGAGGAATTGAGGTCTGACAGAACTGGCAGAGCCAAGGCAGGACAGAGTCCCAGAGGGGTTAGGTGGGTTATCCAGAGACTTCAGGGACAAGTAGTCAGGGACCCTCTCATATCGGAGCTGGAGATTTTTATTCCTTAGTTCTTTGCCCAGCATCCTATATTTGCCAAGATAAAAGATCACATTCAAAGTTACCTTATGTATAGGAGGACAACACGAGTAAGAAGTGCTTGGAAACAGGCAAGGGGGAAAACAAGCAACATAAAGTGGGCTGATTAGTGAAGCCATGGACTGACTGTCTGCTGGGTCCTGTGGTGGGAGGAGCTTGGCCATCAGAGCTTGCCCTCTCTTCCTCTTGGGATCCTACCACACAGACAAGCCTGGGTTAGCCTACTGGATGGTTAGGGACGCATGGCTGAGTCTCAGCAGACACCAAACTGGTCACCAGACATATAAGTGAAGCTATCCTACATCATGCAACTCTGAGTTGGCCTAGATGGCCCAGCCAACACACAGAATCATGAGGGGGAAACTTGTTCATTTTTTTATGTCCCTGTTTTGGGGATGATTTGCTATAAAACAAAAGCTAGCTTATGCATTTAACTACCACACTCTTGAGAGGAGTAGTGGAAGACGGGAATTTATTTAGCAGGAGGGTTAACATGACGAAATGCTTAAATGAAAAAGAGGTTTTTAATGCAGGATAGATTTTTGTGATGAAAGTCATGAAAAAGTAAAAATAGCTAACATGTTAGGTACTGGAGTTAAGAGTATTAGTATGGATTATCTCATTATAAGGAAAGATACTGTTATCTCTGCTGTACAGATGAGAAGCTGAGGCTCAAGGACATTAAATTACAAGGTTTCATGGTTAGAAAGCAAGAAAATTTAGGACGTAAATCCTGAGTCTATCAGACTGCACAAACAACATTTTCAACACTAATAACTCCAAGGTTTCCAGCCCAGAAACATTTTTATTGTTGTTTAGTCACTAAGTTGTATCCGACTCTTTGTGACCCCGTGGACTGTAGCCCCCCCAAGGCTTCTCTGTCTGTGGGATATCCCAGGCAAGAATACTGGAGTGGGTTGCCATTTCCTTCTTCAGGAGATCTTCCCAACTCAGGGATCAAACTTGTGTCTCCTTAATTGATAGACAGTTTCTTTACCACTGTGCCACCTGGGAAGCCCTTCCAGCCTAGAAGACTCTTCAAATGGTGGTTCCATAAACTCCAGTGGAAGAACCATAAAGTGAAACTAAAACCAAGTACACCACCTCTCTCCCTCAAATCCCATCTCTGATTTCTGGATAAACATTTAGTGAACCCATGCAGTTGTTTCTGCTCCCTGCTAAAATCTCAATAAATTGCAGCAAAAAGGGAAAATTAAACCCAAAGCAGAAATCAAGGAAACAGGAAATTAAAAGTAGAAACCAGTAAAACCAAAAGCTAGTTATTTTGGGTCAATTTGATAAACTTCTTTCTAGACTGATCAGAAAAAAAGAAAACGTCAATTAACAGTATTGGGAATGAGAGGTGACACCTCTATAGATTGTGCTGATATTTAAAGGGAATATTATGAACAACTTTGTGCCAATTTTAAAAATGTAGATGAAATGAATAAAAACTATGAATATACAAATTACAAAAACTGACTAAAGAAATAAATAACTTGAAGCACCTTTATATCTATTAAAGGAATCAAAATTGTAGTTAAAAACCTTTTCTCACAGAAAATTTCAGGTGCAGATTACTTCCCTGGTGAATTCTATCAAATATTTAAGGAAAAAAAATCTAAATAAGCTCTTAAAATCCTGAAAATGAGGGAATACTTTCCAACTCATTCTATGACCCCAACATTACCATGTTGCCAAAACCAGACAAAAATATTACAAGAAAGAAAACTATAGACCACTATCTCTCATTTGCAAAATTTTTAAACAAAATTTTAGGAAATTAAATACGACAATATATTAGAGGATAATATATCATGACCAAGTAGGGCTTACCCCAGGAATGTCTAGTTGGTTTTAACATTAAATAAATCAACATAATTCACCATATTTACAAACTGAAAAAGAAAAACTCTATGCTTGTTTTGATAGATGCTGAAAAAACATTTGACCAAATAGCCAATCTGGTAACAACTGTCAGAAAACCAGGAATTGAATGGAACTTCCTCAATCTGATAAAGGGCATCTACAAAAAAATCTACAGCCAACATCATACTTAGTGTGAAAGACTGAATGCTTCCCAGACTAAGATCAAGAACAAGACAAGGATGTCTATACATACCACTTCTATCCAGTATAGTACTGCAGGTACTAGCTAATGCAGTAAGGCAAGAAAAAGAAAAAGCACACAGATTAGAAAGGGAGAAATACAATTTTCCTTATTTACAGGTGATACATCTATGTAGAAAGTCCTAAATAGTCAACAGAAAAAGCCACAGGACTAATAAGTAAGTTTAACAAAAGTTATATGGAATATAAGGTAAAAAGCCCCCAAATTTTTAAATTAAAAAAGTAAAAAAAATTTTTTTTTTGCTGCACCACACGGCTTGCAAGGATCTTAGTTCCCCAAGCAAGGATCGAACCCAGGCCCATGGCAATGAGTCCTAACCACTGGACCACCAAGAATTTCAAACAAAAATCAATTTTATCTCTCTATATTAGCAGTGAACAATTGGAAACTTAAAATAGCATTTATGTAAAAATATGAAATAGAGATAAAATTTATCAAGATATGTGTAATATCTGTACACAGAAAATTACAGAACTTTGCGAAGGGAAATTGAAGAAGGCCTAAATGCATTGAGAGATGTACAGTGTTCGTGAATTAGAGAACATGGTATCATTAAAATAAAATAGCAGCTTTCCTCAGATTGATTTATGGATGGAAGGAAATGGAGCAGGCAGACTCTCTGAGCCAAGGAGAACTTCAGTGGGAAAATCCTGAGACTGGCTCTGCTTCTCTACCTCCAGGATCAGCCTCAGTCCATCAGCAAGCTACTCTTTAAGTCTTGGCCGTTCCAGATCTTGGGCAACCGGCACTCTGCAGGGGGGAGGACAATTCCTCGGTCACTGGACCCCATTGACCACTCGGACGTCCATTCAGTTTCTGTGCATCTCCCAGCTCACTGGCTCTCAGGACATCCTTCAGTTGTGGCTCAGGAGGTGCAGTCTTCTTGGACTTCTTCCCTGGACTTTTTGGCCTTCAAAGGAATTCCTAAATTAATCTCCAACATCCTTTTCCTAAAGTAGAAAGAAGATGCTCCCCTCCAGACCTCTTCCTCTCTTTTCTCTGCCTCTGGGTCTCTGCTCCTCTGTGACTGGAGTCTGTTGGGACATGACTCCATTCTCATCTCTTGGGTCATGTCCTGCCATTATTTGACTTGGAGTGACTCCAGACTGCCTCTCTCATCCCCCATACATTCCTACTCTGCCACAATCTGTCCATGATGATGGGTATGAGAAACCAAAAAGTTTGTCTGCTCTTCTCCTAGACTTAAGGTCCTGTGGGGACCATGGCCAACATCTCAGGGCCATCTGACCTTCCTTGTTCACAACTGAGGAACTGGGAGAGGACTGTCCAAGATGGGGGCTTAACTTTTGTGATTAGCTTCTCTCCTGACCTGCCAAGGGTTTCTACCTCAGCTTAGCCATCCCTCATCCCATGGGCATCTGAGAGAGAAAAGTGGGCTGAGGAAGAGGCCATGGTTGAGTCTCTATTAGCTAAATGGTTTATGAATTCAAGGAGCTTGAGAGGTAAGCCCTAACTTTGCTGTACCCCAAACCATATAATCTGGGCTTCTGGTGTTTGTCTAACATCTGGATCAGGCAGGAAAACTTCCAAGAGGGTGCTTCCCTGATGGTACAGTGGATAAGAATCCACCTGCCTATATAGGGGACATGGGTTTGATCCCTGGTCCAGAAAGATTCTATGTGAGCAGCTAAGCCCATACTGCACAGCTAATGAGCCCAAGCTTCAGCGTCTTCAGGCTGCACCTCCTGAACCCTGTCTGCCTAGAGCCTGTGCTCTGCAACAAGAGAAGCCACCACAATGAGAAGCCCATGCACTGCAACAAAGAGTAGCCCCTGCTCACAACGAAAGCCCCCACGCAACAATGGAGACGCAGCACAAACAATAAAGAAGTAATTTTAAAAAGTTTCCAAGAGGCATTCAGATGGTGCTCCTGACTCCCAGGAGGAGTTCAGTGTACAGGTGGCCACACGCCATGAACTACACTCACCTATAGCGCTCCTGCCAGAGTCATCTACTCAACTTCTTGTCCAGGTGCATCTTCAGGGTGTTTTCCAGTTGCCTCTGAACTAATTTCTCCCTTGAATCCTCAGGTGGCATACCACGTCACTTCCTGTCTCCTCAGTCAGACCCTGTACTCCTCACAGGGTGGCTTTTTAAAAACCTAGGCAGGGGGGCGGGATGAACATGGCGGCGCGTCGGGGCCAGGGGTCCCCAGTTGTGTTCTCAGGGCTCGCCATTGCAGCTGGGAATGCTCGTTTCGTGGACTCCTGGGTCCCCGTCGATTGGCATCCAGCGAGCAGAGCGCAGGGCTGTGGACCACAGTAGGTCATCCAGAGGACCCAAGACATGGTGGTTACTAATAGACTTCCCACAGTACTTCTTCATTCCACATGGACTCCTTCAAGGGCAGTGAGCATCGCAGCTTCCCTTGAACTTCGTCTGGATTGAATGACAACAGGCTCAACTTTTCATTCACTTGTATGACTATGAGCAGTTTGACCAAGTTGAAGAAGATGACTCGTTTGTAGTCTTCCTCATCAGCTCATTCCATATACTGGCTTTAAAATCATTTAGTACAGAGCTCACCGTCTAGGTGTTCATCCAGTGTTTTGTTTGCTCATCATGCAGGATCATTTTAAAAGGAAAAGTATGTGTGTATGAGTTAGAGCTCTGATCCCAAGAGTCCATGTAGAAGCTTCCCCTGAGAAATGTATCGTTTTTGCACCAATGCTACTGAAATGTGTGAATGTGGTATACCACGCGTCCCAATAAGTGTCAACAGCTTCACAGGCTACTTATTTGAAATGCCCAGTACTCATGACATTCCATTCATCTGAGGACTAAATATAGCCAACGTAGGCTGTGTTTGCCAAATAGACTTTGAAGTCTTCTTCACACAGTCCTTCATCGACGCCAGTTTTCAGATCGAAGAAACCCTTGCTCCATGAAGTTTGTGAACACATATACTCACGTTTTGTTTGAGATTTTAAAGTCATTCTTCAGTTTTGTTGGAGGAATGGTTCTGTATATGCCCCGTGGATCCCCAAATCCACTGATGTTCATGTGTCTTGGGGCTTCCCAGGTGGTTCTAGTGGTAAAGAACATGCAGAACATACCCATGCAGGAGACATGGGAGGTATGGATTCGATCCCTGGGGCAGGAAGATCTCCTGAGGGAGAGCATGGCAACCCTCTCCAGTATCTTTGCCTAGAGAATCTCATGGAGAGAGGAGCCTGGTGGGGCCTAGTCCATATGATCCCAAAGAGTTGGACACAATGTAAGTGACTTCGCACAGCACATGATTCGTTGTCATAGCTAATATATGACATATAAAGAGATGACATAAAAAGAAGCACCAGCGGGCGAAAGTCAATATCCATCACTTTTAAACTTTGGAATGTATTGTGATATTTTACATCCATATTTGTATGACTTGATAGTTGGAGAATCGATGCATATGAAGGCCTGGTTGTGTTATATGTATGTTGAGGGAAGATATATTTTTATGTGGTTTGACATATAGGTCCCATTTCATTCGTAGACATATCCATACTCATCACTTATCATCATTCTTTTTGAAAAGACCATTGTTTGGAAAGGTGGTTGTCTAACCATGAAAGATGCTTGAATTCTTGGGCTCCTTAGAGGAAGAATTCAACCCGGGGCCAGTGATGAGGCTTGATCAGTCAGAGCTTTTGTGTCCCAACGTTTTATTAAAGTATAAAAGAGAGAAAGCTTCTGACATAGACATCAGAAGGGGGCAGAAAGAGTGCCCCCTACTCATCTTTGGCTGGATGTTATCTAGCTACTAGCAGTCTACTCATTAGAGAAAGGAATGGCAGCAGACCCCTCACCCGCAAGATATATGGAGATGACCGTGGCACCAGGTGAGTCATCCTGGGCCATGAAACGATTGATATGAGCAAATGGATAGCTTCATTCACATAGATCAGGAGAACCATGTATGAGTAAAGCATATTGGTTTGTCAAGTCAGTTCTGAGCCTTTAGGCAGAACCTACTTGAAGATACAGTCTAGGGTAAATACATAGTACATTCACATAGCTTAAGGCAAACCTTTCCATGAGAAAAATGCCTTGGTCAGCTCAAAGTATGAGAAAAGTGAAATTCAGGCGGAACCAGGTGTCATTACAGCAACACAGAATTGTAAGAGAAAACCTCTTTTTAAATTTGTATCAAGAAGGGGAAAAAAGAAAACAGCTTGTTTCCTCCTGCCTCGGAAGTGACAGATAACAACTGTCTGACACTTGCACCCCATTTCCTCCCTTTGGAGACCCCTGGCCTTCCTGGCTGTTACCCTCTCAGTTTCATTCATTGAGTGTTTTCTGCCTTGGGAAACATTGGGCATAGAAGTATGTGTTTATTTAGGGGTATTTCATCCAATTTCATTTAAATGCATATGTGAATTAGAAAGTTTGACATGCTGTTGCTTTGTATACCGATTGGGAAATGTGAGCCTCCAAGCTTAATTTAGTTTTTCATGTTCATTTTTCTTTTTAAGGGTACAAAGAAAAATAATATGACTGTTAAGATCAGCTTTCATATTTTTTGCCAAATATGAATTGGGATCACATCGATCAGAGATGAGTCTGTGCATGAAAGCCCTAATAACTAATGCTAATTGACTTCACTACCATGGGATGTTTTCATATCTATTGAGGATTTAGTTAATGTATTTCGATTTTAACTTTCTGTCTTACAGCCTTGTTTGTAGATCAAAGCTATTTGAAAGTGTCATCTGGTTTTCAATGGCTTGTGAGGTTATTCATCAGTGGTTTATAAAACCGAATGGATTGTACGTAGCCATACTTTGTTGTCATTCTATGAATTTGAAGAATGTCTGAAGAATGTCTGCAGTTATGCCTTAAAGATTCATACAATTGATGGCCAATATTTATCTCAATAGACTTGCTTTCAATTTGTAGTTTCCTATGCGTATGTCTTTCTTTATGGATTTGGGTAGAACTTGTATTGGAACACTGAAAAATCTGTGATATCAACCGTGCTGACCTTTCTGGCGGTCATCATTAAGATTTTCACGCTCACTGTCACCTTGTGCAATACTGTGGATCCTAGTGGAAACAGGTGCTGTTCATCCTACTTTTGTGAAGATTGAACTCATCGTAGAAAGTGGAATTTGTTGAAATATTTATGGTATAAATAAATCTTGTCTATATAATTACCCACAAAAAAAAAAAAAAAAACCTAGGCAGTTTGAGAGCTCTTCCTCAGGCAACATGCCAGGGTTCTTGTGGGTCACTTCGCCAGCACTTTCACATGGAAATTCCCTGGTTCCCTCAGTGTCCTGTGGCCAAGATTCTTCCTTGCTGCTTTGGCCCCTACCACAGAGGGCTCTGAAGGTTCATAATTCCCTGCCAGTTTGCCCCAAGGCTGTCTCTGTACCAGGTGGGCCCAGTGTTGGATGAAACTCTTTGAAAGGTGGTGCTCAAGCTGCCCCCAGATCTCAATGCTAGTAGGAGATTCTCCAGCCAGGATGGAGCCTGGTACTTGGGGGCAAAGAGGCCATGTTGCACTGAGGAATGTTGGGAGTGAGAGGATGAAAGTTTTCCTGAGATCTGTGGACCAAGAGTTCCAGCTGCTTATGCTGTAGGTGCTGCTCTGGGAGTTAGGCCTGAGAGACTGTACTTCATCCCGGGGTTCAGAAAAGGACACTGCGCAGGGGTGTCACCCCAGACACTCCTGTCTGGGGTGACAGAGTAGGAGAGAGTTTGAATGTAGGCCTGAGTTAGGGGTGGGGTTCAAGATCAGAGTGGGCTGGGGCTACAGTGGGGATTCTTTAGCCTGAATATGGACTGGGAATCTACTGAGTAAGACAAAGAGAGACACTAGTGGGGACCAGCCACCCAAGGCCAGGACAGTAGCCCCAGGGACTCACTATGCTGAGAGGGGAGACCCTGAAAGAGCTGGCTCCATTTCTGCTGCAAAGAGTCGCTTTGAGCTTTGGGACTCGGGAACTGCCGAGGACTGCAGCCCCTGTGGTTTGTCTATGATGCTCTACAGGGCTTGGGAGCCTGTGGGTGTCCTGTGTGTCCACAAGAGACTCTGAAGTAGTCCTGGAAGATTTCCTTGGTAGTCTGCCTCAGTTGCTTGGTAAGTTGCTTCCTCTTCTCTCTCCATGATTCGGAAATGAGCTCGTTTTGTGACTTATGTCTCCAGGAGCCCCTGGAGGTCAGGGCTGAGGAAGATAGGCTACCACCTCAGCACACCTGCTGGCTGAGTTCCCCAGCAACAAGGAACCTCTGAGGGAGGTGAGGGCTCTGAACTGTGGAAGGCAAAGGAATGCAGAGGCCACTGCAACTTCCCAACCTCCCAGACATTGGAAGGTGACTGCTAACAATCACCCTGTCAAGATGCTCCCAGCAAGGATCTTCCACAAACTGTCCTCATCAAGAAGCCTGCCCAGATGGCTGCAAAAACAGGATGTATAAACTACGGTTGGGAGCAGGACGGGGATGTAAGGGCTCAGCAGGCTGGGCAGGAGTCACATTCTCCATATCACTGACTCGAAGATGCTACTTTTATTTCTTAAGGAGGGTTCCTCTCACATTCCCTTCCCTGTAGAATTACCCTCCCATGTCAACCACTGTTGCACGGGGGCCCTGCAATCACAGAATCCATGCTAGGAAGAGGGGGACAAGACAAGAGATTCGTCAATACCTGCTTTCCCAAAGAGCAAGCAGGTCCCTTGTCATGTGCACTCCTTTCTGGAAAATTCTCCTAGGAAATCAGAAGACTTGGTCACATGTAGGGAAGGAAGGAGCAAAGAATCTTATAGGAGACTGAGCAAAACCAAATGAACCAGTCTTCTAGATAATTGAGGAGGCTTTTGATGCATCTTTGAATCTAGCGCAGCTCTGTGCTCAGTGGCTTATGTGTCACAGATACTTGGTGTTTTTGTTAAAGGGAAAATTTTGTGTAAATGAACAAAGGAACAAAGAATAGATGCATAAATGATTGGGGGGAAAAAACTGCCCTCTGAGGGAGGCTCTTGGGAGACTAAACTTCAAGAGCCCCAAGCATTAGCATGCAAGGTCAATCAGTGACAACAATAGACAGGCTCAGGTATGGGATAGCTGTGAGGGATGAAGGTCAAGTGTATCTCTAGGAGGAATCTGAGCCTTAGAAAAGTTAAAACAATCTGTCCCAAATCAGGACCCAAAAGGCCTGCCTAGAGATATCCATTCCACTGTGTCTCACACTGCCACCTGGTGGGCAAGACCCACTGGCCCGCTCCACCTATGGACCTAGCAGGGAACCAGCGTGTGACTCTCTTCGATGAGGGCTTTGTTTTCTAAGAGGGTTGAGCTGCAGGGTTGGACTGTGGATGTCTACCTGGGTCTCAGGAAAAGGAGAGATTGAGGTTAACCCTCGAGTGCTATGGACTGAATAGTCAGAACCTTACCTGCCACATGCTCCCTCTTTATTCCTCTTCCTCCCTCCACACTGATGCGGAAAAACAAGAAAAGAATGAGGGGCTTGGACTCAATTCTTATTCTCCCCTATTTAGGCAAATCATTATTCACAGATAAATCTTTCTACATTGCATTAACAGAGCTCTATGTTTCTATTTCATTTATAAAATGGATTATATATATATATATTTTTTTTTTTTTTTTTCTTTTTTGAAATCTGAAAAGTCTGTGTGGGGTTCCCAGTTGATTTTCTTCCATTGGTAGACCTCTCCTGAACAAAGGGACAAACTCTCAGACATGATTTGCTCTAGAAGGTGAGGTTCTGCTCCATGACAGCACTGTGGCTTCAGTGTTTGATTAGAGGCTCAGCATTGCTGTTTAGATCAGCTCTAACACAAAGGAAAGGCTTGGCCAAGACACCTGGATGCAGGATTGGGGTGGAATATGACTGATGAACCAGTGTTGAGGACTGTTCAGTTTTTCTGAACTCTCTTAATAATCCTATCCATGGCCCCTGAATTGCATGGTTGGGTTTTTTCCCAGAGCCAGTTACAACACCAAACAGATGGTCTGGGGTATTGGACAAAGGCCCTACTAGTCTCTATTCTAGCCTCTCTCTCCCACAAGGATGATAGTGTATTCTTTCATGAGAGTTCCCATCTCAGTTGTTTCTCTGGGCCAACATAGGTAATTTAGAAAACTGGGAAGAGGCACAGGAAAGAAAACCCCTCAATTTCTGCTGGGGGCTCATCTTCTATTTCTCTAGGGTGGTGGGTGGGGGGTGGGGGGATAGCCTCTCAGTCTAGCAGTCCCTCAAGCTTTTCTAAATTCTTCCACTCTTCTCTGGGTCTTTTTTACTCTCCACTCCGTATTTTCATCATGTCATTTATCTTATGCTATTTCCTATTTCTTCCACCTAGAACTAGATGTTAACCAGATCCTTCTTTACCCCTGGGAAATCTCAACTTGAACTTCATCAATTCCATAGACTTTGAAGCTCTTTCAGTTCTGGAATTTTTTGCTCTTGCATCAACACAGACACACAACTCATCCTTTGCTCCCTTCATTATTCTCAGAAAAATCCACTTACACATAAAAGAATTAGCAATGCAGCCTTTTTTAAAAGACTGTGTGGGAGTGACCAGAGGGAGACAGGCCCATAAACATACACCATAGTAAACAACTTAAAAATCCTCTCTGATGAATTCCCTTTCTTTCAAAATCCCTTTGCATTAGTGTACCTCTAAGGGCTCTCAGCTCTCCCTCCTTCACCCCTGCAGTTTCCACCTTGCTGGTCCCTCCCTCCTCTCTCCCAGGTGCCTCCCCTTTTCCCAGCATTATAATGCTTCTCCCTTACTACACAGAGCAGTTCCCCTCTCCTAAAGCCCTGCCCAAACCTGCATATGCAAACCCATCCTGATTTGAAGAGTAGGTGAGGCCAAAGGCAGTAGTTGGAGTTACACATGAAAATATATTTTATTAATTTTGAATCAGGTTTCCTCTGTGGCTCAGCTGGTAAAGAATTCGCCTGCAATGCAGGAGACCTGGGTTCGATCCCTGGGTTGGGAAGATCCCCTGGAGAAGAGAAAGGCTGCCCACTCCAGTATTCTGGCCTAGAGAATTCCATGCACTGTAGTCCATGGGGTTGCAAAGAGTTGGACACAACTGAGCAACTTTCACTTTCTTTCAATTTTGAATCATGCCTAAGGTTATTTCTTCCATGAAGGATTTCTTGATTTTTCTCATCTATTTTTTACATTTTTATCACCCTCTCTATTGAAATAATCTCAACTTTTTTTTCTTTTGAGATCATGCATTTCACATCATCAAATTTTATTTTTTAACAGATTTATGAGGCAAAATTGTTTAAAATGTACAATTTGATGAGTTTTGACATAGGCATATACCAGTGAAACCACCACCACAATCAAGAAGATGAGAAAATTAGTAAAACAAGTTCCAATCAAGAAGTCCAACTGACAAACTGTAATATATATTCCCATACTGGTAGCTTCATATGAGATTGAGCAGGCATGATGCTGCAGAGCCGGAGGTGCTGGGCTGGGAAGCACAAAGATGCATACAGTAGGGCACTGGGCCTAATGGTGGAGCCACTGCTGCCTCCCAGGCCACCTGTCCTTCCTGCTGGGGTGCACACACCTATAGAGGTCTCTGATTTAATAAATGCCCTGCATCCTGAAGAATGGCACTCTGTTCTTTCAGCGTGTTGCCTGGTACATCAGTTGTGCCTTTAGCAGGGCGTTTCAATATTCTGTGAGGCTGGCTACCTCCAGTTTCATTAGGTGATTATCAAGCTATTCATCCCATGATCACGGGCCATCCCCATACCACTTTTACAGGTATGACCCAGCACAGGTCATATACTGTGCTGGGTGGAATTCCATGCCTGTGGATTAGGCAATTCTTATGCCCATAGGCACAGAAGGTGATGATACCCCACTCCAGTACTCTTGCCTGGAAAATCCCATGGATGGAGGAGCCTGGTAGGCTGCAGTTCATGGGGCTGCGAAGAGTCGGACACGACTGAAGCAACTTAGCAGCAGCAGCAGCAGCAGCAGCAGCATGCCCATAGGGGGTCAAAGTAATAGGATGACGATAATGGGAAGCGTATTGAGAAAACAGAGGGTGTTGTGTATAATAGGCAAGATGAGTGTCTATATAAAGCAAAGGGAAAGAAAAAGGATTCTGTAGAACCTGAAAGTTAATCCTGTTCTGTCAACTTGGAAGAAGCTAGCCACTTCCAAAGTCTGCCAGTTTTGGAAAATTCCTAAGAATCTTGTCTGTGGTCTGATGGACTGGATGGTTTGTAGTCGGGAGAAAGTGAGGCATGTCTTTTCAGCTGGTGGGCATGTATCCAAGGATAACACTTTGGAGGTTCATGATGTCAGTTAATAGTGGCTGATGAGACCCTCTCTTTCAAGGCTCAAGGGCAGTTTTTCTTTAATGTCTTTTCCAGAAACCAAATCTCCATATTTCAGATCATGCAGAGGTTGCTTAGGTGAGTATTTTGACAATTTCTAAAAGCAAAACAAAAAAATATTTTTTTCCAGCCACCATCTCGTCTCTTATACCCATTTCTTGTACGGCTCTCAAGACGGGGAATGGGGGAAGTCATTTCTTAATCCTATCTGACTTCCTTCTTCTTCTCCAGAGACCCACGCAGAGCGGGTGCAGGTAAATATTTAGAAAAAAATGTTGAACCGCATGGCATGGTGCCCGCTGTGCTCGCAGTGGGCTCGCTCTCTGCCAGCCGCCGCTCGTTCTCTCCGCGTGTCCAGTCCGGTGGATCTGTGCCGTGGCATGCACCGCCTCAGTCCTGACAGCCTGGCCACCATCCAGGGCAGGACTCACAGCTTGATGAAGCCAGAGGAATGCCTGCAGCGGATGAGCACATACCCAGCCCAGGTGTGAGCGGTAGTGAAATCACTGCAGCTTCCGGTGAGGAGTGGAGCTCCATGACCCCAATAGAAAGGTGGTCGTGGACACGTTAGTAGAAAGATTTTCCGGAATACAAAGCCCCTTGCATCTTACTCTATCCAGGGTTCTCACCATTGAAGGGTTGCTGTTTTCTCTTCTTTTGACTTCCAGTGTCAGGAGATGGCATTTATAAGGGAAAGTTTTTCTTGTAGTCTCACTTGCTCAACTGTGGAATGGGCTGCCGTGGGAAGTTTGAGTTTCCTGCCTAGGGTGCTGGATACCATCTTGGCAGAGCCGTTGTGGTGGTGGGAAGAGAACTCCCAGCCCCGAGATGCTATGAGTCTTTGGTGCCCGTTGTTCCTAGGACGCCGCCAGAGGTACGCAATCTGATGCGGATTTCGCAACGCAGCCTTGAGGTTAGTGATGCAAGCTTATTCAGGAGGAAACTGTGGCTGGTGAGTCGGACCCCAGGATGCTGCTGGGGCTCGGAGGGCCTGAGTCACGCCTCAGAGCTCCCGCCAGCGTTTCAGAGGGAAGCGATGTTGTCTCTTGTTCCTCTTCCTCTGCTCATCCCCTCAAGGTGGGCGGCTGGTCTTCAGCCTCCTCTGCATTCCACACAGCCCTCCTGGGAAACCTCAGCCACACCCCTGACTTCAATTCCTATCTCTGTGATGGTAAATTCTAATGTTGTGTCTCCAGCCTTGATCTCATCCTTTAGCAAACAGACCAGGTAGCCAGCAGTTTCTTGGACATCATCATCTCATCAGCCCTGCATCTCAACACAATGTGTCCCAAACTGAGATGTTTTTCTCCTGCCCTCAAACCTAACACCCCTCACCCAACCAGCCGCCCTACACAGGAATTTTATCTTTCTCTCTCAAGTACACTTCTCCCTTGCCTCCATATCCGATGTGTTTCACCCTATAGTGCCTCTTTTTATCGGCCTTTTAAAATTCCAGTTCTGTTGCAACTGATTTCATTATGCCTCCCCAGGGCTGTATTGCTTGGCTTCCTGGCTGGTTCCTGTGTGCCAGCTCCCCCTTTTCTAAGGACTACACTCTGTGTTAGGTGGGTGTGTAAATGGACAAAACTACTGTAGAAGACTAGTAGTTTCTATTCAAGTAGACATATGTATACCCTGTCCCGTGCTTAGTTACTTCAATCATGTCCGAGTCTTTTCGACCTCATGGACTGTGGCCCTCTAGGCTCCTCTGTCCATGGGGATTCTCCAGGCAAGAATACTGGAGTGGGTTACCATGCCCTCCTCCAGGAGATCTTCCCAACCCAGGGATCAAACCGGGACCTCCTGCATTGCAGGCAGATTCTTTTCCAGCTGAGCTACCTGGGAAGCCCATGCATACCCTATGACCCAGCAATTCCACTCCTAGATATGTATCAAACAGATGGACATCCATGAAAGTACCAGAAGTCAGATGCAAGAAGTTTTATAGCCCCAAACTGGAAACCAGGTGATGCTCATTAATATTAATAATTATCATATATTCATGTAATGGGATATTAACATAAAGATGAAAAACAAACTACTTTTATATACGGCAACATGGATGAGTCTTGAAAACATTGTGTTCGGTGAAAGAAGCCAAATACAATAAAATAGGGAAAACTGTTTTATGGTGTTAAGATCAGGATACTATTTTCTCTTGTGATTGGGTGGTTCCTGAAGGAGGGCTATTGGGTTTTTAGCAATGATTTCTTTCTTTAGCTGGATGCTGTTTACAGAGGTGTGGTCAGTTTGTGAAAATGTTTGCACTTCTCTGTATGTGTGCTATACTTCAATTAAAAGTTTACCAACACTCTTCCCCCCACCCACACACCAAGGCAAAATTCCTTCCATTTTCCTCATAAGCAGCAGAAACATTTCCAAACCCTAGCAATACATTCAGTGCCCTCTGTGATACGACGACCCAGGGCATCTCCTTCCCACCTATGGCACGTGTGCCATCCACACTGAGTCACACCCCGTTCTGCTGGCACATCTCTGGGCCCTTGCTTTTCTAGTTCCTCTCTCTATCTGTTTCTGTGCTGAAAATGCCACCTCCTCTATGAAGCCTCCCTTTATTTTTTAGGCCAAACAGATCTCTCCTGGGCTTGTGTTCACACGGCATGCTGTTTTCCCCTCTCTCAGGGCCCTTAGCTCTCTGCTCACATGTGTTTCCCTGATTGGTGGTAAACTCTGCGGTGGCAGGAACAGTGTCTCGTTCACCTTTGTAAAATCTCCTGGAGCCAGTGTTGTGGCTGCTACAGTGCTCGAGCTAATGAATATCTGACAAGTGATTGAATGCGTGCTCTGAGTTAAGCCTCAGTCAGTACTGCCAGAAAGCCAAGACACCCAGCTTGCCTGCAGAAAGCTTTTGCTGAGAGCCAAGTCACTTTGGAAGGAAACACATCCTGCAGTCCTTTATTGGCTGTTGACAGCCATCCAGATGTAAATGTGTTGTGCAGCATTGTGGGCGTGTCCAGTTAGACTGAGCAGCCCCACTAACATGAATAAGCCGTGCAAATATGTGTTTAATGACCATGTTGCTCCGTGTCAAGTCTTAATCCCAGATAATTAGCAGATAGATAATTGGTAGAAGAATGGGAGGTGCCGATGGATATCCCATCACTTGGGTGAAGCTAGTGATCCTCTATGGATTAAGACCCACCCTCTGTAAGTGTTGATGGCTCCATTTGAAATGCTCCTTTTGAAAGGGCCTAGGTCCAAGAAGAGGTGTCAGGAGCTCCAGAATGGGGCGTTGGCATCAGTGCTAATTCCCTGGGCTGCTTCCATGCAAGATGGGTGGATGGGCCCCACTGCCACCAGGTTAGTGCTGACAGGTCAGAGTCCTGCACTGCCACTGACTTGGTGGGTCGTCTTGAGTAGGTCCTGTCTCCTTTCTTGCCATTTGTCTACTGGCAAAGGGTAGAAGGAATGGGGTGGATATGCTGAGTTGAGAACCCATTGTAGGCAAGATTTTCCCTACTCTGCTCCTTCCTGGCTTTGTCAGAGGCGTGGTTAGTTGGCCTGGATGTCAGGGTGCCTTGAAGGGGATGTTCTGGGAGTGAAAGCAGACATCTGAGATGAGAGTTGACCGTATCGTACTATGTGCATGGTGACCCTGGAGTTGCACATCCAGGCAGCACTGGATTGAATGACTTTCACGTGTCACATTTAACAAACTAGTCATGCTCAAGAGAATGGAGCTTAAAGGCAGCTCTGCTGTGGATCTGGGTGTAGAGGAATGAGCCCTTGACTAGAAGTCAGGAGGCTAGTTTTGAGGCTGTTATCATAGCAAGTTTAGTGTGAACATAGTCTTTATTTCTCTGGGATAAATGCCCATGAGTGCAATTGCTGAATTGTATGACTGTTACCTATTTAGCTTTATAAGAAATTGCCAAATTGTTTTCTAGAGCAGCAGTACCATTTTACATACCCATCAGCATTGTATGACTGATCCAGTTTCTCTAACTCCCTGCCAGCATTTGGTGTTGTCACTGTTTTTTTTTTTTTCTTTTGTAGTCACTGTGATAGGTATGTAGCAATATTACATTGTGGTTTTAATTTGCATTTCCCTGTTGACTAATGATGTTGAACATCTTTTCATGTGCTTATTTGCCATCTGTGTATCCTCTTTGGTGCAATATCTCTTTTGCCCATTTTGTAGTTGGATTGTTTCCTTACTGGTGAGTTTGAGATTTGTCTATATATTCTAGATAGGAATCTTTTGTCAAATATGTGGTTTGAAAATACTTTCTTCTGGTTTGTGGTTTGTCTTTTCTTCCTTTTAACAAAGTCTTTCCTAGACAAATGTTTGTAACGTTAACAGTCCTATTTAGCAATTTTTTTCTTCTATGCATTGTGCTTTTTTGTGTCATTTCTAAGGACTTTTTTTTTGCCTAATAAAGACAGTCATGTCATCTGAAAATAGAGACAGTTTTATTTCTTCTTTTCCATTCTATGTAACTCTTAATTTCTAGCCTTTTTTTTTTTTTGGTCCTGGTTAGAACTTCCAGTACTATGTTGAATAAGAGTGATGAGAATGGACATCTTGCCTTGAGCTTGATCTTTGGGAAAAATATTCAGTCTTAAGTATAATGTTAGCTGTAGATTTTTGGTAGACAATCCTTGTCTAGTTGAGGAAGAACCCTTCTGTTCCTATATTTTTGAGAGTTTTATAAGGCTAGTCAAATTATCTATTTCATATTGAGTAAGTTGTGGTATTTTTTGTTTTTTCACATTGGTCTATTTTATCTAAGTTGTCAAATTTATGTGTTTTTAGTTGTTTGTAGAATTCCCTTATTATACTTTGATATCTGTAGGGTAGTAGTGATAGTTTCCATTTCATTCCTGATATTGGTGATTGTGTCTTTTTTCCTTAATCAGTTTTGTTAGAGGTTTGTCCATTTTATTCATCTTTTCAAAGAACTAGCTCTTTATTTCCTTGGTTTTCTCTGTTGTTTTTCCATCTTCAGTTTCAATGATTTTGACTCTTTATTGCTCCCTCCCACCTCTCCCCGATTCCTTCCTTCTTTCCTTCCAGCCTAATAGACCTACAACAGTATGTTAGTTCTAGGTATATAAGTGATTCAAGATTTCTGTATGTTACAAAATAATGACCCTGGTAGTTACCATCTGTCACCATACAATTGTAATATTACTGACTGGATTCTTTTTTTCTATTTTCTTGAGATGGAAGCTTAGGTTATTGACTGAGATTTTCCCTTTTTCACAATGCATGCCTTTAGTGCTATAAATTTCTCTCTTAGCATTTTATTTTTGCTATTTCCCACGACTTTTGGTATGCTGTATTTTCATTTTCATTCACTTCCATGTTTAATTTCTCCCCCCACTCCTAGACTTTCTCTTTTACCCATGGACTATTTAGAAACATATTGAGTACAATGTTTTCCATTCACTGATAAACTAAGTAAATTTCTGGATCTTTCTTTGTCTTGTATGCTTCATTTGTTTTATTGGCAAGCAAAGCCCTATAAGGGATGGCTTCACTACTCCTCAGACTCAGATCCGTCTTCATCTTGACTAATCTGGAAGTAACGAGGTTTATAAGTGTCCTTGTCAGATGCAACCCTTGAAGCCAGCCACCAAAATTGTTCTTTTTAAGGTATTTCTTGGTAAGATATTTTAGATATCTTTTAGAGAACTGTTTCTCAGAAAAAAACCATGATTTCATTCTTGAAGCATTCAGTGCAAACGACATTCCCAAGATTTCCAGGTTTTCCATTCATTTTAACATTTTCACATAGAGACAGTTCAAAATTTCCAGAATCAAAAATTCCATCTTCTCCTGGATGATTAAGATCCAAATTAAACTTCCAGGTTGACTTCTTGGGCTTCCTTTGTCCTTCTTTGGCACCATTTTGAAGGTTGGCCATGCAATCAGAGAGCAGCCCTGAGTCTTTTGACTTCTAGCCTAGTGCTCCTCTAACCCAGGAGCTCATGATGCAAAGTATTATCACTTAGAGGTTCTGGTCCCCAACTGCCTGGCTCCAAACTGCTCTTCCTGTTCTAGTTCACGGTCACTACCTTTCAGAGGAGTTTGTGGAGACTGAAAGCACCAGATAGTGCCTGCCACCCCCCCGCCAACCGCCCCCCACTGCAGCTCACTGAATGTTGGCCATTGTGACTGGTATCAGAGAGGGAAGGCATTGTTGTGCCCATTTTTAAAAAAATTTATTTAATTTTTTTTGTTGTTGTTGTGCCCATTTTATTGTTGAGGAAGTTGAGGCTGGGACTTGCGCAGGTACTGGAACCAGGATTTGAACCAGTGCATTTGTGACAAAGATGGGCAACTGCTCAGAAAATAGGAAAGTACCAACCAGTGTTCAGATTTGACCCTTACTAACAGTATATCAGACTCTAGATTCATTTTGTGCATTTGTGTGTAGTGGGGGGCAGCCCAAGTTTCCTGAGGATAGATTTAGGAGGAAATCTTCAAACTGAGACCTGAAAGGGCTTACCTGGTGGCTCAGTGGTAAAGAATCCACTTGCCAATGCAGGGGACACAGGTTCGATCCCTCGGGAGTGAGCCCGCATGCCACGGAACAATTAGGCCCATGTGCCACAGCTGTTGAGCCTGTGCACTAGAGCCTGGGAACCACGACTCCTGAGCCCTCATGCCCTAGAGCCCATACTCCGCAACAAGAGAAGCCACCGCAGTGAGAAGCCTACGCACTGCAGCTAGAGAGTAGCCCCTGCTCACTGAAACTCGACAAAAGCCTCAACAGCAGGAAGACCCAGCACAGCCAAAATAAATAAATAAATACAATTTTAAAAAAGAGAGAGAGAGACCTGAAAGCCACTTACTGAGAAGCGAGGTGTCTGCCAGGGCATGCAACTCACCGGCCACCCAACCTTGTAGTAGTGTTTTGGAAAAGTCATTTATGTTCATTATAGTTTGGGGTTTGGGTGGAAAGCCTGTTTCAGTTCTGGGGTTTTGCTCTCCTATCAGGCCGGCTGCAGGCCCAGACGGGCCCCTGTTGGAAGGAAGTCGGCCCTCCTCCCCTCAAGGAGGAAAGGCCCTCCCGTCTGTGGTCGCTGTATTGTACTTGTTGGATTCCAGGCTGTCAATCTCATGCAGAGCTCCCGGGACGCTTAGCCTGCAGTTTGTTTTGTTAGGTTTCTCCTACAATTAATTTGGAAATCACCCAGCTGCCCACAGCCTCTCCCAGGTGTTCTGTAAACCACAGGCCTGCTCCTGCAGCCTTTGCCTTGGTGGGACCATCGCTGGCTGAAGCTGGGTGGGTCAGGGTGGGGTGATAGGAGGGTGAAAAGAGGCCCATGATGGTAGAGCTCGTTTAAAGCCACGTCCCCCTCAGCTTTGGCACTAACCGTCCTGCTTTGTAGGATCTGGAGCAAGCAGATCCACACACTTTGCAAACTTTATCTTTAAGCCTCACACGCCCCGTGGAGGTAAGTCAGGGGCGTGTGGAGGATCCACCCTACTCAACAAGAAAGGATTTCCCCCAAGCTGCAGTCAAACCAACTGGCAAGCCTCCAGGTTCCCATATCCAAGGAGCACAAATCCTCACATGCTTGATTCATTTTGCTGTGAACTTTGTCACACCTGGATTGAATCCTTTGCAGACAAAGGTCTGTGACCTTGAGCTTGCCCTCTTTTCTTGGACCTTACTTTTCTCATCTGAAAAAATGCTCCTGAAACCTGCTACTTTCCAGGGCAGTTGTGAAGATCTAAAGGAGAGCATATGTGGACGTTCTTAGTACAGCATGAACAAAGCCACTCGTGGATAATGTGAGAGCTATGTTAGTCAGCTGTGCCATGGCTGAGCCACTTGAAGCTGGGGAAGAGCGATGGTGTGCTGAGAGCCCTGGACAAGGATCTAAGATGTTAGCTCCTTGTACAGCTGTGGAAAGTCACCTTCTTTATTTATGTGCTCAGTCGTGTCTGACTCTTTGTGACCCCATGGACTATAGTCCACCAGGCTCCTCTGTCTGTGGAATTTTCCAGGCAAGAATGCTTGAGTGGGTCATCATTTCCTTCTCTGGAGGATCTTCCCCTCCCAGGGTTGAACCCTTATCTCCTGTGTCTCCTGCATTGCGGTCGGATTCTTTACCTGATGAGCCACTGAGAAAGCCCAACCTTGTTTTTTCCTTCTATAAATCAAAGGGTAAGATTAGATTACCTTTCAGCTGTACTTTTTTTTTTTTTAAATATAAGAATGGCAAAGGAAATCTCAATGGGAAAACCAAGAATCAATTTTTTCCTGCCTCCAAAAGGGTCACCTTCTTTAGTTAGCATGCATTTGGCTGCAAGTAACAGAGAGACCAAAGAGAAGAGGTTTAAATGGCAGAATGTTTGTTATCGCACACAGGTATAATGAATTGTTCCAGGGTTGGATCTTTCAGTAGCTCAGTGATGTCACTAGGTACCCAGGTTATTCCCACCTTTTGGCTCCGCCATCCTCAGCAGATTGGCTTGTTCTCTTAGGCTGGTACCCTCCGAGCCCAACATGTCTGTCACATTTGCAGGAGTCACTCTAACAACATTAAGAGGAAGAAAATGGCTATTTCTTTCCCCCTGTTGCTTTAAAAACAAGGAAATATTTCCCAGAAGTCCTGAGCAGACTTTTCTGGGCATCTCACTGGCCTGAAAATTATCCTGGGCCTGTTTCTCAATAATCACTGGCAGGAGTGATGGAATCATCACCATGTCTACCTTGGACAAGTCCAGATTGAGCCAGTGGGCACTCCAATGGGTAAGACATCCCCTACAACACATGACCAATTGCAACCTGAACAAAATCAGAGTCTTGTGAGCAGAGAGGGGGCAGAATGAATGAGCAGACAACTATCATTATCTGGCACACCTTCTTCTTGAATAAGCCAGAAAGAGAGCGTATTGTTCTACTTCTGTCCAGGGTTGCCCACTGTTCAGTTGTCCTCAGTATGCTGCATCTCAGCTCTACCATAAAGACCCGTTTGTCCAGTTCCCTTGATAGGACACTGTTCTTTCTTTTAAGCACCAGTACAGAGAAAATATGAGCACACCCCAATGTTGAGTAGTTGCATGAAGCTTGGATGAAATTTAGGATAAAAGGAAAGTGTTACATGGGAGGGGGACATTTTGAAAATGCTCATATTAAGAATAATTTTCTCATAGTGTAAGAAACCCTTGGACTTCCCTGGTGGCACAGTGGATTAGAGTTTGATGTCAGTGCAGGGGACATGGGTTCAATCCCTGATCAGGAAGATTCCACATGCCTCAGAGCAACTAAGCCTGTGTGTCACAACCACTGAAACCCATACACCTGTGCTCCGCATCAAGAGAAGCCACTGCAATGAGAAGTTCATCCACTACAATGAAGAATATCCCCTGCTTGCTACAACTAGAGAAAGCCTGCTTGCAGTAACAAAGACCCTGCATAACCAAAAATAAATAAATAAATAATTTTTAAAAAAGAAACCCTTCACAGGGCTGCTCACGAACACACCATGCTTCTAATCTCATTCCCTTGTCCTGAGGTCGGGACCTCTGCAACAGAATAACACGATCCATTCGTGTTTGAGCTGAGTTACATACTGGCTGCTGTGGGAAATGAGTGAGGAGAGCAGTGGAGGGATCACGGAGCTCTGTGTGTGAGGCTGATGCTGTGATCCAGGAGAGGGATGATGGAGGCTCCTGCTGGGTTTTGTCCTTGGAGGTGCAAGATGGGATTAGGTGGTTCTTGAAGAGGTAATGATCAAAGCAAATTTGGGGTGACTGGAACACATAGGGGTGTCTAGGAACAGCAAGTGTGGTGTTGGCTGGAGCCTAGAGGTGTAGGAAGGGCAACTGTGGGAGATGAGGCCAGGAAGAGGGTTCGCATAAGGATCATGGAGGGCCCCAAATGCCAGGTGAGAGTTTAGGCTCTCCGCTACAGACGAAAGGGAGCCTGAGCCCACAGGACTGGAGCTCAGCTTCTGGAAGTGAGGCTGGCAGTGTGGGCAGAATGAGGGGTGGAGGTAACAGCATCCAGGGGCGGGCTTGGCTGGCTACAGGTGGCTGAGAGCAGAGGAGAGAGTTGGGCTGTATGAGGCTGTGCTTCTCACACTTCATCTCTGGTTGTTGATTGCTTCCATGCATGAAAAATCATAGCTGGGAAGCCTCTCCAAGTTCTCAGATAGTGAGATAAGCCGGTGTTCTGACCAGGGGAGAGATCCACCCTGATTCTGGCTCCCAGTCCCTTCCTCACCCTGGGAGGGGCTGACAGTTGATCCCCAGCGCCTCTCTGACTGCGTGCCTCTGCACCCGGTTAACCCTTCTAGGCTGAGCTGGAAATCCGAGCCTCAGCTCTCAGAGGGGTTGTGGGGCTGGCAGAGGGGTATGGGGAGCTCCACAGAGAGCAGTCGTCCTTTCCATCCCAGGAGCTTTGCTAGCTTTGGCCTCTACCTGGAGAGAAGAGGGAGGGCCTCCCATCCTCCTTCTGCCTTACCTGTCTGCCCTGCTTTTTCTTTAGTTCACTGCTCAGTTTGAGCCGAAAAGCGCTAGCAACACTGCCTTCCCTCTGGGTAGTTCTAAGCTATGTATTTAACTGATCCCAGGCTCACGACTGAAGCGACTTAGCAGCAGCTGCAGCAGGCTTCCTTTACCCATCCATACAAAGGAGGCTCCCAACCCGGTTGCACTCCTCCTCCATCCTTCAACCCCCACCTTCACCACCACCCCCCTCTGATTACCTCCATTTCCACATTGTGTTTTATGAGGATGATAATCAAATGTAGTCTCCCTTGAGGGAGGCATAGGTTTTAGTCAGGCTTGGACACTTAAGAGCTATGAGATCTGGGTTAAGTCATGTGTCCCTTTGGGTCTGTAGAAGTTCTATACACACACATCATATTCCTATTTATTCCTATTATTGAAAACTCATGTGAGCACTGAGATCAGAGTCCTGATTCTTCCACTAAGCTGCTCTGTGATCCTGGGAAGAAAATCCAGTCTGCTACATGCCCCTTGTCTGAAAAACTTTTCATCAGGGACCTCCCCTGCACCCCACCCCCAATTATTCTGTCATGCCAGCCCCAGCAGTCAGTATTTCTCAGGAACAGGATGAGCACAGAAACTAAATTCTCTAGAAAGCTGTGTGTATTGGGGGCGGGGATGGGGGGACTGTGGGGATGGTGGGGGGGCGGGTGGATTCATTAGGGCACCCATAATCTTGGGCCGTTCAAGGGACCCTTAAACTGCTTTACTGGAGGATCCTTCAGCTATTCCTGCTGGCTGTTGGGTCCTGAAAAGTGAGCTTTATTTTTCTCCTAAACCCCAACTAGCCCAGACTTGGGGTTAGAGTTGCCAAGCTTAATCCGTATTTAGGTAAATGACTGCTGCTTAGAGGACACTGAGATCAGAGCCCAAGGTCTCCAAAGTGGCTCAGCAGGGAGTCAGGAGCCTGGGTTCCTGGCCAGGCTCTGACACCCCAGCTTTCAAAATGGTTTCAGATACACTCTGATTGAAGTCACTGTCACAGTCACACCCATCAGACAGGGAACATGAGATGCATGCGAAAGTTTAGGATTCCAAGACTGTAAAGTATACCCAAGGGTGGAGGTGAAGGGCTCTACCCCAGCCATCTCTGGTTGGGGTTCTTGCTCAGAAACAGGAAGCTTCTGGAAGTTATTCTGGGGTCTCTGATCAACAATGGAACACTTTACCCCTCATGGACAACTGACTGCTCCCCCCCCCCCCGCCCCCCCGCCACCATCCCACACTTCTCTAAAGCTTTGCCTCTCCAGTAGGGCAGAGAAACGCTTCAGGTCTCATTGAAATGCAGTTTGTGTTTCAGTGAATCTGGGTAGAGCTTGAGAGTCTGCATTTCTGTTGAGCTCCCAGGGGATGCCCATGCTGGTAGCCTATGGCCCACACTTAGAGCTACAAAGCCTTTGTCTCCTGTGCAGAAGAGCAAGGACAGCAAGCCTGCACTCAGCTTTTCTACTGGCTCTTGGAGAACAGCATCCTGCATTCAAAAGAGGAGTTCAAGAATGTGAGGGTGAAAGGGGACCTGCCACCTAGGTTTGTAGATAGTGCAACAGGCTGGTGCAAGCTCCGTCAAGATTTCGAAGTATTTCAGTGACAAAGTTGGGACTCCGGCCTCTTGCAAAGGAGAAACAAAAACCAGAAAAGATGCTCACTGAGGTGTTTTCTGTGCTTTCTCTAGGTGAATTAATGTTACTTTGACTCTTCTTTCTGTTGTGTGTGTGTTTTACAATGAAAGTGTACCCATTTTGTAATAAAAACGTGATTTTAATGAAAAAATTCTCACAAAGTTCTTAGTAAATGAGATTATGTTTATGAGTGTTCTGGATAAACTATAACTGTGTACAGCAGCTTCATGTCATGACTGTGGAATTCAGCCCAAACGCTCACGAGTTCATTTCAGCGAGGTTACCCTTACTCTTTCAGGCGCACGGGTCGTCGAGTTGAGGAAGCCGATGCCGTCACCATCCACAGCCGCGGAAAGCAGCTTCCTACACCCCCTTGGCCGCTGCTGTGGGAACGCTTCCCCTAGCGCTGCAGGAATCTTTCCCCTTAAACCGGGGAAGATTCCTTAATCCGTTTTCGTAGTAAACGACCTCGGGCCAAGACTCCTTTTGTTGCTGGTTTCTTAAACTTAATTGCAAGCAAAGTTAATTTGAAAGAAAATAAATGTTACAGCTCTGGGGCGAATTCTAACGAGCCTTGGGAAATTAGAGAAGAACGCATCTAATTACCCACAGCCCGGGGGGCGCCTGCACACGACGCTGGGGGTGCAGGGCCCAGAGAGGGGCACACGATTTTTTTGGTTTCAAGATAGGAAGAAGAAAAAAAGAGAAACGCACCTCCCGACTCTGAGCCCCTAGACGGGGAGGTCCTGTTTCGCGGTTTGGGGTTCGGAGAGTTGGATTGTCGGTAGACGCAGCCGTGAATGCTCTCAAGGTCCTAGAATCGCGCGGACGGCTCGGCCGCGTGGAGGGTCGGCTCGGCTCGGCCCGTCTGTGGTTGAAGCCCCCGGATGGCCCGCGAGATTTGGTGCCGCCGGCAGGCAGGAGGCCGAAAAGCGCCGACGTTCTCCAAAACCTCGAGAGTCCCGCTGTCTTTCGGGGCTCTCGCTGCGCGCGCCCGGTTCCCAACTCGCAGCTCCCCCTCTCCCATCACATACTCTGGCTTTTGGCGCCATCTCACCTGTCGTCCCAGTTTCCAGAGAGAGTTGGGAGTGAAGACTTTGTGCACTTTGCCTCTCCATCTTTCTCCTTCACCCGGGTTTTACCTCGACGCTCCAGGAGGCTTCTGGATAAGGCGGCGCTTTTTAATTGTAAAGCCCTTCTTCCCTCGTGTGCCAAGCGCTTTACAGTTTACAAAGCGTATCTACCTCTCTTGATTCGTTTAACTTCAGGACTCTGAGCGAGGGGTCACAAATTCCTACTCACAAATGAGGACCCGAGAGAAGGGACTCGTTAATGGCGCTGTCAAAGCATTGGATTTGCTAAATAAAACACAGAGAAAGGGTCAACCACCGCATTAACGGGGCGCATAGACTGCCATTTTCCAGCCCTAATCCCCTAGCTGGGCTTTAGGCAGCCAAGGACAAGACCCTGGGGTGGAAGCGTTTCAATTTCTGACTACTGCCAGCTAAGGAAATGGCAACCCACTCCAGTATTCTTGACCTGGAGAATCCCAGGGACCGGGAGCCTGAAGGGCTGTAGTCTATGGGGTCGCACAGAGTCAGACACGACTGAAGCGACTCAGCAGCAGCAGCAGCAGCCAGCTAGGCAAGGCATCCTGATTTCTGTCAGGGAGAGCCAGACTGTCTAGCTGCACGTGAGAACCTTTGAATTTCAACCTGCAAGGATCCATAGGGAGATAAGGGAGGCCTAACACCTAGGCATTTCCAAGGTCACAGGGCTAGGTCTGAAATCTGGACCTGCTGGTGGTAGGGTCAGTGATGCAGCTGCTCCCTGCCTCCAGGTGGACCATTACTACCATCAGAGTCAGGAAGGACCAGTGTCTAGACTCGTGCTAACACTGTAGCCATCAACCACACACTGCTATTGAGCACTTGGCTTGTGGTTAGTCCAAACTTAGGCGATTCATGGGGTCGCAAAGAGTCGGACACGACTGAGCGACTGAACTGAACTGAAGTGTAAAATACACTCCAGATTTTGAAGACTTAGTATGAAAAACATAAACTACCTCAACAATTTTTACACTGATTATACCTTGAAATGATAGTTTGGACAAACTATGTTAAATACAGTATATTATTAATCTCACTATTTCACTTGTTTTTAAAACAAATGCAGCTACCAGAAAAATCTTAGTTATACAGGCAGCTTGCGTGATACTTCTATTGGGCAGCACTTTTTAGACAGATACCCGTCTGGACTGAATCACATTCACGTGTCTTTGTGAACAGGACAGAGCAATCCGCAAAATTAAAAATAAAAATTACCAATGGTTTTTAGTCTTCTTTCCCACACTCCCCAACTCTTCCCTAGTAAATTACGCAGAAAGAGGCTGCCTTTCTTTTGCCAGAACTCACTTACTCAAAGATCTTTATTAGAAACAGTTCATATGAACACTCAAGTTTATCTGAAACTGCACAATGAGCCTCTGAAATATTTAATGCTAGAAAGTTTTGCTCCAGAATCAAAACTTACAAGATATCTCCTGAGAAAGGGGGGGAAATGGTTGGATTTATTATTTTTTTCTGATCTTGGTCATCTTGTAGCTTAAAAGAAATAAACGGAAACAAAACAAAGTTAAATACCAGTTTCTTTCTAAAGCCTGCCTAACTGACTGCCCCAGTTAGTTTTTCTCTTTCTTTTTTGCATGAGGAGGCTACTGAGGTGTGGCAAAAGGTGCCAGGGATGGAAGGGGCAGCCCACAAAATGAAAGCTGTCACCAAGAGACTCAAGAGAGTTTTGTCATCTCTGTGACTTTTAACTCACCCACTGGGTCCAGGGCTTAATGAAAAGAAAGGGTGGGCAATGGACAAATGTATTTCTACCTGCCTCATTGGAAAACCACATTTATGACCCAGCAGTAATAGCTGCCGAATGATCAGCACATCATGCTGAAAAGATTCAAGAAATTATGACATAATCGGGGCCTGGAGCTAATCCAGAGTTGCTTGCCATGAGCTCTGTTCCCATTCCCTGGAGTAAGGTTAGGCCTTGGGTGGCCCACCCATGCTGCCAAATATGCAGGGCGGCAGCAACCCTCATGGGCCCTTAAAGATCATATGGGGCACGGCTGGATTCTGCAGCCCTCTTGTATATCACATGGGAACACTGCGGGGTGTGAGTGATGGAACTGGGTCACACTGTGGCAACCCAGCACAGTCCAGATTCAGAGCCAGGTTTGCAGTTCTCAGAGGCTGGGAAAGCAGGCCTCCATCAAGCTAAACAGAGATCTTTCCCATTTTTTTAATAAAAGTTACTTCTTTTGCAAATTTGTCCTCCTCACCTTATGTAGGAAGATGCTATAGGAGTCTTTTATTGTAATAAGGTAGTCAAAGGCACAAGAAGTCGAACTGTGTAAAAAGAGTTTCGAAAAGTACAGGGAAGAGTGAAATCATGTGATTCTCCACCATTCCTCTAGACTCTGGAGTAGACGCGATGCTACCTTGTGCCCTCTTTAGAGCTAAGGGCCCCTCCCCGGTAGAATGTCAAAGGCAAGACCTTTGGAGCTGCGCCTCTATGAGAGTCTATTGTCCTAGTCCATGGGCCTCGGACGCTTCTCCCCACCTCCCATTTTCAAAGCCGCCCGGTAGGCGCCCGGTGTACGCGGTGCACCGGGAGTCTGCGCCTGTCACGCCGGCTCGGTCCCTGCCACATGGTTCTCAATTCGGCCCTCTGTCCAGTCCTGTCCTCAGGTTTCCTGGATACTTAGTTCGTAAGGACAGTCGAGGTATCTATGAATTTTCGCCTGTATGCTCCGCTCACATGGCGGACACGAACCGATCCACTGCGCCTGGATAGGCAGCCACGTGGCGAGCGTGGTAGGCGCCTCCACCGCCCGCTCCAAGCTGCCCACCAGGATTGTAGCAGGGCCCCAGCGCTCCGAACTGGCCCGGCGATGTGCGCCCATAGAAGTCCACCGCAGTCTCGACGCCGCCGCTGCTGCCACCCGCGGGGGGCGAAGCGGGCCCGGCCAACCGGCCAGTCGCTGCGAAGAGGGCCCCACTGGCCCCTTGCGAGTACGTGCCGTCGGGGCCGGCATAGGCGGCCGCATAGGCGGAAGTGTTGGCGGGTCGGGCACCGGCGCAGCCGGCTGGCTGGTAAGCGGTGCTAGCGGCAGAGCCGCCGGCCGAGGCAAAGGAGCAGGAACCGGCGGGCCCCGATGGCGCGGGGCCCAGTTCTGGGCTGAGCGGCCGCTCAGGCACCAGGCCGAAGACGCGGCACGGGCCTGGCGAAGCAGCCGGGTAGTAGACCGGGGGCGGCGCGGCGAGCGACGGTGCGGCATAGCCTGCATAGACCGCGCCAGGGTAAGGAGGGCGCGCAGCGGGCACCCCACCCGGGAAGATGGCGGCGGCGGCGGCGGCCGCAGCGGCGGCGGCGGCGGCGGCCGCGTCCTGCATGTAAGCCGGGTAAGTGGACAGGTCAGAGCGCTTGAAACGCTTGCGGCGGCGCAGGAAGCTGCCGCTCTCGAACATGTCCTCGGCGTTGGGATCGAGCGCCCAGTAGTTGCCCTTTCCCGGGCGGCCGGCCTCGCGCGGGATCTTGAGGAAGCAGTCGTTGAGAGTGAGGTTGTGGCGAATGCTGTTCTGCCACTTTTTGGGGTTGTCGCGGTAGAAGGGGAAACGCTCGGTGATGAACTTGTAGATGCCGCCCAGAGTGAGGCGGCGCTCCGGCGCGTGCGCTATGGCCATGGCAATGAGCGCGATGTAGCTGTAGGGCGGCTTGCCCCGCTGCAGGGGGCGCTTCCGCCGCCGCCCACCGGCGCCGCGACCTGCGGCCTCCGCCGGTACCCCGCCGGCCCCCGCCTCACCGCGCTCCTCCTTCACGGCCGCCAGCGCCTCCGGCTGCGGCGGCGGCGGCGGCGGCCCGCTCTCGGCCGTCATGGCGCAGCCGTCCCGTGTCCCCGAGGCGTCCCCGCTGCCTTCGAGGATCGGGCGGCGGATTTGGGAGCTGCGGGGTCCGGGACACTGGGTCGCGGGGACCAACGCTGGTTCCCTTTGCAGAGAGCTGAGAGGGTCCTCGCAGCTGGCACCGGGAGCTTCCCTGGCAAGGGCTCGCAGGAGGCTTGGCGCCCGCGGTTTCCGGACTGGCGGTCTGTGAACAGAGGCTTAAGTGTCCCGCCCACCGACGGCTCTGCTCGTGTTCTGGACCTCGAAGCCAGGCGCCGGCAGCGACGCTGGTACTGGAACTAGACTCCTGTCTAGGGCTGAAGGGTCCTTTGCGCGCTGGTGCCAGGCGGTCAGCGGGTTTGGAATTGGTCCTGGAGCTGAGGCGCTGGCATCAGTTCTGGGCTTCTCGCTGATTCTGAGGATAACCGTCGAGGTCGCGAGTGCAGAGGAGGTTGCGCGCCCAAAGGCCTGAAACGGTAGCAGTGAGTGCAGGCGTGGGGGCACTGTGTTGGGCGCGGCCTAGGCCGCGTCCCTGAGGCCGCAGCCGCTGAAAGCGCGGAGGGCAAGGAGTCGAGGCGGCGGTGGCGAGGTCGCAGCGCGGGCCAGGCGCGGTGGCCGGCCACTGTTCTCTCCGAAGGGTTGGCCTCCAGCCGCCAATACTTCTGGCGAGGCGCTCCCCTGCACACACCCGGACCGGCTCCTCCCTCTGCGGGTTTCTCCTCCTTAAAGGCGCGGGGAAGCTCGGGGCGGTGCTGCTTCCCCGCCCGCCCCCCAGCCCCCGACTACCCGCCCCCTGGGCCCCGGCGCACCTCCCCAGGTAGGAGCAGCTGTGGCGGCGCGGCGGGAACCACACGGTCCGAGCGCGGAGGGCGCTTGGAGATCTCCCCCGCCGGTCCTTTCTGCGCACCGACGGGGAGAATGAGGCCGAGAGAGGCAGGGACTGTCGGCGCGCAAACTCAGCGCTTCCGGACTTTACCAGCCTGTATAGAAGGCTGGTACCCGCAGGTGAAAGGAAGGGCTCGCTTCACTTTTTTGGCTGGAGAGGGTGAGAATTGACTGAAGGGGCGCTTGGTTCTTGTGGGTGGGGGCGAGGAAGGGAGAAGACGTCCCAAGTGATTGGCTCCCAAGGTCTTTGGGTTGATTCTTAAACCCTAAGTCAAGGCTGCCTGGCCATTCTCCATCCAGTCCCTCGTCTTTCAGACAGAATTCTTAGGTCTTATAGAGGATGTAACTTGCTACAGTTCCACCGCGACTTCGCGGATTAGCCAAACCTCACACCCGCCCGCGTCTGTGTTAGTGCGTTTCCTCACCATGTGCCAGAGGCAGCCACTTTCCCTCTTTGGGTGCCAGGCTTCTCGACTGTACCGAGATTTTGTATCTCGTGTCCTTTCATTACTGATATTTAGGGAAATACCGCACCATCATTTATCCTTGGGTGGCTCGGCTCCCTCTCTATATGATGGGGAGTGAAGCACAGCTTAAAGAGGATGAAGGCTGGGCTTCTGCCCTCTCGTGGTGATCTTCTCCTCCAGTTCGCTCAGGCCAAGAAGGCTCCAAGCAGCCGAGTCGTTCCATCCCGAAGCGGGGCTGAGAGAAGTAGGGGCCGGGGGAGGAGGAGCAGTAGCCGTCGGCCGGCGTGTCTCCTTGGGAAGGGGCGGGCGCGGGGGACCCGTTAGCTTCGAGGGTGTCTGGTTTCTGAGTTCGTTTCCTGCCACCCCCCCAAGACCGAGCTCGGCCTCACCCAAGACTTCCTGTATTGGTGGCCCCGCAGATCTGGATTCTTTTTATGATCATTTGCAGGGAGACCTTAGGCCAGTCCCTTCCCACCCGCAAGCTCAGTTTTCTTTTCTGAGAATCGAAGGCGGAAGGAAGGCTTTTATCCTTAGGATTTCGAGACTTGGTGCCGACAGCCAGAGGCTCCGGCCGAGATGCAGCTTTCCGGCTGCGGGTGCAGGGTTGCGGGCAGCGACCCGCGAGAGCACGGCGGCCAGCCTTCAAGGATTTTAGTCGCGTTTTTCGTGGCGACGAGCTCCGGGCAGACCCAGCCCCACCAAGCACTGGGCAACTGCCTTCGGAAGCAGGAGGCAAAGAGTCCAAGTCCTCGCTCCGCCGATCCGGGTGTGGAAGCCAATCGAACAATTTGCATGAGGACCTTCCTCCGCAGATGCACACTCGAACGACTGGAGAGGCTTTTCACTCGCTCAAAACACTCCCAGGTTCCTTCTTCCAAAGTAACCACGCTGCGAAAATCCAGGTTTCATCCTATTTTTTTTTTCAAAGGAGGAAAAGGTTTAAAATTGTTAAATTTTTAACCAGATTACATCATAGCAGTCTTTTAATACTGAATTTTATGGTTCCAAGATTCAGATTTCCAAATGTTAAAATTTGGACTACTATCCTAGCATGAATCCCTAAATCAAATAATGTGTTTCTGTAATTCTATGACCAGTGTCTAAATTCTTTGACTGTGATTATATTTCTATGACTTTAAACTTCTGTTCAGTGTGTAAAAGCATATTCCGTATATCTTAAGATGCTGGGAGTAAGATTTTGTGCCTGAAAATATGATGCCACTGTTGGCAGTTGTAACTTCTCTGTTTTAGACATTTTTGCAGCTCTGAGGTACATATTGCTTAATTTTAATTCCTGTCTAGGAATGTCTGGAAGATTTGGGTCCTATAAATCCACATCTCTTATTTCATTCTAAACTATTAGTACTAGATCCACTATTCTATAACTCAAATAATCTAACAATTCTTATAATATTTGTGACCATATGCTTTAATGACTCTAAGATGGAGACTTTGAAGCTCCAGTTACTATGATTAGAAGCCTCCATGTCTCAGGATGTTTTGATCCTCATTGTTTTGTGACTGTGGACACACTCTTCTAGAAATCCGATTCCTTTTTCTCAAACTTTTCAGCTACTGAGTTCTGCCTATGCATCAGACCAAGCGTTAGCATCCTGAGATTAGAATTATTAAGATTGTGATTCTAGGATTTCATGAACAAAGAATCCTTAAAATGCTGTTCCATAAATGTTTTATTCTAATAACACATTTCAAAATTCTGCACCTTGAAGATGTAAAATTTGAATTAAAGGATTTGAATGAACTGGGACAGTTAACCCGTTTGGATCAAAACTATGCAGAAAGATCTGCTCAGTGCCAGGCCACTTCCTCAGTTTCCTCTTATCCAGTCTTCACCTCTTCTCTGGGGCAGTGCTCCTTAATATGTACAGGATTAACAGACCCATTGAGAACCATTTGAGAGCTACAGAGTTGGCTCTTGTCCCTTGGAAATCATCCTTCTAGTCCAGCTGGGGTGGGTTGATGTTGATGTGGACAGATGCCGGGTGCTTTCCATCCTCTTCTGACTACCTACAGCCCTGAGTGTATCCTCAGCACCTTTTGGAAAAACCTGCCCCCTCACAGGCTATCTTATGTTAAATTCTGGGGGGAGAGGAGGAGTGCTGCTGATCTGTAGAACATGCTAGAGCTCTTCCCCTAACTACCGAATTTTGAAGTGCTCTCTTGAAGTGCTCTCGGAGAGGGGATTCTAGGAGTTATGGGAAATTCCTCCATATCTTTTGACCCAGATGCCCCTGCAGGCAGATACAGAGGTACCCTGCTCTTAAGGAAATCTTGGAAATTCAAGCTGGAATGAAACCAGGCCCAGATTGTCAAAGGGGCTTGCTTAAAGTTGTGCAGAGGAGGTTCTACACTGAAAGGAAAACTCAGGTATTTGGGTCCCTTACCTCCTGGGCCTGCAGCCTCTCTGTCTTTTCCTGAGTTCTCTGTCCTCACTTGTGCTTGAAGTCCTGACCTTCAACAGTCTCCTTACAGGGGGACAATGGAAGTCTAGGCGCAGATGTTTGCCGATCAGATCTAAGAATCTCGGGGCAGCTAGAACACAGGGACTTCTGGATTACTCTGGGACAGTCAGTCAGGGTCAGTGGGTTGTAGGTATGGCCTCAGAGTGCCACAAAGGCAGTCAGTCCTGTGTCACGCTCAGCCTAGCCGCTGGTTGCAGCAGTGGCACCGAGGGAGAGCTGTCACTAGGCCCAGCAGTTTTGAACTATTTGTTGTCCTTCTTAGGCCTCAGTCTCCCCATCTGGGAAGTGCCGGACTTCCTGTCATTTCATTTCCACCGAGTCAAGAGGATGAAGTGGAGCATATCGCCATGATCATCTTGTCTTTTAAACTGTTTTCAAGACGAAAATGGTTGTTTAAAAAAAAACAGGCTGCTGAGGAAAATTAAAGTCGTTCCCACTCATACGTGGGAATGAGATGCTCTCCTCAAAGAAGTAGCCGTAGATTAAATTGTTTTCTGCCCGCCTAGAAGGCAGTATGTGTGTAGGGAGAGTGTTGGAAGTTTTTGAGTTCCCAAGAGTGTGGCCTTATTTTGCTCCATGGAGGCGCAGGGACCCCCGGAGCTTAGTCAGGACAACACGGTTTCTAACGCTTTCTCCTGCTGGTTCACTTAAATACCGGGGACAGAGAATTACCATCATCTGGGCAGAGAAACTGGGGCCTAGAGAGGCGAGCTTTCTGCTTCCCAGCCCCCAGCCTCCCAGCTCACCCAGCTCACCTCGAGGAAGCTCCTAGTCCCTGACTCAGAGCCCTCTCCCAGCGTTGCCCTCTGGTCTCGGAATGGGGAGTTCAGGAGCCGGCCGGGACAGCCCAGGAGCTCCGCGGCGGCTGCATCGAAAAGGGCAAACCTCCTGGAGCACGCGGACCTATCCCGCTGCGTACAGCGAGTTGGGGTCTGAGTGGAGCCCGAGCAACCCCCGCCCCCAGGTTAGCTCCTCCGTCCTTTCCCAGGCGCTGTGAGCGTTCCTGAGTCGAGGACGGAGGAGCGCAAGGTAGATTTTGCTCAGATCCAGAGGGAGAGAGCCGGGCTGTGGCTGGGCCCTCTTCTAGGAAAGCCGTGCACGCCCCCCCCCCCCAACCCCCACCCCTCCACGGAGGAGGAGGTGAGTTCTCAGCAGTCTCACGTCTTCCTTTGGGTTCGAGGGCCTGTGGGGAGGAGTGGCTCTCCAGAATCATCCGGCATCCTGATGTCTTGGGTATTCTGAGCTCTACGTGCGGCCTTGGGACTCGAAGAAGCGGGAAAGATTGTGAATGTTCATTTCAGTGGACAGAGTTCCCGGTTTGCGAGACGATCTCAAAGGGCCAATGATTATCCTCTTTCCCTCTCAAAGCGGAAATGCATCAGACTGGATTCAAGTATCGTCTGAGGCACAGGAAGAAACAGTGATTTGACCTTCCTCCCCAGGCCAGGTTCAGCCGCAGGCCTTTGATTCTACTCCTTGAGGCCTCCTGCCCGGCTGTGACCGTCAGGGCACTTTACCTTGAAGCTATCTGGGCTCCCGGGGTGAAGGTTAGAGCGTGGTGCAGTGCTCAGGCAGGGACCCAGCCCAGCTGCTGGTTGCTCAGGGCCCACAGCGCCGCGGGAGCAATAGTGAGGGAGCCCAGAGACACTTGTCTGTGGCTGCCTGCGTGCAGAGGTAGCCAAGCTCGCCTCTGGCCTCTTTCCTTCGGGCTTTTTTGGCATTGTTTCTCTGTCTAGCCTGAGGGTGTATATCTTTCTTAGTCTTAGCCTCCACCTTTCTTGCCTGTCTGTATGAACCGGCCTGCACATCCTACCTTTCTGGGTACCTTTCCCCAGAGTCGCTTGGAAGAGAGCCTGCACACTTCAGCCAGGGTTGGGCTGCCCATACCAGTCCCTTCCCTCTCAGAGGATAGTGCAGACAGTATCAGAGCTGGGACAAACACAGGTTCTGTCCTGATCCTCAGCTTTTCTACCCAGGCACCTTGGAAGTCCTCAGCTCCCTGAGCCCTGCTGAGCCTGGCTGGGGAAGAGGGGAACACAAGGTTCCACATGCCAGCCTTTTGGAAAAACCTGAGTCCAAATAGTCCTCATTAGCACAGTTCTTCTGCTGATTGTCTCTGCACAAACTGGGCTACTTGGCTGCTCAAAGGCCCTCAATGACTCCCCTCCTCCAGGGCAAGATCAAGTACACCTTCCCTGGCCTGGCAGGTCAGAGCCCTCCAGCACAATACAGCCCCTTCCCAACCCTGCTGTCTCCCTTGGTCTTCTCAGCCCCCGGCTTCAGAGGACTCCCTGCCAAGTCTTCTCCAATTCTCTCACATAAGTTCTTGCCCTCAGCCTGGACCGGCCCCCCTCTACTTCCCCATCAGCCCAAATATCTCCTCTTCTGGGAAGTCCTCCCTGATTTGCCTAAGTCAAACACTCCCTCTTTCAGCCTGCCCCAGCATGATTGGATTTTGGCACTTGTCACACATTTTTGTGGTGTAGTAATTTGGTTATGTGACTGTTGCTGTTCTTCTCTGGGAGTTTCTTGATGGTAGGAAGTATAGTTTCCTGCAACTGGGCACCTGGGTCATCAGCACAGAACCTGGCCCAAGAAAAAAAATGTGGCCCTGCTGTGAGAGCCAGTTACTCAGAGTCACAGTCCTAGGTCAGTTCCTATGTTTACCTCTTCTCAGCTGTGTGACTTTTGGCCGCTTATTCACTCTGAACCTCAGCTTTTTGATCTACAAAATGGGGATGATACTAATGTCATAAGGGAGCTGTGAAGGTAGCTTTTATTAACTGCAAATACTTGCAAAACTCCTCTGTTTACAGATACGGTTTTAAGCAATTTTGTGCATGAAGTACACTAACATGTCAGGAGACCTGGCAGCAAGTCTCAGGCCTATGACTAACTGGGCACTGGGGGGACATCTAGGAGAACAGGCAGAGCGCTGGCTTTAGAAGGTATAATGACTTGATATGCCATCTAGGCAGGAGGACAGCTGCAAAAGGGCCCAGAAGCAGGGGTCTCACGGGTAGTAGATGGGGCCTAAGGGAAGGTTCAGATACCGAACAGCATTTTCTGCCCTAGGTTCAGGTATGGAGGCCTCTGGGATGAGCCTGGGGTCATCTGAGAGGCACAGTTGGTCCAGCTTGATCCTACTGGACTGAAGTCTGAGGGTGTCATGGGGCAGCCTCTCCCTGTGGTGTCCTGGTAACCTAGGGCCTTGGATCTGTTATGCATCTCTGGTTTCTGTCTAGGCAGATCTGGCCTAACTTTTTGGCACAAGGGTTGAGGAGAGCTTCAGCATGGAACTGGGCATATTCAGAGGCGTATTCTTCTGTCCTAAAGACATGCCACCCAGTAGGGTAGGAGTCCGGGGACCATGGGCTTATCCTCGTGATATGGATTTGGACATACACCAAGAGTGGGGAAGAGGTGAGAGACTGCTCCCGGGGTCCCTTTAGGGGTTCCCACCCTTGGTGAGTGTTATATGTGGCTCCTTGTCTTCCTTGAGTCCTGGCCAGGCCAAACTGACCCCAGGTGCTGGGACCAAATGGACTGCTGGAATTTAGCACTGGGTCAGTGCAATAATACAATAGCTTCTATCGACAGGCTTCTATCGTTTTTTCCCCCGCTAAGTTCTAACTTTCTCGTATATAGCCTATATGTAGTTTGTGGAGCTGATTGTGGGGGCATTTGCTGGCCTGGGATCATTGACATTGATTTTACTCAATGAATGATTTATACAGTCCAAACTCAGGTAAGCATCTCTGCCTCCGTCTCAGGTTCACTTTGCTTCCATCTCCTAGTCCTCCTCCCTTGGGAACTGGCTTTCAGTCAAATATGGAATTGAAATAACATAAGCAGACTAACTGCAATGGAGGAAAAGAGTGTGCTCTTCACACCACCCCATAGCTCTGTTCATCATTTAATCAATGATACAGAAGAAGGCATAGAAGGGAAGCTGATTGGGCTTGTGGCCTGACCACGCTGAGGTGCTGATGCTGGTAGCTGACAGATGCAAGACTCAGAATGATCACCAGGTTGGGAGACTGAGCCAAAACCAACAAGAAGACATTTAAAAAACTGTTATGAAAACATCATAACATTACAGAAGATAAAGCTGGAAGAAAAAAGTCACCCACATACCAATTATCTATCATTCATCAGCTGAGGTTGTTTCCTATGTTCTGTTTTTTTTTTTTCTCCTTTGTGTTCTTATGCATCTATATGTTTTTGCATAGGTGTAACAATAGAGTGTGTACAATTCTATAGTCTATACACAATTCATTTACAATATTTTGTAAACATAACTGCATGTTTCCCCTTCCCATTTTTCATCTTTAGTTGGGAGTGACATGGTCTTGTGTTGACTTAATCCTTTTATGGTAGATAGGCAATTAGGTAGTCTCCAATATCTCTGATATAGGTGATGCTGCTATGTGTTTGTATAAAGAACTTTGTGTTTACTTTGAACTGTCCTTAAGATAAATTCCTAAGAGTGAGATTTATGGAATAAAGAATATTTTTGTGTTTTTAAATATAGTTCTACCACGTTGTCTCCAGGACATCTTGCGACTCACCGCAATCAAGGTAACTAACATGTCCATCACCCCTAAACGTCTCCTTGTGCCCCATGTGGTTGATGCATCCACCCCCCACCATGTCTGTAGGCAATCACTGACCTATTTGTGCCACTGCAGACTGGTTTACATTTTATAGAACATTATGTAAATGGAGTAGCTGTATTTTTTGTCTGTTTTCACTGAGCGTAATTATTTTGATATTCATCTATGTTATTATAATAATCAAATCCTTTTTTTTTTTTGCTAGATACTATTCCATTACATGGACATACCACAGTTTGTTTATCCATTCACTTGTTGCTAGACATTTGGGCTGTTTCCAGTTTTGGCTCTTTTAAACAAGCTGCTATGAATAGTTTTGTATAAGTCTTTGTGTGGCTAAACACCTTCAATAAATACATAGGAGAAGAATATCTGGGTCAGATGGTAGACATCTATCTACCATCTGACCAATTTCTTAAATTTTTAAGAAATTGCTAAACTTTTCACAAAGTGGCTGTATTTCTTTTATTTCTGTTAGCAGTAGATGAGAGTTTGAATTACTTCATCTGTTCACCAAAACCTGTTAGTACAATCTTTTAAATTTTACCCCTTTTAGTATATAGTGGTATCTCATTATAGCTTTAATTTGCATTTCCCTCAGGTCTAAAGACATGTTTATTATCTATTGCTGTGTAACAAATTACCCCCCAAAATTAGTGGCGTAAAACAACAAATATTTATTATCTCACAGTTTCTATGGATCAGAAATCTGGGTGTGGCTTAGCCAGATGTGGTTAGCAGAACTGACCCATCTTAAAATGGGTCAAAGCTTTAGCTTTAAAGCTGCTTTGAAATAGTGCCGGATTTGAGGAGATTGGGGAGAAGAAGAAATGAAAGAACAAAGCGTTGGAAAAATGGACGGAATTGTCATTTTTGACAATTTGACAAAATTGACAATTTGTCCGTTTTGACAGTTCTGGGGAAAAAAAAAAAGATTTATCAAGCTGTAGTTTTCCTACTGGAGAGGAGTTTGAATTTTCCTAATGATTCTGTGAAACGGAACATTTGTTGAACAATGTACCTGTATCAGGCTTTGATGGTAGTTCATTTAGTCAGTCCTCAGAACAGTCCCATTTTACAGACTTAGAAATTGAAATCTGGAAAGTTAAGTAAAACTCCACCAAGGCCATAAACCTGAGAAGGATTTGAAACCCTGCTCTGTGTCCTATTGAAGCCCGTAGACTTTCACTGTGATATCCTAGTCTATTCACATGCTATTACATTTTCAGCTCTGCCTCACAGTGTCCTTTGCCTCCAGGGCTCAGAAGACCTCTTGGAGTAAGTTCCAGTGGACAGTAAAATGTGCAGGGCCTCTGATCACTCAGTTTTAGCTAACAGCCTAGGTTCTCCTTAGAGACTGAGCTGAGTTGCAGAACCTCCCTGGAGCCTCTGCTCTAAAAGGCCCGAGTGGCCTCTGTAAGGTTGACCTCCAGCAGTGAAAGACAGTAAGTCTCTACTGTGGTTATCTTCATGAATGATATCTGCCTTAGAATGGAAGAGTCACCTGTGGCCCAGCTTGAGATGTCTTCTGCCCAGTCAACACCCCCTATTTCAATGCCCCTAGATGCAACAAATTTTGGTTGTGAAACTGCTTCAAGTTTTAGCTCCAAGTAGTGAGTAGGTGTGTGATCAGGCCATCCAAGATAGCTGTTCTCTCTCTCTACCTCCCCTGCTCAACCGGTCCCTGACTCACCTATACTCTGCTCATCTGACTGACCTTCCCTCTTGATCATAGAACCTAATCAGTAAATGCCTAGGTACTTGCCCGCTGGCCCCAGCTAGTGATTGTTCTAAACTTTAGATCAGAAGGTCTCCATTAGGACAGTTTATCAAAGGGTAGTGAGGGGCATGTGCCTCTGACCGTTTCCCTGGTAACCAGTGGACCAACCTGATGTCAGTTCCCTCTATAACTGGTAACCTCCCTCCCCCAAAGGTAGCAAAGATGGCTGCCTGCTGTCCGCATCCATGAAGGGATGTCATTCCAGGACCATTTTGTGATGAGATCTTTTGTCCAATAAAGCATTGTGTCTTTGTCTCTGAGCTCTTTCTTCTGTCTTGTGGCTCAGCAAGTATAGGGCTTACAGGCCTGCAGGTACAGCCCAACAGTGGGTTTGAGAAGGTTCTGTTTCCTCTCCAGGCTGTTTCTTCAGTCATCGAATGGGAGGGGAAGATTTGGTTGGCTCGATCAGTTCTTGTTCTTACCCCATGGAAGAGGAGAATGAAAAGTATGCTCCAGTCCACGAGGTTACTAGGCATTGTCTATTGCTTAAGTCATTCATAGGTCTTGCTTCTATATGTATGACTACTTTTTAAGTGTGTGTAAAGTTTTGTCTTAAATAAAATACAAATCCATTTAAAGATGTTACTGAAATGTTGGTAATTTTTTGGACCTGAAATTTATCAATCAATGTTTACCGAAAAATATGTCTACCTTATATGTACGTATGTCTACCTTATATGCATTTTGTGAGAACTGTGGAATTTATAGCTGTTAAAAAGTATTCTCATACTCAAAGCAATTGAAAAGCATTAAAAGACTCCCTATAGTCTCTCTAGCCAGATGGAGTACTAGTAAACATATTTAACAAACAGTGTGTTGTTCAATAGGTATAAAGTTACAGTTATACAAGGTGAATCAGTTGTAGAGATCTCCTGTAGGACATAGTACCTATAGTTGTGCACTTAAAATTTTGTTAAGAGGGTAGATTTCATGCTAAATATTTTTATCACACACACAGAAATTAAGGGATATAATGAATCTTTCTGAGGTAACAGATATATCTGTCACTTTGAATGTAGCGATAGTATCACAGATATATGCATATGTCCAAACTCATCAAAATAATGCATTGAACATGCACAGGTTTTTTGTGTGCTTATTATAGCTCAATAAAGCTGTTAAAAAAAAAATCAGTAAGCCAGGGGTATTGACCAATTAGAGTAAATGTGCTGGACCAGGCCCAATCAGAATGGAAGCCTGCTAGGACAATAGCCACCCCCCTCTTCTTGCTGTTTCAGGCTTTAACCTTTTAGTTACAGAATCTTAGGGGCATTCCAGGGAATCACAGGGGAAGGACAGCTTGGGGTGTGGGGGCTCAGCAGTGGCTGTTTATTTATGGGGCATCACACCATTTCAGTATCTTAGTCTCCAGCTGCTGCATGGAGATGGCATACAAAGCCTGGACATGGGCTTGGACTTTTCCTTCCTGCACAGCTGACTCTCTGTGGCCACAAGCCCACCTAGTATCAGTGCACCACACCCTTCTGCCCCCAATTTGACTTTAAAATGCTGCATCGTGCCAGGCAAGTTTTACACCCAGATGGTAAACTAGTGGATGGTAAACTCTCCAGATCTTGTTTTGGTTGAATGAGGTCGTCTCCTCACTTCCTGTGTACAAGTGAACCCTGTGAAGGGAAGGAAGCAGACTTTGAGGTCAGGAATTGGTTCTGGGTTCACATCTCAGTTCTACTACTTTTCCTCCTTATACCCCTGGGGGCAAGTCAATGAATGTGGTGGTGATATCTGCCCTGTCCCCTCAAAAGTCTGTGCTGAGGTTCGAATGAGAGAAGGGAGAAGAGGTGCTTTGCAAACTGTAAAGTGTTGGGCATACATGAGTGAGTCTCTTTTCCATAGACCAAAGGACCTGACTTAAGAATGTTGCTTGTCTGCTTCTGATTGAACCAGGGATTACAGATCTGCCATCTATTTAGAGTGTTTAGTCACTATCCTCACCATATGTGACTATGGTACAGCTTTAGCTTTTATTGGATGGGGGAAGATCACTGCAGAAAGTGTGATCTTTCTTTCCTCTTAACCCTATAAAATCAGAGCTGATATGGGCTGCTAGAGAGTATCTAATCCATTTTGTAAATGGGGTCACTGAGGTCCAGAGAGGGCCCAAAGCCACAAAGTGAGTTAATGGCAAAGTCAGGACCAGGTGTTCGGTTGCCCAGCTTCTTTCATCACAATATGTGATATATCTCGTGGCAAACCATTCATTCATGTTTTTGATCACTCAGGTAAGTCATTAGTAAATGCTGGGCTCTATGCTGATGATTTTGTGTGTAGACAAGTTGGATGCAAGGTGCTCATGACACTGGGCAGAGAATGTTTTTTCAGAATCCTGAGAGGGGACCAGAGAAAGTTATTTATGTAGATCTGGCCTATATATAAAACCCCCCTCCCCGGGAATGGAGGTGGTTTTTTGAGAACAATCAAAAAGTGTGCTGAAGGAGTAGGAAGTGGGAAGGAGGTTCAAGAGGGAGAGCACATATGTATTCATATGGTTGATTCATGTTGATGTATGGCAGAAACAATATTGTAAAGCAATTATTCTTCAATTAAAAAAAAATAAAGACAACCACTGATTAAAAAGTGTGATGAAGCCCAGAATCACTGACCCAACACCACTGAACAACCAAATATCCTCATCAGCTATCTCATCCAGTATTCCCAAGAGCCTTACACTACAGATGGGGTTACTCAAGCCCCAAGAAGGGAAGGGATATGACCAGAGGCACAGGGCTAGAGAGTGCCAAAGCCACTTTGATTGCAAACAGGGTGTGAGTCTGGGGCTTCTGGGTCTTATGAACCAGCTTTTAGTTTGAAAGAACATACGTCTTGGTGCTAAGGAGACCTGGGTTCACATCCTAGGTGTACCATTTCCCAGCTGAGTGATTTTGGGCAAGTTCCTCCTTGGGAGATTGTTTTCTCATGTGCGGCATAGAGATAACTTACGTTGTAGGGCTCCTGTGAGGGTGAAATAGTGCCTGTGGGGGTGAAGCCCTTAGTGTCTGGCATGTGGTGGGCACTCAGCTTGTTCCTTTGCTGCCTCCACTAGCCCCTGTTGTGGGCAGCTTGACCAATAACCAAGGCCTCAAGTCCTCCTGGCTCTTTACACCTGAGGCCTGTGTCACATGACAAAGGCTTGGAATGTTTTCCTTGATTGAACAATAAAGAGGACAGTGGTAAAGGTGAGGTTTGCTGCAGATTCAGGCCTGAAAATTGGGGCCTCTCTCCCAAAGCTCACTCTCTCTCCCTCCCCCATGGGTGGGGCCCAGTCAAAGCTCCTGAAGGCCCAGTTTGGATGCCGGAGACACCTGCCATGCCTGACTGCACAGGGTGTCAGTTCTGCCTTGTTCCTGCTGCATTCCGGCTTCATATGTCAGCACCTCATGAAAATCTTCCAGGCCCTGGCTTTGAATAGCCCTTTGGCTGCCTGGGAGTGAAGAGGCTGGCTCTGTTTTGCCTGTCAAATCATCCGCTTTGTCTGTCTACAGGCAGGTAAGCTGGGTCTCCTTACATAATACCGACTGGGCCATCACTGTCAGGGCTGATTCTGCCTGGCTCAGGCTGAACAAACAGCCATTCAGCCCCACCAGCTGAGGCCGAGGCTGTGCAGTGGCAGGAGCTGCTATTCTTGGGAACAGTTTAATGACAGTCTAAGCAGGTGCCATGCACTCTAGTGAGGAAGGAGCTAAGCTCTGACTTGCCTCACACGGCCAAGGCAAATCCTCCTTTCTCAGCTGAGCCAAACCTTCCAAAAGGACTCCCATTTTCAGTTCTGGGCATGTGATATCACAAGTGGGCGACATGAAACAAGAGGTAGCCCCTGATATACAAAGAGCCCTCATATACAGAGAATCTGATAACTCTGCCACATTTCTTTTGCCTTAACTGCTAGGAGACTTGGAACAAATTTAGTACTAGAGCAATAGTTAACTCATCCCAATTGCCTGGTAACATCCTCTGCTCCTTTTAATTGGTTCTCTCTTAGTCTTTAATCTTTTTTTTTTTTTTTTTTTGGCTGCACTGTAAGGCAAGCTGGATCTTAGTTCTCTCATTAGGGATCGAATTGTGCCCCCTGTAGTGGAAGAGCAGATTCTTGACCAGTGGACTGCCAGGGAAGTCCCTTATCAGTCTTTATTTAATGTATTTTTTATTGTGATAAAATATATACAACATAGAATTTACCATTAGGGACATTTAGTACACTCACTGTGCTGTACAACCTTCGCCACTATCCAAGTTACAGAACATTTTGATCACCCCACACAGAAACTGCTTACTCATTAAGCTGTTATTCCCCATTCTTTAACTTTTAAGATATCAAAGGATCCTTGCAAACTGAGTAGAGGGTATGGATACTAAATAAATATAATAAAAGAATAAGCAATTCAAATTTCATGCAGTAGCTAGACATATTCACTTTTTGTTTTATCGTGTTTTTCCACATTCGCTTGTGTATCGTTCTCTCCTTTGTTCAATTAGACGTTGAGTTGTGGCTTTTTTCTGATCTGCATATGTCATTCCATATTCCTGTCTTTCTTCTCCTCTCCTCCCCTCATCTTCCCTTCCTTTAGACTTTCAAATCAACTATTGTCTACCAGTCATCTATCTAGCAATGAAAATCTGTGTGAGCTACTTATGACTTATCTATGAATTATCTTTCTGTTTATATATCTATCATTTGTCTATCTTTCTATTCTCCATCCATCCATCTGTGCTTCTCTGTGCAAATCTAGATCATTGGTTCTCAGCCCTGCATATTAAAATCACCTGTTAAGGTTTTAAAAATCTGCTGATGCCTGATCCTATCTTGGTCTAGTTAAAATAGAAATATTTTTATGGGACCTTGGTATCTGCATATTCTTTAAGTTCTCATAGGTGATTCTAACGCATAGTGAAGATTAAGAATTACTTACCTAAATTAACCTTTCTTAATACTTAGCCTTCTGCAGAAACTTCTTATCTCATTTCTGGTCCTCAGCTTGTCTATTTTTTACATAAATGCCATTGACTACACATAATGCTGTTTAATTGGCCTTTTAACAACATGTGTAAACAAGTTTCAATGTACTTAAATATTTTTCAAGAACATCATTTTAAAACCTGCTGAGGGTTTTATTAACACATATGTTACCTTTATTTAATCAGTCTGTTGAAATTTTGATTCGGATTGTATTGAATCTATAAATGAATTAGAGAAATCTGTGTATATTTGATATACATTTAATCTAAAATTAAAAACTTTGAACATATACAAAATAAATGATATGATGTCCTCTCAAGTGCTCAATATCGCAGACACTGGTGCTCCAAAACCATCAGTCCTGTTCATTTCTGTCCCATCTGTATCCCTATCTTCCCCTACTGTCACATTCTTTTGGAACAAATCCCAGACCTCATATACACTCAGTGTAAGTAATTCAATATGTATTTGTAAAAGATAAAACCCCAATATTATTGTTGAACCAAAAAAAATACCCCAATATTATTGTTGAACCAAAAAAAAAAAATACCCTGAAAAGAAAAGCCTTAATATTATCAAGGGCAACTTGATGGCTTATTAAAAGTAAAGTTTCAGATTTCTGATTGCTCATGAACATAATTATTTTATTTTTATATTTTGGGGGGTTTAAAGATTTTTTTTAATTGTGATAAGTCTTGATTGGTCTTAAGCCTCATTTAATATAGAAATTTCCACTCTATTTTTTAATTTTTATCTTGGACTTTGTTGAAGAAACTGGATTGTTGGTTTTAGTGTTTTCCATGTTTTGGATTGTGTTCTTATGGTTGAATTTAACATGTTTTCTATCTTCTGTATATCCCATAGATTGGTGACTAGGGCTAAAAGTTTACATGACATTAAACCTTCCAATTTATGAACATGTTTTACTTATCATTTTAATTTAGGTTTTCCTTGATGTCCATCAATTATATTTTCTATTTTTCTACATAAAGATCATGCACATTTATTAAAATTATTTCTAATACTTTGTCTTGTTTGGATAAAATTGGATATGTTCAGTGTTCTTTTTTTTCCTCTTAGCTTTATTGAGATATAATTGACATGTAACATTGTGTAAGTTTAAAGTGTACAATGTGATGATTTGATACATGTGTATATTGCAAAATGTTTATCACAAGAAAGTTAGTAAACACATCACATAATTGCCATTTTTTGTTGTGTGGTGGTGGTAAGATCATTTAAGATCTACTCCCTTAGCAACTTTCAAGTGTACAACAGAGTATTGTTAACTGTAGTCACCATGCTGTATATTAGATCCCCAGAACTCACTCCTCTTATAAGCAGAAGTTTGCACCTTGCACCAGCATCTCCTCATTTCTCCCACTCCCCAGCCCCTGGCAACCACCAGCCTAACTCTCTGTTTCCATGAGTTTAGCTTTTCTAGATTTCACATATAAGTGAGATCATACAGTATTTATCTTTGCCTGACTTAAGAAATGTTAGCTGTTTTTAAACTACATTTATCTACTTGTTTGTTACTGATGGATAGTAATACAACTGATTTTTTTTAAAAAAAGATTGATTTGTATCCAGTAACTGGTTCAATTCTTTAAAAAAATCTAATAACATGTTCTCAACTTCTTTTCAATGTAGATAATCCTATAATCTGTGAGTAATGACACGTTTATATCTTATTTTCAAATATATTAATATACATACATATATGAGATATGTATCGCCAGGCTTCTCCTCCACCACATCTCCTTCTTGCCCTTTTTTTCCAAAGCATCTCTCTGGCTTTTCTCTTACCTGGTTCTGACCTGCTCTCACCTCTCTGTCCCAACCATTCACCAGGTGGCTCCTCGTGTGCCACCTCTTCAGGGAAGCTGTCCCCTTCTGGTACCAGATGATTGATTTGTTTTTCTGGGCTCGACTAGAAGTTCCTTGGTGCCAGGAATGGGTCTGGGTTCACCACTGTGTCACCAGCACTTACTGCAGGGCCTGGCCCAAAGCACCTGCTGGGTAAATGTTTGCTAAATGGTCAGATAATTGGATGAATGAAAAGGAATGGAGGACACTTGTTGATCACCTTGAATGCGGATTTGTTTGCAGATCACCAGTCAAATTATTTAAAAACCCAGATCCACAGAGAGCTAGGGAAATGAAGCAAGAGTGACAGGCAAAATGGCTTCTAAAAATACCAGAGCCTCAGGGTCTTATTTTCACACCTGGCGTGGCTAGTTTTGTTTATTCACAATTTTCTATTTCCATGTAAATCACATTCCTTGAATCAGTCTGGCTTTGACACTATGTCTTCCTGCCTTTGGGTTAAAAAATAAACACTATGGTTAGTGAGCTTTTGTGTTTAACATGCTGCTATGATTAAGAGCTACTATTTACTGGACCTTACTGTGTCAGGAAGTGTGTGGAGTGCCTGTCATCTGATACCTAATTAAATCCTCACTGCTGCTGCTGCTGCAAAGTCGCTTCAGTCGTGTCCGACTCTGTGCGACCCCATAGACGGCCTCCTACCAGGCTCTGCCGTCCCTGGGATTCTCCAGGCAAGAACACTGGAGTGGGTTGCCATCTCCTTCTCCAATGCATGAAAGTGAAAAGTGAAAGTGAAGTTGCTCAGTTGTGTCCAACTCTTAGCGACCTCATGGACCGCAGCCTACCAGGCTCCTCTGTCCATGGGATTCTCCAGGCAAGAGTACTGGTCAGTGCTATTTCCCTCATTTTGTAGGTAAGGAAATAAGTCCAGAGAGGTTAATGATTCATGGTCACCCAGGAAACGAACAGTGAGGATGGGATTTGAATCCATGTCAGACCCTTTTGTTCTTCAGTTCTTATCTCCCCAGTTTACAAAGTGGCTCCATGTTCATCATCTCAATGGATCCCTGAAGCCTCTCATGAAGGAAGGAAGCAGGCCTCCCTAATCCCCTGTGGAAGGTGAGGGAGTTAATGACAAAGTTAGAACTTCAGCTCAGGCCAGCAGACGCTGTGCTCAGCCCTGCCAGGGCTGACTGTGGACAATGTGTTCTCCCTCTCCCAAGCTCAGGCTCTTCACCTGTTAAATGGGAATGAGGGTTTCTTTTTCTTCCCCTCACATCAAATGTATGCTCTCTTTTCCAGTACCGCTTCTTCAGCTCTCTGGCACCAACTACTTGTCCTGCAATTCAATTCAATTCTAACACTGATTGCTGCTGCTAAGTCGCTTTAGTCGTGTCCAACTCTGTGCGACCCCATAGACGGCAGCCCACCAGGCTCCCCCGTCCCTAGGATTCTCCAGGCAAGAACACTGGAGTGGGTTGCCATTTCCTTCTCCAATGCATGAAAGTGAAAAGTGAAAGTGAAGTCGCTCCATCGTGTCTGACTCTTCGCGACCCCATGGACTGCAGCCCACCAGGCTCCTTCGCTCATGGGATTTTCCAGGCAAGAGCACTGGAGTGGGGTGCCATCGCCTTCTCCCTAACACTGACCACCTGGAGGCAATGTCGGATTTCCCGGGTTAAAGGCTCAGTCCCAAGACTGCCCTCACTTTGCAAGTAGTGGGTTCCCAGGTTACGCGCCACATCACTTGGCTACAATGTCGGGGTTTCCCACAATTCCTCTCCTTGGGTTTAGTAATTTGCTAGAACAATTCATGAAACTCCAGAGAATGCTACACTTACGACTGCAGTTTATTATGAAGCATATAAATGAACAGCCAAGTGAGGAAGTACACAGGATAATACCCCAGAGTCCGGAGTTGAGGTGATTCTTTCCCCATGGAGTGAGGGTGCACCACTGCCTGAGCACCTTGATGTGTTCCTCAACTCAGAAGCTCTCCAGACTCATCTTTTAGTTTTTTTTTTTTTTTTTCTAAATAGAGGCTTAGCTTGGCTGGTAAAGAATCTGCCTGCAATGCAGGAGACTCTGGTTTGATTCCTGGGTCAGGAAGATCCCCTGGAAAAGGGATAGGCTACCCACTCCAGTATTCTTGGGCTTCCCTGGTGTTTCAGATGGTAAAAAATAGAGGTTTTATTACATATGATTGATTGTATACACTCATACAAATCATTGACCAGTGATGATTGGACTCAATTTCCGGTCGATCACCCCTCGCCCCCTCCCAGGTCAGGGGTGGGAAGGTAGGGCTGAAAGTTTCAACCTTCTCTAATCAAGTCTTGTTCTTTTGGGTAGCTAGCCTTCATCTGAAGCTATCTGGAAGTCTCAAGCATGACCTCATTAGCATACACTCAGTATGGTTGAAAGAAGTAACAAACGACAGCCGTGTCATCCTTATCACTCAGGAAATTCCAAAGGTTTGAGGAGCTCTGTGCCAGGAACTGGAGGCAAAGACCTATTTGATCTTTACCAGTATATTTACCATTATACTTAGGGAGTAATTGTGGTCCCTACCTGCAGAGTTGCTGGAGGGATGAAATAATAGAGGTAAAGCAGCAAGCAGTCACGATATGTCCCCAGGAAGCCCAAACCTTTCAGGCAAAGGGAGGGCAGACTGAACACCACCGAGGTTGGCATGGGTGGGAATTGAGGAGAGCCTAGGGCTAGTGGTGGGTAGGACAGCCAGGACAGATACCTGGATGCTCCACAGGCCTATCGGTGATCTCAAGCTGAGATCCACACTGTTGGCTGAGAGAGGTTAGAGCTGAGAGAATGACTAAATCCAAACTGCTTGGATCTCAGCCTCTCCAAGGCTCCTGCCTTTTTCTTCTGCCTTGCTAGTCCCACCTACACATTGTCTCTCTCCTGGGATTCACACACTCTGTTTCAGAAACTAGCCCATTACTTCTCCCGACAGTTAGCACCAGCAGTCTCCTAAGCAGCTCTCAGGGTCACTTACCCATTCACTCACTCATTCATTCATTCACCAAGCACTTCCCAAGCTTTAGGTACCTTGTGCTGGCCTCACTGAACTGAACATATTATGTTCCCCTTCCCACTAAAGGAGCTTCCCACCAACCTAGCCAGCTCTCAGCTGTTAACCCTGTCTCCAAATAACCTTCCACCTTGCTGCTCTCATGAAATTCTATCACTGCCACCCTGTTACTTATATCCTTAAAATCTTTTAAAATTACTATTGAAATGTTGAATAATATTATTCAGATGGGTACTGGCTTCCCCAGTGGCTCAGTGATAAAGAATCCACTTGCCAATGCAGGAGACGTAGGTTCGATCCCTGGATTGGAAAGATTCCCTCAAGAAGGAAGTGACACACTTCGTTATTCTTGCCTGGGAAATCCTATGGACAGAAGAGCCTGATGGGCTACAATCCATGGAGTTGAAAAAGAGTTAGCAACTCTCAGCAACTAAACAGGAGAAGGCGATGGCACCCCACTCCAGTGCTCTTGCCTGGAAAATCCCATGGGCAGAGGAGCCTGGTGGGCTGCAGTCCATGGGGTCGCAAAGAGTCAGACACAATGGAGCGACTTCACTTTCACTTTTCACTTTCTTGCATCGGAGAAGGAAATGGCAACCCACTCCAGTGATCTTGCCTGGAGAATCCCAGGGACGGGGGAGCCTGGTGGGCTGCCATCAATGGGGTCACACAGAGTCGGACACGACTGAAGCGACTTAGCAGCAGCAGCAGCAGAGCAACTAAACAGCAACATTACCTCTTTCCTGAACTTTCAGCTTTAATTTCTCTGAGAATGCTACTTATAGAGTTGGTTTTGCTAGAAGATGGTATTACAAAGTGGTTAAGGGCTTGGACTTTGAGGCCACCATAGACCACCTGGGTATGGGTCATGTCTATGTCTCTCACTATGAGACCTTGAGCATGGTGCTTGATCTCTACAAACCTGTTTCCTTTTCTGTGAAAGTGGAATTATAATACCTAATCCAAAGAGTCATAAGAAGTAGGTGAGAAAATGTTTATATAGTGCTTAGCATTTAATACATGTTGATAATTAGATCTGTAGTCAGAGTGTGTAACATCTCTATGACCTACTTTCTCTGCTTACCTTCAATTCATAAAAACTTTTCTGTCTTGTTACTCATTGTTCATGCTTGTTATTTTGAATGGCTGCAGAATATTTCATCAAGCTTCATTGTAATTAACTCAGTCATTTTCTTCTTGTTAGATATTTAAATCACTTTCAATTTTTCTCTAGTGTAAAAATATGGTTAATATTTTGGAATATAAAATATATTTTTAAAATAGCAAAACAATTTAGTTATACAAAATCACTGCAGATGGTGATTGCAGCCGTGAAATTAAAAGACGCTTACTCCTTGGAAGAAAAGTTATGACCAACCTAGATAGCATATTCAAAAGCAGAGACATTACTCTGCCAACAAAGGTCCATCTAGTCAAGGCTATGGTTTTTCCAGTGGTCGTGTATGGATGTGAAAGTTGGACTGTGAAGAAAGCTGGGCACCAAAGAATTGATGCTTTTGAAGTGTGGTGTTGGAGAAGTCTCTTGAGAGTCCCTTGGACTGCAAGGAGATTCAACCAATCCATTCTAAAGGAGATCAGTCATGGGTGTTCTTTGGAAGGAATGATGATAAAGCTGAAACTCCAGTACTTTGGCCACCTCATGCGAAGAGTTGACTCATTGGAAAAGACTCCGACACTGGGAGGGATTGGAGGCAGGAGGAAACGGGTTCGACAGAGGATGAGATGGCGTCACCGACTCGATGGACATGAGTTTGGGTGAACTCCAGGAGTTGGTGATGGACAGGGAGGCCTGGCATGCTGCGATTCATGGGGTCGCAAAGAGTTGAACACGACTGAGCAACTGAACTGAACTGAACTGATTTATATCTCAATCTTGAGTTAAATTTTGTGATACATACCCTGGATACAAAGATGGTTCAGCCTTGGTCCCTTGCTTCGGGGAGCTCATGGTTCTGAGTGGAGAGACACCTCGGTTATATAAAGCAGGGAGTACTCAGTGCTGTTAGAGAGAGGAACGGAATACAGATGCATGAAATGAAGGGGAGACATTACTGTGCAGGAAGTATTTGTGGATCTGGAAGCTCCAAGAAAGTTCAACTCATCCATTCAGTTGTGCATCCAGCATGTTAAGCACCTCCGCTAGTGGGGCTGCATCCTGCCCTCAGGAACTCATACACTGTTGGACTTTAAAACCGGGACACTAATCCTAGGTATAAAGGCCACAGAGAGACTGTCAGCTCTACTCAGAAGCAGAAGAACTGGAGGCAGACTGCCTGGAGATAGAACTGGAGGTAGAGGAGGTCTTCTGAGAGCAGGGCTTTGGCCTCACCTCTGAAAGAAGAGAAATGGAGTCCTGGAGGAATTTGCAGCTAGAAGAAGACTCAGATGGGAGCCCCCTGGGAGGGTTGGGAGTGATGACATGTTGGGAGTGATGACAACTTGTTTCACTGCTGTGATGCAATTGTTAGGAGTTCAAGTCCTGATAGAGAGGGAGGAACTTCTATATGAGGACATTTTGCCTCCAGGGAACCTAAAGCAACTACAAAGGCTGAGTGCCGACTCCCCAGTCACTTTCGCTCATCAAACCATGGCAGATCTGGACAGCAAATGACTGCAGCTCTCCATGAGTGCCAGGAATATAGAAAACTCCACACAACATAGATGTACCACCCTACATGTGCAGTTCAGTAGTAAGTCTATTCACATTATCATGCAATGTATCTCCAGAAGTTTTTCATCTTGCAGCTCTGAAACTCTGTACCCATTAAACAACTCACCATTCCCCTCTTCTCCCAGACTCTGGAAACCACCATTCTCTTTTCTGTTTCTATGGATTTGACTTCTGTAGGAATGGCACCCCGCTCCAGTACTCTTGCCTGGAAAATCCCATGGATGGAGGAGCCTGGTAGGCTGCAGTCCATGGGGTCACGAAGAGTTGGACACGACTGAGTGACTTCACTTTCGCCTTTCACTTTCATGCATTGGAGAAGGAAATGGCAACCCACTCCAGTGTTCTTGCCTGGAGAATCCCAGGGACGGGGGAGCCTGGTGGGCTGCCATCTACGGGGTCGCACAGAGTCGGACACGACTACAGTGACTTAGCAGCAGCAGCAGGAATCTCATATAAGTGGTATACTTTTTTTTTTTTAGCTAATTTTTTTGGCCACACTATGTAGCACGTGGGATCTTAGTTCCCTGACCGACGAACTCAGATCCATGTCCCCTGCAGTGGAAGCACAGGTGTCTTAACCACTGGACCGCTAGGGAAGTTCCTCATATGAGTGAAATCGTATAGTATTTGTCGTTTTGTGATTGGCTTATTTTGGTTAGCTTAACATCCTCAAGTTTCATTTGTGTCATAGCCTATGTCAGGATTTCTTTCCTTTTTTTTTTTTTTAACCAGGCATACTTTGAGGCCTGTTATGTACATTGCTTTATGTACATTACATCATGTAATCCTCACAATGACCTTGTGAGGGAAGTACTAGTCTCACCTTCCCCATGTTGAAGATGAGGATATCTGGGCACAGTGAGATTCTGTTAACTGTCTCAAGGACCCCTAACTGGTGGTGGAGCCAGGACTTAAACCCAGGCAGCCCGGCTCTAGAATCCATGCTGTTACCCACTCCTCTGGGTTACCTCTCTCACTGTCACACTGGGGGCAGAGGTAATCAGAGATCAGTGCATCCCAACACACAAGATACCTGTGTCATCAGCATCTTGTTAAAGGGAAAAGAGCCTTGGGTAGGGATTAGAAGCCTGGGATGTGCGTCTGGTTTTTGCTCTTGATGTTCTGTGACTATGAATGAGCTTCCTCCCCACCCCTGTAGGGTGTCATTTTCCCCATTGGTAAAATGAAAATGTTGGGCAAGATCATTTGTAAGATGTTCTGTGCGCAAGTGAATCTGGGAAATCTGCTGAGGTTAAATATGTTTCCCTTTAAAAGAGAAAAGGGTGGTCATGGTGAATACAAGGTTACTGCAGTTTTCTTTGAGAATCTTTCGGTGTGGGGGAGCAGAGGAAAGGGAGTTAAAAATATATTAAATCATTTGGCTGTGTCAGGCGGGGTCTTCATTGCAGTGCTAGGGTTCTCCAGTTGTGGCGCATGGGCTCTGGACCATGTGGACTTGGTTGCCCCACAGCATGTGGGACTCTTAGTTCCTCCTACCCAGGGACTGAATTCGAGTTCTCCAAGTTGGAAGGCAGATTCTTAACCAATGACTCACGAGGGCAGTCCCATGGACAGTATTAAGGCACTTTTGGAAGAGTAGGAAGGCAAAGACCACACTCTTTTTCATAATGTGAAAGAGCATCTATTTTTTTTTTTGCCTCTCCTGCAAGGCTTGCGGGATCTTTCCCAACCAGGGTTTGAATCCAGGACACCTCAGTGAAAGCCCAGAATCCTAACCTCTAGGCCACCAGGAAATCCCTGAAAGAACATCTTGAGGGTGGGGTGCATGGGCAGTTCATCTCTGGATCTTCACTATCCTTGCAGCTCCCTCCGTGTAGCTGGTATCCAGAAAATATTTGAGTATGTCTGAGCAACTGTGTCCAGCTAATCTGAATGCATCCCTAACTTACACACCTTTGTCTCCAGGTGGGGCCTGGAGAGTATTCACAGAAAAGTGGAACTGGTGGGAGCACAACTCAGGGGTATTGAGGAACTTCTGTGAGCTAGGTGCAGTGTTACACATTTATGTCCTTTTTTTTAACATTCACTTAGTTTTTGGTTGTGCTGGGTCTTCGTTTCTCTAGTTGTGGTGAGCTGGGGCCACTCTGTGGTTGCAGTGCCTGGGCTTCTCATTGCTGTGGCTTCTCTGGTTGAGGAGCATGGACTCTAGGCACTTGGGCTTCAGTAATTTTGGTGCTTGGGCTTAGTTGCTCACTGGCACGTGGAATCTTCCCAGGCCAGGGATGGAGCCTGTGTCCCCTGCATTGGCAGGCAGATTCCTATCCACCATACCACCAGGGAAGCCCCATGTTTATTTTTTAAAGAACAACTTTATTGAGCTCTAATTCACATACCATAAAATTCACCCAGGTAAGGTACACTTCAGTGTTTTTGGTATAGTCACAGAGTTGTGCAGGCATCCCTGCAGTCAATATGAGAACATTTTTATCACTTTGCCTAAACCCTGTACATATTAGCAGTCTCTCCCCATTCCTCCCCACCCCACCCACTTCTACATCCCCATGCCTAAGTTTAGGCAACCACTAATCTTAACTAATAGATTTGTCTATTTTGGACATTTCTTAGAAATGAAATCATACAATATATGGCCCTTTGTGAACTGCTTCTTTCATTTAGCATAAATGGATGCCTTTGAGATTCACCCATGTTGTAGTATGAGTCAGCACTTAATTTCTTTTTATGGTTGAACAATATCCTATTGTATGGATGTACCATGTTTTATCCATCCATTCATTCGTTGATGGACATTTGGGTTCTTTCTACTTTTTGGCTATTATGAATAATGCTGCTGTGAACATTCACGTACAGGTTTTTGTGTGGACATGCTTTCATTTCTCTTGGATATATATGTATAAGTGAAACCACTGGATCACGTGGCAACTCTGTGTTACCATCTGAGAAACTGCCAGACTATTCTCCAGAGTGGTGGTATCATCTTACGTTCACATCAGCAGTATATGAGGGTTCTAATTTTTCCACATTTTTGCCAACAGGTTGGGTTGAAAGGGAGCCCCCTTTCGATCATGTCCATGTCCTAATCTCTGGATCTTGTGACTGTTGGAAAAGGGTCTTTTCAGATATAATTAACTCCAAGATGTCGAGATCTTGGGTGGGCCCTAAATCCAGTGACAAATGTCCTTATGAAAGAGACACCGAGGAGAGACACAAAGAGAAGAGAAAGCCATGTGCAGAAGAAGGCATAGGCTGGGGTGAGCAGCCCAGTGCAAGGCATACCTATGGCCAGCAGAAGAGGCCACGAGTGGACTCAGATTCCCCTCAAGCCTCTGGAGGGAGTGTTGCCAACACCTTGATTTTGGACTTCTAGTTTCGTGAATTGTAACCATCTTCTTACTGGGCTCCTGCCTCCAGCCTCTGCCCTCTTCAGTCCACCCCCACATACCAGCTGCCAGAGGAGCTGTCCTAGAGCACAGCTCTGACTATGATACATCCACCTCAAAAATGTGCAATGACTCCTATTACCCACATGACAAAGTGTAATCTGTGAGCCTGACATTCAAGGCCATCTCTCGTCTGGCTCCTTTATCTCTCTTCAAACTCATTTCCTCCTTCCGAGCCCTTCACACATCTTTTGCTCCAACCAAACAGAACTACTCACTATTCCACAGATGGACATCTTGCCTTTGTTCTTTTTTTTTGGCCAAGTAGCATGCAAGATCTTAGCTCTGCAAGGATTGGGGAGGATTGAACCCATGCCCCCTGCAGTGGAAGCACAGAGTCCTAACCACTGGACCACCAGGGAAGTCCCTGCTTTTGCCCTTATTATCCCTTCTGCCTGGATTGCATCTTGGCATCTTTGTGGGCTGAAGTGTTTCTGCGCTTCATGACTTGACTCAGATGTCATCCCGCCATAAAGTCCTCTCCCTTCTCTCAACTGGATGTGATCTTTATTGCATTGTGTGTATCAGTCCTTGATTTCCTCACCTGCAGCGCCAGGGCTGCAGCAGTACACATCTCTGGACATGGGGATGAGGGCATTCACTTCATGGTCTACGAGACTGGTTTTCCTTAGAGGTGTACAGGAAAAACCACTGGTACAGCTCTATGTGGTCATTCTGGGCAGGGCCACTTTATCTCCTGGAGTCCAGATGGATGGTCTTATGAGCTCTTTAAGCACTTTTGAAAAATGTATTAGCTACCAAACATAAAAAGAAAACTGCAAATATGAAATTAATAATAAACTCTAAAAAATAACTTATTTTATGCTGCTGCTGCTAAGTTGCTTCAGTCGTGTCCGACTGTGCAACCCCATTGACGGCAGCCCACCAGGCTCTGCTGTCCCTGGGATTCTCCAGGCAAGAACACTGGGGTGGGCTTCCATTTCCTTCTCCAATGCATGAAAGTGAAAAGTGGAAGTGAAGTCGCTCAGTCATGTCTGACTCTTCGTAACCCCACAGACTGCAGCCTACCAGGCTCCTCTGTCCATGGGATTCCCCAGGCAAAAGTACTGGAGTGGGTTGCCATTGCCTTCTCCAACTTACTTTATACTAAAAAAAACATTTATGTTTATGCTAAATGTTATTATAGTACAATATTTTAAAATTTAACTGGCAGGATACAGGTTCCAAAGAAGTAATTAAGGTTGTTGGTGGTGATGATGTTAATGATTGACGATAGGTAGCATTTACTGAGTGCTTACTGTACTAGGCTCTATTCTAAGTGCGTTACACATTTTAAACTAATCTATTCGGACACGACTGAAGCGACTCAGCAGCAGCAGCAGCAACCCTTATAGTAGTCCTATGAGGATGTGCTCTTGTCACCACTTCAAAGCTTTGGAAATGTATAGCATGTCAACATCTTAAAATGGCCCTTCTTGCCTGCATCATCCTGTAAATCAGAGAGTACAGGGGCCAAGAATGCCCCAATGCTATGTCATCTCAGACCATAGCATAGAATAGGTGCTCAGGGGCCATGAAATAAAGGAATGAATGAATCACTCGAGTTGAAGGTCTTCCACAGCATGTTAGATGTGCGATGTACATGTTTATGGGATGCATTGCCTCCTACCTTATGGGGTTTTTTTGTTCTTCTATTAGTAGGCTCTGATAATTCACCCACTTCAGGTGGTAAGAAGAGTTTAGGTTACTGCTTTGCTAGTGTACTATTGTGAAGATTCATAGGAAAGGAAAACAGAAACAGGAAACTTCTTAATGGTTACACCACCAACCTGGTGCCTCATTCTGGATACAACAGGTCTATTAGTTGTCCTGTGGAAGTGGGCATCTGATGTTTTTAACATAGTCTATGCAAATAATGAGCAAAAGAGCACTGGGATGGCCACAGTATTATTGGACAAAATAGATTAAAATTTTTTAATAATTAAAAAAATTTTCACTAATGAAATATTCACTTTTTGTTTTTTTGCCGTGCAACACAGAATATAGGATCTTGGTTCCCTGGCCAGGGATCGAACCCATGCCCCCTGCATTGGAAGCAAGGAGTCTTAGCCCCTGGACTACCAGAGAAGTCCCAGATCAAAATTTTTTAAACTTATTTTTTATAAATAAAATTATATATAAGGTCTACAACATGTTTCTTTCATATATGTGTATATATATCCATGTGAACTAATTATCCTTATAAAATTAATTAACATATTCATCACCTCCCATAGATACCATTTTGTGTGGGATTTACTTTCTTAGGATTTTCACTTGGGGTTTACTTTATTAGCAAAATTCAAATATATAATATGTTACTGTTAACTACAGACGTTTTCTAGAACTTATTAGGCTTCTAGAATTTATTCATCTTGTAACTGAAAGTTTGTACCCTTTGAGGGAAATCTCTTCGCCATTCTCTGTTGCTATGAGTTCTGCTCTTTTTGTTTGTTTGCTTTTCAGATTCCGCATATAAGTGAGATCATATGCTGTTTGTCTTTCTGTGTTTGGCTTATTTTGCTTAGCTTGATCTTCTACAGGTTTATCCATGTTGTCGCAAGTGGCAGAATTTCCTTTCGTTTTAAGGCTGAAAAAACATGCCATGGTGTGTATATACCACACTGCCTTACCGACTCCTCGGCTGGTGGACTTCTATTGTTTCCATGCCTCGGCTATTGCGAATATTGCTGCAGTGAATACTAGGGTGCAGACGTCTCCACACGGCAGTGATTTGATTTCCTGCAGATGCATGCCCTGAAGTGGGCTTGCTGGATTATATGATAGCTCTATTTTTAATTTTTTGAGGAACCTTCATACTGTTTTCTACAGTGGCTGCATCAATTTACATTTCTTCCAACAGAGCACAAGAGTTCAGTTTCCTCTGCATCCTCACCAATACTTTTTATCTCTCGTCTTAAATAATGGCCATCCTACAGGTGTGAGGTGTTGGCTCCCTGTGGTTCTGATTTGCATTTCCCAGGTGATTAGTGATGTGGCACATCTTCCCATGTATCTGTTGGCCATCTGTATGTCTTTTTTGAAAAAGTGTCTATTCAGGTCCTTTGCCTATTAAAAAAAATAGGGTTATTTGCTCTTTTGCTATTGAATTGTATGAGTTCTTTATATACTTGGGGGTATTACCTCTTTATCAGATATGTGTGTGCTCAATTGCTGAGTTGTGTCTGACTCTTTGCAACACCATGAACTGTAGGCTGCCAGGCTCTTCTGTCCATGGGATTTCCCAGGCAAGAATGCTGGAGTGGTTTGCCATTTCCTCTTCCAGAGGCTCTTCCTGATCCAGGGATGGAGCTCACATCTCCTATGTCTCCTGCACTGGCAGGTGGATTCTTTACCACTGAGCCACCTGGGAAGCCCTTATCAGATGTATGGTTTGCAAATATTTTCTCCCATAGCACAGTCTGCCTTTTCATTTTGTTGATTGTTTCCTTTGCTGTGTGAAAATGTATTAGTTTGAGTCTCATTTGTTATTTTAGCTTTTGTTGCCTGTGCTTTTGGAGATAAAATAGATCCAAGTAAAAAGTTTACGAGTGGTAAAGAAGGACAATACATGTTAATAAAAATGTAATCCATCAATAAGCATTAAATTAGGTAACAGCTATAAACATGCACACACCTGCAAATAGAGTCCCCCAAATATATGAAGAATAATGGATAGACTAGAGGGGAGAGAGACAATTCTATGGTAATAGGTGGAGACTACTTGTATTTGGAATATTATTTTTCTCCAACTAGCTCAGGCAATTCATTGTTGAAGAAAGAGAGTTAATTGCAGAGCAATGAGTCACCATGGTTTTCAGAAACAGGATGAGGGGGGAATAAGGACAGAATAATTCAGAGTAGGTAGATGGATTTGCAGCACACCTCTGAAGTTGAGAGCTGGTGTACAGCTGGTGTACAATCATTGGTTTGATAACAAATTGCTATATTCACGTCATTGGCAGTGGGCATGGGAAATAGCATCTCAGTCATCTCGCAGCTTGAGGATTGACTGGAATTTCTTTGGTTCGCAGCTGCTCTCATTTTGGAAGGTCTTCTGGTCCCCGTGTGAGAGTCCTCAGCCCCTTACTGTGCTGGGCACTGGTAGGGTGCCAGGGATGTGAAATGAATGAGACAAGGAATGAAGTACTGACACATGCCACAACATGGATGAATTTCAAAAAAAAAAAAAAATCATGGTAAGTAAAAGAAGCCAGACACAAAAGACTACATATCATATGATTCCACCTATATGAAGGGTCCAGGAAAAGCAAATTTATAAATACAGAAAGCAGATTAGTGGTTGCCTGGGGCTGGGGCTGGGAATGGGGAGTGATGGGCATGAGGGAAATTAGGGGGATGATGGAAACATCCTTAAACTGGACTAGATGGTAATTGCACAGCTCTGTAGATTTATGTTGTAAGTTTGGAATTATATACTTAGAATATATTAATTTAATGGTGTATAAATTATACTTCAATTCAGTTAAAAAGAACTCATGAGGTCCCTGCCTCTTCTTCAGGAATATGGACCTTCCTCAGGAAGAGGCGTTGGCAGGACACACACTGGACATCCTGAGGTGGAGCCAGCGTGTATCAGAGACAGTGCTGGGCGCTGAGAGGAGGAGGGGGCAGGCGGGAGGGGTGTGCTTGACTCATTTTCACTTTGGGAAATAGGTACTGCACGCTCTGCACGTTTTATCCTTCCCCCACCAGCAAATGTTTAATGCCTAGCCTGGGACAGGGCCACCACGACCCTGCTTGTGTCTGCACTGGTTGGTCTATGCTATCCTCGTGGTTTTCTGATGGTCAGCCAAGGGTGGGAATTTCAACCCACTCCAGCCAGTCTCAGAACATGGAGGCCTAGAAGGGGAAAGGGCTGTGACTCTGGTTCAGACAGCAACTGGGTGAATTTAAACCCAGGTCTCCAGCACCCCATGCTTCTACTTCTTTCCAGCAGTCTCTCTGGACTCCTGCATTGCAGGCTGTTTAGGACAAGGCTGGGAGGTCCTGGACTTTCTCTTCTGAGACGCTGGAAATCTGGACTTGAGGTCAAGCTTTCTCTTGGGGACCAAGGATCTGGTTTTGCACAGTGGGGGTGTGAGATGAGTGAGCTCTCCTGAACACTGATCTCTGTTGAATAAGGGCCTTACACTAGGGAGCTTGGTAGTTCCAACCTGCCCAGGAGCTTGTGACATCCCAGCCCCTGGGCCAGCTCTTGGAGGTGAGTCACAGGGAAGGAGAAGATAATTCCATTATGGAAGGGGGCCACCCACTGGGGCTTTATTATCCAGCATAATAGAAAAGTAATTGCCTTCGTTTATCCAGTGCCTAATATGAACCAGACACTGTGGTAGGTGCTTCCCTGGCTTTATCCCACTTAATCCTCACAGTAGCAGGCAAAAGGTAGGTGGTAGGATTTGTATTTTACTGAAGAGGAAACTGAGGCTCAGAGAGGTGAGGCAACCTAGTATGCACTCCCTGCCCATATCTGCCTGTTGAAATCTTACTCATGGCATGAGACCCGTCTCTGGTGCCATAGCTCTCCTTAGAGCCGCCTCATTACCTCCACTGTATCTCTCCCCCATGGCACTCAGGCTGTCAGCTGTGGTTCTCTGAGTTTGTGTCCAGTTGCCCCACAAGACTGGGAGTTCCTGGAGGGCAGGAAGCTGGCCCAACTGGGCTCTGCCTTCCCAGAGCCTGGCAAGGCCTCCTGGGAACATGGGTTGGATTGACTCTCAATATACAAATTGAGTCAAGATTTACAGGTTACAATAAGAAGGAAGAATACAAAGTCAGCAATGGTGAAAGTAAGTTGTAATCCTCTTATCCACCCAATGAAGTAGAAATAATGATCTTCATTAAAAAACAATAAGGATAGCGTCCCAGAGAGCCTGAGTTAGTTGACCGAGGTCACGCTGCCAGCAAGTAGTGGGGCTAGATTCAACCCCTGGCCTGTCTGACTCCAAGCCTATGTTCTTTTCATCGTTCTAGGGAAGTTCCTGGATTTTAGTCTTTTGATCCTCCTTTACAATTTGCACCATATCCATCAACCACCTGTGAGACTGCTTAATATTTGTTCTTTAAATCAATTCACTATTTAGGAAACATAAATTTATTCTAAAAAGAAACTTTAGATGGAAGCCTAGTATCATTTAAGGTAATTAAATTAATTAGTTATTATAAGTAAGTTCACCCCAGTTTCTCCTTTGCTGGTGTATGCCTTTGCTCTGGGGAATCCAAGTCACACCTCCTCTCCCATGTGTTTTACACTGTCCCCACAATCCCTTTTAAATCTCTTCTCACCTCCTCTCCTGTTTACTGTCCATTTTCTCACATGATGCTCAGAGTCCTGGAAAGTGAGTATTAGAAAGGACATGGAAAGTTTCATCGTGTCAGTGAGTCTGAATGAGCTTGTGACTTGCTCACAGGCACATGTGAATCAGTGGTCATGTGGCTTAAGTTTCATAGAGGTTTTCACTGCTCACATTTCATTAACCAGAAGTAGTCACACCTTACTGCGAGAGATCAGGAAGTGTAGACTCCCAGGGAAGGCGAGGAGAATAAAATAATGGTGAGCATTAGTAATGCTCCTACAAATCACTCCTCATACCATTCCTAAGGGAGGGGTGCATACGTACGTGCTAAGTCACTTCAGTCATGTCTGACTCTGTGCGACCCTATGGACTGTAGCCTGCCAGGCCCCTCTGTCCATGGGATTCTCCAGGCAAGAATACTGGGGTGGGTTGCTGTGCCCTCCTCCAGGGAATCTTCCTGACCCACGGAACGAACCTGTGTCTCTTACGTCTACCTGCATTGACAGGTGGGTTCTTTACCACCAGTGCCACCTGGGAAGCCCAGGGGAGAGGTACTAAGTATTATTTCTCTCCTATTAATGAGGGAAGTGAAGCCCAGCCGGGTAAGTTGACCAAAGCCACACAGATGTAAAAAGGTGAAGCCAGGATTTGAACCCAGGCAGTTGGCTCATGTATAAAAGCCACTTAGGTGACCTTAGATAGTTGTGCTTCGTTATTCAGTGTATTATGTTTGCATTGTGAAAATAAATTACTTGCTCAAGATATGACTGAGGAAAAAAACCAATTAATGCCTAACATATAGCCAGTTATTCTATTTGTATAAGGTTCTTATGGCTCCTGAAACAAATCACCATAGGCTTGGTGGCCTAAAACAGTATAGATTAATTGTCATATAGTTCTAGAGACCAGAAGTCAGAAATAGTTTCATTGGATTAATTTCAAGGTGTCAATAGGGCTGGTTCTTCCAGGAGGGTCTCGTGGAGAATCCATTTCTTTTTATTTTCTATCTTCTGGAGGCAACCTGCATCCCCTCATTTTTGGCCCTTTCCTGGAAATATTCTAACCTTTTGCTTTCATCATTACTTCTTCTCTGTATTCAAATCTCCCTCTTAACAAAAATGCTGTGTTTACATTTAGGGCCTTACATTAAAGTACATTACCTGTGTAATTTACTAGAAAGATAATCCAGAAATATATCCCCATATTAAGATCCTTAATTTAGACATATCTGCAGAGATGTGAAATGATATTCATAGGTCACAGGGGTCGGCATGTGGACCTCTCTGAGGGCCATTATTCAGCCTGCCACACTCTCAGTGTGAGCTCTTAGTACTTGGATTTCAATTGTCTTTTTTTCTTGGGGCTGTGAGCACTTTCTACCTTTAGGATAGCAATCTGTCATGACTGACTTCTTCTTCTGGTATTCATGCTTCCTGAGGGCAGGGACTGGGGCTGATTTACCTTCCTCTTTACAGAGTTGGACATATACAGATAATACAGAATTGTGGATGAAAGTGATTAAATTGAGTGCACTAAAAATTTCAGAAACAACTGTAGGGAAGGAGAAGCCAGTGAATGGTGGTCCCCAATTAACCACCTTGTTTGGGGTGGAGAGAAGGTGACCCACTGTCTGCCAGGGCCCACTGCTGCTTTGCCCTGTGCCACTGGCTCATACCTGCAGGTTGAGGAGCTGATAGTCAAGGGGAAAGTTGGCTGTCATCTCACTAACACCTTAGACTCATTGACTCATTCAGCAAACGTTTATTGACTATCTCTACATGTTAGTAGAGGAGGAGGCCTTACAAATAGCTGTGAAAAGAAGAGAAACAAAAGGCAAAGGAGAAAAGCAAAGATATACCCATCTGAATGCAGAGTTCCAAAGAATAGCAAGAAGAGATAAGAAAGCCTTCCTCAGGGATCAATGCAAAGAAATAGAGGAAAACAATAGAATGGGAAAGACTAGAGATCTCTTCCAGAAAATTAGAGATACAAGGGAACATTTCATGCAAAGATGGGCTCAATAAAGGACAAAAATGGTATGGACCTAAAAGAAGCAGAAGATATTAAGAAGACGTGGCAAGAATACACAGAAGAACTGTACAAAAAAGATCTTCATGATCCAGATAACCACGATGGTGTGATCACTCACCTAGAACCAGACATCCTGGAATGTGAAGTCAAGTAGGCCTTAGGAAGCGTCACTATGAACAAAGCTAGTGGAGGTGATGGACTTCCAGGTTGACTATTTCAAATCCTGAAAGATGATGCTGTGAAAATGCTGCACTCAATATGCCAGCAAATTTGGAAAACTCAGCAGTGGCCACAGGACTGGAAAAGGTCAGTTTTCATTCCAGTCCCAAAGAAAGGCAATGCCAAAGAATGCTCAAACTACCGCACAATTGCACTCATCTCATACGCTAGTAAAGTAATGCTCAAAATTCTCTAAGCCAGCTTCAACAATACGTGAACTGTGAACTACCAGATGTTTAAGCTGGTTTTAGAAATGGCAGAGGAACCAGAAATCAAATTGCCAACATCCTCTGGATCATCAAAAAAGCAAGAGAGTCCCAGAAAAACATCTACTTCTGCTTTACTGAATCTGCCAAAGCCTTTAACTGTGTGGATCACAACAAACTGTGGAAAATTCTTAAAGAGATGGGAATACCAGACCACCTGACCTGCCTCCTGAGAAATCTGAATGCAGGTCAAGAAGCAACAGTTAGAACTGGACATGGAACAACAGACTGGTTCCAAACTGGGAAAGGAGTAGGTCAAGGCTGTATATTGTCACCCTGCTTATTTAACCTATATGCAGAGTACATCTTGAGAAATGCTGGACTGGATGAAACACATACTGGAATCAAGATTGCTGGAAGAAATATCAATAACCTTAGATATGCATATGACACCACACTTATGGCAGAAAGCAAAGAAGAACTAAAGAGCCTCTTGATGAAAGTGAAAGAGGAAAGTGAAAAAGTTGGCTTAAAACTCAACATTCAGAAAACTAAATTGGCATCTGGTCCCATCAATTCATGGCAAATAGATGGGAAAACAATGGAAACAGTGACAGACTTTATTTTGGGGGGCTCTAAAATCACAGCAGATGGTGACTGCAGCCATGAAATTAAAAGACACTTGCTCCTTGAAAGAAAAGCTATGGAAGAAAAGCTATGACCAATCTAGACAGCGTATTAAAAAGCAGAGACCATCTATCAAAGCGATGGCTTTTCCAGTAGTCATGTATGGATGTGAGAGTTGGACTATAAAGAAAGCTGAGCGCCGAAGAATTGATGCTTTTGAACTGTGCTGTTGGAGAAGACTCTTGAGAGTCCCTTGGACTGCAAGGAGATCCAACCAGTCCATCCTAAAGGAAATCAGTTCTGAAAATTCATTGGAAGGACTGATGCTGAAGCTGAAACTCCAGCACTTTGGCCACCTGATGTGAAGAGCTGACTCATTTGAAAAGACCCTGATGCTGGGAAAGCTGGAAGGTGGGAGGAGTGGGGATGACAGGGGATGAGATGGTTGGATGGCATCACTGACTCAATGGACATGAGTTTGAGTAACCTCCAGGAGTTGATGATGGACAGGGAAGCCTGGCGTGCATGGGGTCACAAAGAGTCGGACATAACTGAGAGACTGAACTGAATTGACACGTTAGTAACATCTTCAGCTAAGGCAGTCATGGCCTTAGGAGTCTGTTTTTGGTGCCATGTGGAAAGACTTTGGGTCACACCTTTATGTGCCCTGGGCAAATTGCCAGTGGATGAGGTGGGCTAGAAAGAGTCTTGGGATACCTGGGCTCAAGTCCTAACCGTGCTGCTCCCTTGGAAAGTCCCTTGAAAGTCACCCTCAGTGTCCACACAAATCTATGCTACTGCATTTACACATTATTACATTGTAATTATATATGGTTTCTGCAGTCTCTTTCCTGGACTATGAGTTCCCTGAGGAGAAGACAGCGTCTATGTCATCTTTGTTTTCCCATTCATTATCTTGTTGTCATACCTCATGCATAGTAAACTCTTAGTAGTAGTAAATATGGTATAGTAATGATGATGGTAAAAGGTCTTCACTTAGAGGGAGTTAACTGTGTGCCAAGCACTGTTTTATGTGCTTTTGTTGTAACTCATTTAATCCTTGTAACATGTCTACTAATTAAATAGTATTAATATCTCTGCAGGTGAGAAATATGAAGCACAGAGAGGTTAAGTAACTCACCCAAAGTCACACAGTAAGTGGCAGAGCCAGTTTAAGTTCCTCTGTCCACAGTTCATGGTATAAACCATTCGTACAACATGACTTGTTTGAAGAATGGAACAAACTGTGAAATGATGACCTCCAAGGTCCCTTAGCTCTGATTTCCCGTGAGTCTCAAAGATGCCTCTCAGTAGACTACAAAAAGGGGCACCTGCTCTGGTGTGGCAGTGTATACCAGGAAAGCAGGTCCACACTGGTACATGGCAGGTTCTATGCAGTGTAGGAGCTTGAAAGCCGACTGTGGCACTTACGGCTTTAACCCTGAGATAGTTATTTAACCTCCTTGAATATCAGTTTCCTCACAGGGCAAAAGGACAATATTAGCTACATTGTAGCACTGTTGGAAGAATAAATTAAAAATCCCCAAAAAAATACCCATCTGAGTGGAGGTGGCCTGTAAATATTGGGATCCATGGAAGAGAGGTCTGGCCTTCATGCAACTGCTGGGACCTGAGGTCTTGGAGAGGATTCAGTCAGCAAGTCACCCCTCACCAAGGAACAGAGGGATGCCTAAGAGAGAACTCCAAGGCACACCAACTCCTAAGGGACTTGTAAGGGAGGAGGAGCCTGCAGTGTGACTGCGAAGGAGTAGCCAGAGAAATGGGAGGAAAACCTGGGGTGCCTGTTGTCATGGAAGTCAAGGGAAAAGAATTTTCCAAGGACAGTGGCTGGCAGAATCTGATATAGATAGATATGACCCTCACACTTTTCAAGGGTCATCTCAGTTAATTTTCCCATCAAATTGTCAAAGTGGGGACTTGCATCACGCTGTTTTCAAAGAGAAAACTGAAGAACAGAGAAAGTAGGCAAATTTCCCAAGGTCATCCAGCAAGCCAGTGGCAGACAAAATTTGATCCCAGGCCTTGATAGGCAGTGTGTGGGCCAAGCAGGAGAGGCTAGCATATAGAATTTTAGTGTGAGCTCCTGGAGTAGGTGATAGAAGTAATAAGTGGCCATCAATCACCATGTACCCAGCGTGTGCTTGGCACTGCTCTAGGCCTCGCCTGCACTGTCTCTTAGCCTCACTACCACAAGGAGAAGTAGTGATTTTGCTCCTAGTGCAGAGGCGCCTGGGGACCAGAAGCGAAGTGACTTATACGAGATCACACACTGTGGCAGGTGGCAGGGCCGGGCTGGGAACCCAGGTCTTCCTTATTCCCAGTAATGATCGCGGCGGTTCTTTCCCGAGGAGCAAAGCAGAGTCTCCAGTGGGAACACCTGGAGGCGCCCCCGGGACCCCCGCCCATCCCTCGCCCCCGCGCGCATGCCTGGCCGCTGAGGCGTGAGAGCGGACGCCCCGGGCCCTCGCTCCTGCGGTCCTTGCACAACCTGCCCGGATAAGTGCTGCGTCTCTGGGCAATTATCGCCCTCCTGCCGCCGCCAGGACTGGCCCGGCGGAAGGCCAAAGGGGAAGGGACTCGCAGCCACCCAAGGAGAGCGGTACCCAGCGGTAGGGCCAGCCACCAGCTCTGCGCGCCGCGCGATTGCACAACATCGTCCGGCCGCGGGGACCCGAAGGCGGGGAGGCGCGGTGATGTCACGCGGAGCAGCCCCGAAGCCAAGGCTCTCGCCCCTCGCCTCCCTTTCCGCACTACCTCAGGTAGCAAGCCGTGTGGGGCGATGTGTACACTGCCAGGTAACCTCCTGAAAGGCATTCTTTTCCTTCTTTTGTCTTCGTTTCCTCCCTTCTTTTCCTTATCATCCCTGTCATTCCCCCTCTTCCTCCTGCCTTCCTCTTACTTCTTTTCCTTTCCCCCTTCTTTCCGCCCTTCTTCCCTGCTCCCTTCTCCTTTCCTCCCTCTCTCCCTTCCTTTCCTTTCCTTCTTCCCTGCTTCTACTTGCTCCCCTTTTCATTCCTTCACTTTTGAAAAATAATTCTAAATCCCTACCTATGTTAAAAGCACATAATATAAATTTACCATCATAACCATGTTCAAGTGTATAGTCAGTAGTGTTAAGGACTTTCACGTTGTGCAACCAATCTCCAGAACGATTTCATCTTGCAAAACTGAAACTAGATCCGTTGAATAACATCTCCCCATTCCCCCATCTCCCAGCTCCTGGTCATCACATTCTTTCTTTTTCATTTCTTCCTTTTGTCTTTGTGTGCCCTTCTTTCTTTTCCCTTATCTCTCTTTTTCCTTCCCCCTCCTCTTTCCATCATTTCTCTCTTTCTTTCCTTAAAAACCTGGATGGCCCTGCTGCACCCTTGCCAGCCCTCTACATTCTCTGCCAGGGGCTGGGTCGAGAGCCCTGTCAGCGAGGCTGTTAGAGGGCTGGTGACTCATCATTCCTCCCCCGTGTGTCAGGGCCAGTGGGCGGCCCCTGGATGCCTCACCTGGCTTTATGATGGTAGGCAAACATGTCCAGCAAGGAACTTTTGCCAGGAAGAGTTAATTAGGGAGAGGCCCTGACTCCAGGGTCAGGCTGGGAGCCCCTCTCTCCTCTGGGCCTTCCCCCAACCCTGGGGCTCCCCTTCTAGACAGTGCAAGCCAGCCATGCATGATGATGGTGATGGTGGTGATAAGTTGGACTGACAAAAAGTTTACAAAGCAATTCCATAGACATGATCTCATTCTTGTTCTCATAACAATCCTGGGAGGTAAGCCTTACTATTCCATTTTCACAGGTGAGGAAACTGAGCCTCGGAAAGGTGAAGGGGTTTGCATATGGCCAGGGAGCTGGTAAGTGACAGTAGTGGTACTTAGTATCACAAAAACAGGAAAAAACGGGACAGGTCAGAGTTTAAAATATCTTTTAAAAAATTCATTGCTTCCTCTTCTGTGTTCATGGAGCACCTTGTGTAGACCTCTTGAGGAGGCCCCACCTGATGGGTTTCTTCAACACCTGAGCGGTAAGGGCAGATCCTGAAGGAGTGAGTGGTGGAGGTATTTGATGGTATGCATAGCAAATGTGAAAGAGGTGATATCTAGACAACTAAGAGACTTTTAAAAGTGAAATAGAGTTGCCACCCAGCTGTCCCTGGGTTAGCTGGAACTGTGGCTCTCCATCTAGGGAACATACTGAGAGAATAGAGGACTTCTAAGTGTGGATGGAGTTGCAATTTTCCCGCCTTTTCTGGGTGGAACCTCTGGATAGTTCACATTTTTTGAGTATGTTCCATTTTAATCTTTTTGTCGTTTGGTGTAAAAATAATTTTGTGTTATGGGTGATTGTGGTAGATTATTAATGTTCACCAATATCCACTTCTCCCCTGTGTCATGCAATCTCCAGTCTTCTTGAAAGCATGGTCACGTGACCACTTTTGGCCAGTAAGTGTGATTGGAAGTGGTGTTCGTCACCTGTGGAATGGAACGTTGCGTTGCCGGTGCTTGACTCTTTAGTCCTCTCTTCTCCCGCTGCATTGACTAAGGAGGTCACATTCCAGGACATTGGAACTTTATTGGCCTGGGTTCATGTCAACTGTTATGCATGCACAGAGCAAGTGAGAAATAAACCTCAGTGATATTAAGCTGCTCAGATTTGAGCATTTTTGTTACTATAGCTTGCTGCTGCTGCTGCTGCTAAGTCGCTTCAGTCGTGTCCGACTCTGTGCGACCCCATAGACGGCCTCCCACCAGGCTCCTCTGTCCCTGGGATTCTCCAGGCAAGAACACTGGAGTGGGTTGCCATGTCCTCCTCCAGTGCATGAAAGTGAAAAGTGAAAGTGAAGTCGCTCAGTTGTGTCCAACTCTTAGCAACCTCATGGACTGCAGCCTAGCAGGCTCCTCTGTCCATGGGATTTTCCAGGCAAGAGTACAGGAGTGCGGTGCCATTGCCTTCTATAGCTTAATCTAGCCTATTCTGACCAATACAGTCATTGATAGAACAATCAATATAACACATTGAATGCTTAGTCAATTTTTTAAACATAACTTTCAACTTTTGAAACAAGATTTCTTTATTTAAAAATAGATTTACAGCTGCATAATCTAATAGAAAATATAAGCTTGATTTCCATGTCTTCCTTATATATATTTTATCACATATATTTTAAAATGTTTTTAAGAGCTTCGTTGAGATGTATTGAAATATGATAAACTCCACGTATTTAAAGTATATATTTTGATAAGTATTGACATATGTATGTACCTGTGAAACCGTTACTGCAGTCATGATTGTGAATATGTCCCTTTCCACAAAAGTTTTCTTGTGTCTTTCTCTGTCCTGTCTCTTCCCACCAAGCCCACCACTGAACTGCTTTTGTCACTATAGCTTAATTTGCATTTCTTAGAATTTTAAATGGTATCATATAGTATGTGCTCATTTTTTGTCTATCTCCTTATAACTTCGTATAATCCTTTTGAGATTTTTCCAGATTGTCAATAACTCATTCTTTTTATGTTGCTGAATACTATTCCATTGTATAGATAGACCACAATTTGTTTATACATCTTCTATTGATAGACTTTGGTTATTTCCAGTTTTGGGATATTTAGAGTAAAATTATTGTGAACATCTATGTACAAGTCTTTGTATGGGCATGTGCTTCCATTTTTCTTGAAATACCTAGGAAAGGAATGTCTGGATCATACGGTAGCTTGTGTATGTTGAACATTCTAAGAAACTGTCAGACTGTTTTCCAAAGTGAGTATAGCATACATTCCCACCAGTGGTATATGGAGAGTTCTGGTTCTTCCACATCCTTGCCAACACTTAGTATGATTAGTTCTTTGGTCTTTTTGTTTGTTTGTCTTTTTTCTTTTGAACTTTTTATTTTGTATTGGGATATAGCTAATTAACAATGTTGTGATAGTTTCAGGTGAACAGCAAAGGGACTCAGCTATATATACACGTATTCATTCTCTGCAAACTTCCCTCCCATCCAGGCTGCCACATAAGTCCTTTGGTCTTTTTAACCTTAATCACTTTAATAGATGTGCAGTATAGTATTCATTGTTGGAGAAGGCAATAGCACCCCACTCCAGTACTCTTGCCTGGAGAATTCCAGGGACAGGGGAGCCTGGTGGGCTGCTGTCTATGGGGTCGCACAGAGTCGGACACGACTGAATCGACTTAGCAGCAGCAGCATAGTTCATTGTGGTTTTCAAACTTGGGATAAAATACACAAAAACATAAAATTAACCATTTTAAAGTGTGCAATCTAGTGGTATTTAGTATATTAATAATATTGTAAATCATTATAGTTACAGAATATTTTCATTACCCCCGAAGGAAACTCCATATTCATTAAGTCACTCTCCAATCCCCTTTCCCCCAGCCCTAGGCAGCTACTAATCTGTTTATTGTCTCTGTAGATTTGTTTATTCTGGATATTTCATGATGGAATATGAAATAAATGGTGGAAAAATGCAACATGTAGTCCTTTATGACTGGTTTCTTCCATTTAGCTTGTTTTTGAGGTTCATCATGTTGTAGCATGTATTGGAACTTGATTCCTTTCTGTGTCTGAATAATATTCCTTTGCATGTATATACTACATTTTGTTTATCCATTCATTAGTTGATGGATATTTGGGATTTTTCTACTTTTGGGGTATTGTGAATAGTGGCTATGAGCATTTGTGTATAGCTTTTTAAAATTGTTAAATTTTATTGTGATAACGTTTAACATGAGATCTACCTTTTAACAATTTTTAAAAATTAGTTATTTATTTTTGACTGTGCTGGGTTTGTTGCTGTGTGTGGGTTTTCTCTAGTTGCAGGGAGTAGAGGCTGCTCTCTAGTTGCAGTGTGTGACCTTTAATAAATTTTTAAGTGTATAATACATTATTGTTGACTATAGATACTGAGTATAGGTTCACTTAACATGAATCTGCCTTTCTAACACATTAAAAAAAATATATATTTATCTAACTGTGCCAGGTCTCAGGTGTGGCCTGTGGGCTCTATAGTTGTGGCAGTGGAACTCTTAGCTGGAGCATGTGGGATCAAGTTCCCTGACCAGATGTCACAACCAGGCTCCCTAAATTGGGAGCTCACAGTCTTAACCACTGGACCGCCAGGGAAGTCGTCTAACAAATTTTTAAATGTATAATAAACACATTTATTGTCGGCTAGAGGTACTGTGTATAGGTTTTTATTTGAACATCTACTAGATAATATGGTAATTTTATGCTAAATTTTTTGAGGAACTACCAAACACTTTTCCGCAGTGGCTGGATCATTTTACATTCCTACCAGTGAGGCATCAGGGTTCTGCTTTCATCATGTCCTCACAAACACTTGCCATTTTCCTTTTTTTTTTTTGGGTAATAGCCATTTTAGTGGGTATTAAGTGGCATCTCGTTGTTTTGCGTTTATTTTTGAAAGGCAGTTTCCCTGCGTGTAGAATTCTGGACTGCCTGTGTTTTCTTTCAGATGGTAAAGGATTTTGCTGTGCTGTCTTCTAGCTTGCATTGCTTCCAACAACGATTTTGCTATCATCTTTGTCTTTTTTCCACTGTATATAATATGTACCATTATCAGAGTACTTTCAAGATTTTCTCTTTGTCTTGAACAATTGGATTATGATATGCCCTTATGTAGTTTTCGTGTTTGTTCTATTTGGAATTTATTTGGCCTCATGGGTCTGTATATTTAGTTTTCAGTACAAATGATTGGAAAGGTTTGGGCCATTGTTTTTAAACAGATTTATTGAGATAGAATTTGTGTGACATATAATTAAGCCATTTAAAGTGTACAAATAAATGTATGTTATTATCTATGTGTTTGATGCATATCCATCACTACAAGCAGTTTCAGGGCATTTTCATTATCCCAAAGAGAAGCCCTATTTTTTAACTGTCTGCTTTCAAACTCCCTGGCCCCCTCACAACTAATCTGGTTTTTATCCCTGTGGGTTTACTTATTTTAGATATTTCATATAAATGGAATCATATAATATGTAGTCCTTGGCCATTATTTCTTTAAATATTTTTTCCTGTCCCTTACTCTTTCTTTTTCCTTCAGGTACTCCCATTTATTTTAAAATTATATTTCAGTATAATTAGTTTCTGTTGTAATCCTCTATAGTATTTTATCTTATGCACTTAAACACATCATTCTAAGATGTCTGTTGGCTCTGCTAGACTGCTAGAGAGGTCCTTGGCACACAAATGTTGAATAAAGTATTTTTATTCTAGATAGTATTATACATGAGTGTTTTAACTTTGGTTTTTCAAAGAAAGCTATTCCTCAGGATATTAATAGTTTCTGCAATAGAGGTATTCTTTACACAAATAAACTTGGGAAACACTGGGTGAAACAATATTTGGTATATTTTTCTGTTGGATTTCTCAGAGCCTTTTATTTGATAAAATGCCATGGGTGTGTATGTGTCCTCGTCCTGAATTCCCCTCCCACCTCCCTCCCCATCCCATCCCATTGGTTGTCCCAATGCACTGGCTTTGAGTGCCCAGCTTCATGCACTGAACTTGCACTGGTCGTCTGTTTCACATATGGTAATGTACATGTTTCAGTGCTATTTTCTTAAATCATCCCACCCTAGCCTTCTGCCACAGGGTGGGACTGACCTTTTAAGGGGAAGGTTCTTTGGGCTCCATCTGGCCTATACGACTGTGTGTGTGAGATGACTTAGTTCTCCCACAGCTTTCTCCATTTGACCTGTTGTAAGCTTACAGGCCTATGATATTTCAATCTTCAGTTAATACCTTGGGATTAGGCCTGTCTCTCTCTTCTCATTAACTATTATAATTAAAATACCACTGCCTAGTTCCACTTCCCTCAAAAAGTGCACACATGGGCACTGCACTGGTTAATTTTACATGTCAACCTGACTGGCCATAGGGTACCCAGATATTTGGGCAAACATTATTCTGGTATTTCTGTGCTGGTGCTTTTGTAAGAGATAAACATTTAAATGGATAGACTAAGTAGAGCAGATTGCCCTTCCTAATGTGGATGGGCCTCATCCACTCAGTTGAAGGCTTACCTAGAATAAAAAGGCTGACCCTTTCCTGAGCAGGAGAGAATTCTTCCTACCTGACTGCCTTTGAACTGGAACATTGGCTTTTTTCCCCCCTGAATCTAAAGCCTGTCAGCCTTTAAACCAGAGCCACGCCATCAGCTCTCTTGGTTCTTAGATCTTTGGACTTGGACCAGAACTGAACCACTTGGCTCTGCTTCGTCTCCAGCGTGGTGCCTCACCCTGTAGATCTCTGGAAAACCCTGCCTGATACAAGCACTGACATCATGTGGAGTAGTCAGGGATAGGCTATAATTTTTTTGTAATAAGTATGTCCCATGCAATAGCTGGGAGACATTATACTAAGAAGTCATTTATCTGAAATTCAAGTTTATCTGTGAGTCTTGGGTTTCATCTAGTAACCCTGCCTCCAGATGAAACTGCCCGCTGCAGCACTGCACGACCCAGGAGCTAAGTGACAGACCATGGACTTGTGCTCCAAATCTCCACTGCATTGAACCACCAGGGAGAAAAGTTGACCCTGAGGCTCTGGTTTCAGGGCAGGTGGCCCCTCCCCAGGAGTCTTCACAAAGAACTCCAGTGCTGGCCACTTAAGAGAATAGTCCCCCAGGGGCTCGCTTTGTGGTTTCTGCCCCACTTGCTGGCACTGAAGAGAATTGTTGCCCACTGTGTCAAATATGCTTTCCCCTAGGAGACCCTCAAGACTAATCCCGAGATGCTTGGAACACTGTTTAACCTCAGTCATCTTCAGAAACCCAGGCTCCTCATGGCGATGGGACTCTAATCCCCATGGTACTCTGAACAGTCTCTAATCTGACTCAATTTCCCACCCCTTCTGGTATTCCCAGACCCTTCCTCTGTGGGTTTGGGAACTCATGGAGTCAGTTACACTCTCCAATATCCTCAACTTCTTTTTTGACTGTTCACTTCTGTTTCTGTATCAAATGAAAGCTGAGTATCTACTTATGATTGTTTTCTCAACCCTTTCAAGTGGAGGGTGTTTTTCCTCTTAGATACTGGGTACTGAAGAAGAAGGAGAAGGCAATGGCACCCCACTCCAGTACTCTTGCCTGGAAAATCCCATGGATGGAAGAGCCTGGTAGGTTGCAGTCCATGGGGTTGCTTAGAGTCAGACATGACTGAGTGACTTCACTTTCACGTATTGGAGAAGAAAATGGCAACCCACTACAGTGTTCTTGCCTGGAGAATCCCAGGGATGGGGAGCCTGGTGGGCTGCTGTTCATGGGGTCGCACAGAGTCAGACACGACTGAAGTGACTTAGCAGCAGCAGAGGGCCCAGAGGTGAAGTAGGTGGGGTAGGTGAGGTAAGTGTGGTAGACTAGGTAGGGCCACCTTGATTTATGTTGTTGATTCTAAATCCAATTCTTCTCCCTTTTCCTTTAAAACTCCACTCCCTTGAAGTTCACATGAACCCACTCTTTATCCCCATTCACTAGTGTCTTTAGCAATGGCATGCTGTCTTCCTATCTATCCTTTTTCCTGACATCATTCCTGGTGACTTCCACATCCATGTGGATGAGCCATCTAACATGTTGGCCTCTTGGTTTCATGCCTTTCTTTGATTCTTTTTTCCTTTGATCTGTCCCACCCTAGTCACTCATTCCTTTGTCACACTCATGACTATATCATCACCCGGAACCTAGACATCCTGCTCTCTGACCACCACCTCCTCTCATTCCAGCTCCCAGAGGGCAGTGTTTCTCCACTGTCTCATCAAGACTTCTAATGCACTCCCCCTCCCACTTTTTCACCTCTGTCATTTCCCTTAAGTTCTCTGTCTTCCTTAACCAGCAAGTATTTCTGCATTTGTTGCCATAACTAATCTTTTCAGTTCAGTTCAGTTGCTCAGTCGTGTCCGACTCTTTGCGATCCCATGAACCGTAGCACGCCAGGCCTCCTTGTCCATCACCAACTCCCGGAGTTCACCCAAACTCATGTCCATTGAGTTGGTGATGCCATCTAACCATCTCATCCTCTGTTGTTCCCTTCTCCTCCTGCCTTCAACCTTTCCCAGCATCAGGGTCTTTTCCAGTGAGTCAGCTCTTCGCATCAGGTGGCCAAAATATTGGAGTTTCAGCTTCAGCATCAGTCCTTCCAATGAACACCCAGGACTGATTTCCTTTAGGATGGACTGGTTGGATCTCCTTGCAGTCCAAGGGATTCTCAAGAGTCTTCTCTAACACCACAGTTAAAAAGCATCAATTCTTCTGCGCTCAGCTTTCTTTATAGTCCAACTCTTACTTCCATATATGACTACTCAAAAAACCATAGCCTTGACTAGATGGACCTTTGTTGACAAATTCTTTTCAAACACTCCTAATTCTCTTATCACACTTCTCTTCATTCTTATTTGCTCTCCTTAAAGCCTACCTCTCTTCCTTCTACATGCTGGAACGCAAGCATAAGAGAAAACACACACCCAAGCCAACTGGCCTCACTTTAAATTCATGACAACAAATCTCAAATGACCATTCAATCCTGTTCAGCAATCCTACTACCCTTCTCTAGGTGTTGACTTCCCATCCCCAAAGACAGTTTTTTCATATCTTGACCTCCTTCTTGGTAGGAGCCATCCATTCCACACCCCTCTTCCATCTTTGTCTGATCACCTCATCTATCTCATTGATAAAATAAGAAGCAGGTACAAAGGAACACCCTTATCCTTCCACCACACCTCTTAATCCATCTGAATTTCTGTTTCCTTTCCCTCCTGCCTTCATATTGCTATAGTTGAAGTTTCCTTACTTGTACTTGTGAGCTGAATCCTCTGGCCTCCAGTTTTTTCAGTTCTCCCATCTCTGCTGCATCCCCAGTTTCTTTCTCTCCACTCAGCATTTCCAACAAAATTCATACCTGTTCCATCATTTCCACTCTGCAGAGCTCTTCCTTTACCCTGTCTTCCTTCAACTTATGGCCTATTTCCCTGCTGTCTTCACAGCAGCCGTCCCCACAGACTTGTCTCCTGTCCCTTCTTCCTCACTTCTGTTTTCTGCTCAGCCCTCTGTAGTGGGCTTATCTTCTCTCCAGTCCGCTGTTTTTGATGAGGTCACTGATAACCTCCAGTGGGCACTTCTCTGTCTTCACTTAATCTCTCAACAGCACTTGGTGCAGTAGGCCACTACTTTCTTGAACTACTTTCTTTACTTGGTTACTGGAATATTGGGCTTCCCTGGTGGCTCAGACGGTAAAGAATCTGCCTGCAATGCAGGAGACCTGGGTTCGATTCCTGGGTCAGGAAGATCCCCTGGAGAAGGCAATGGCAACCCACTCCAGCACTCTTGCCTGGAAAATCCCATGGACAGAGGAGCCTGATAGGCTATAGTCCATGGGGTCGCAAAGAGTCGAACACGACTGAATGACTTCACTGGAATATTGTATGCTTTTGGGAGCCCCTCTGTGGTCTGCTTAGCTGGTGATCTCATCTGCTGCTTGACTTCCAAGTGTCAGAGTGCTCAAAGTTTTGGCCATAGTCCTCTTCTCTAGCTACTACTTCTCCGTTGGTGATCTCCTCTGGCCCAGACTTTGAAAACACTCTGTGTAGCCATGTCTCCCCAAACTCTATCTCCAGCTCTGTCTGCCTCTTGGAACGTGACTCAGAAGCATCCGGCCTCATATTGAGTATGGATGTTTAATAGGTGTCTCTATCCTGACTTGTCCTAAATCAAACTCTTAGCTTGATACTCTGACGTGTATCTGTATGACCAAAACTGAGTCACTGAATAATGGTCCCACTGGGAACCAAAAATCATTGATGTGACCTGAAAGGGGTAAATGAGTGTATGAACACACACAGAAACAACTCAAGGTTTTCAGTCTCAGCCAGACTCTTAGTGCCACTTATTAATCTTTGTACCCACTCCCCCCCAACTTCTTTCAACTTTTACTCATATCCCATTTTTAGTTTCCCATCTTCTTTGTGTGGTCTACTTCATGGAGAAATTGAGATCGTCGAGTGTGATCGTTGCTGTCTTCCTAAGTTCCTGTTTTCACATCCAACACTGCTCCCTTTATCTCATTCTCAGAGTATCCTTCCTTCGTTTCAAGCTAATGTGTCCACCTATGTTCTGGACCTCTTCTTTTCTAACTCTCTCTACGACCTTGTTCCAACAATTATCTCCTTTCTCTCCTGTATCTGCCTTTCAGCTGGTTTACGAATCTTACCAAATTTCTTCAAAGAGTGGCCTAAAATCACTATTTCTACTTCTTCACTGCTTATTCACTCCTCGACCCACTGTACCCTGTCTACTGCCCCTGCTCTAAGGTTCCCTAAGGATACCAAGAGCCCCAGTAGCCAAACCCATTAGAAACTTTTCAGTTCTTATCTGATTCAACCTGTTCACTGCACTGGACAGTTGAGGAGCCTCTCCTTTTGGTACTATTCCTTTGGCACATACAACACTGAATTTTCCTGCTTCTACTCTAACTTGTCTGCTTTGTGGGCTCCTCCTCCGTCCTTTCCTTAAATTTTTTGTTCTTCAGAATCAGTTCTTGTCTTGTAGCTCTCGTCTCTCTACAGACTTTCTTTGGGCAATCTCACTCACTCCTGTGGTTTTAGCTACTGTCCATATGCTGAGGAGGCACTGGAGTACATTAGTAATCCTATGAGGGCAGTTGTGGCATCAGTTCCATTTCAAAGATGATACCGTTGAGGCTTAGAGAAGGGAAGAAGGAAGGTAGGAGGTTAGAAGCAGAACCGGGTCACAGGTTCTTTCCCCCACACCAGTTGTCTCCCTAGACAGGACATTCCTGGCTTTTCCAAGTACTATAAGCAGAGGGCAGCCAGGGGCTTAGTCGTGCACACAGAGTGAGACTCCCAGGGGTCCTTCTAGCACAGTCCTGACCAATCTTCTGCGTGCTTGGTCTCCAAGCCCCTAGTTCCGCTGCTACCCTGACAGCACCTCTGCAAGACAGCAGCCCCTGACCTGCGCTGGTTTTTGGCTCTTCCTTTGTTCTGATCTTGGAAATACCCTTACTTTCCCGTGACACTTCCTATACATTTCAAATGACTAAAGCAAACACTACCCGGCATTCCTGGATGTTTTGTAGCAGGGAGCTTTGAGAATACTTAGTCTCCATCTTTGCCAGTAGCCCCTCTTCCCAGGCTTAGTCTTCATCTCCTCTACCGCTCCTGCTCCATCTTGGTGTACTTTCTCCACAGTGAAGGGCAGTTGTGCAGAGAAACCTAAAGGGTTGCCTCTCTTGACCCTAAGGTTGCTGCTGAAGCCATTATGGAAAGATTCAGTCTCGAGGCTGAGGAATTTATAGTTGGGGCTTTCTGAACCTGGGAGGGTGCTGGGCAATATCCTGGGAGAGAGTGTGGGCAGGCCCTGGGAGGAGGGCCTCACCCCGGCTGGGTCCTCTCTCTAAGACTGTTCCAGGCCTTCGGCTCTTTACTGGCTACACGCCCAAGCCCACTCCCCTTGGCCTGGCCTTAAGACCATTGCCACCTGCTCCCAGTGACTCTCTAGCCTCACCTCCTGCTTCAACCGAACGTGTGGTCCGCCTGCTGTTACTGAGACACAGCCTACATTTCCTGCCTCCAGACTCTGCCTCTTGCTGTCTCCTCAGTCCAGATTACCCTTCCCTAATGTCTTGCCCCCAGGTCTTCTCTGTCCTCCAAGGGTCAGGTTCAGTATCATCACCCAGGAAGGTGAGGGCACTCTTTCTCTCCCTTGCTCCTCATAGCCCATCTCTGAGTCTTCCTGTGGCCCTGTTGACCCTACTTAACTGTGGCTGGAGTCTGCATCTATATGGTCCTGGGTGACCCTGAACTTGATGGGAGGTGTCCCTTGAGACTGCCCTCCATTTTCTCATCCAACACTGGGGCTCAGGGCTCAGAGGCAAAGGAGGGAACACAGCTTTGCTCTGAATGGAGGAAAACTTAAGGCTTTCGTGTTCTGGGTCCTGGGTGGAGACAAGATGAAGTGTCCTGAAAGACCCTTCAGCCACTGTCACTCCACGGTCCAGACCACGCTGCTCTTTTAACCAGCAGCATCTTTGACAGCACCTCTGAATCGAGGAGCAAATGATCAGGAGGTCTGTTGATGGTGGAAGAAGTCTCAGTAGAAATTTTGAGTATGCAGAATTTTTGCTTTATATGCTGACTTTACCCCCCAACTCCCATATTAGCTCCAGCACCTGGTGTGGGACTTGGAAATAAATGGTTCTTGCATAAATGAATGAATCCTCAAACCCTGGAATTAAGAGGAACTATAAGGATCTTCATATCCACATTTTATGGAGAAATAAATAATAGTAATAGCCTTTTATTGAGAGCTGATTCAGTGGTAGGATCCACGCTGAGTCCTTCACATATATTGATTTTATCCTTTCAGGAGTAAAGTGAGCTGAAAGTTATCATCCCTACTTTTTTTTTTAAGGTTAAATTTTTTTTTTTTTTGGTACAACAAGCTAGCATTGTTTTGTCAGGTAGATGTCTTGGATAATCCATTCAACAAAGATCACTTAGTTCTACTTAATGATGCCCATATCCTTCGTGGGCTGATGGAAATAATGGTGGCCCATAGTTAGGCAGTATTTCCTGATCAGTCAGTGTCAGTTTGAGCAGATGCAGTAAGAGTTAGAACTCTGGTTGATTTCTATGGATGGCTCCAGTAGAGCTACTGATGACCTATGTAACTTTCAGGGGTGCAATAAGGTACATTTGCACAGCTGGTGACTTGCAGAACCAGTTGTGTCCAGAGGCCACTGGCAGACCCTAGGCTATACTGCTTCTCATTGCATGTGCAAAGACAGAAACTTGGCTTGTCCCCCCAGCCCCTAGAGCTACTTTATCCAAGGCGCCTTCTTTCCTATTCTTTCCAAGAGCCCTGCCTGCAAGGACATTATGAAGAGGAAAAAAGAATTTGAAGTGCATTCTAAGAAGCCCCTCTGTTCTCTTGCTGTGGAGGGCAGGAGCGTGCACTCAAAGACTCAGCCAGGGAGAAAGACTTGATCTCCTGGGCAGGATCACTTCCCATGGCGACGCCTTCTTGAGTCGAAGCTCTGGTATGAAGTAAGACTCGTTTAAAGCAGTTAAAAGCAGCAATCCCCATTGTGTCGAGTGGTGACAGTATAATCCTCCTTAATGATTTCGTTCCCTCTCCAAACTCCCCTCCATTATGCATCCTTAAAATGTGACTTCAGATGCCTCTGTAGGTTTCTGTAAGTGCAAGGGGATTTGGTGAGAAGGGATGAGGAAAGACCATCTCTGTTACACTCAAACCACTCAGAGGTGCACCACAGGAAACCCTTTCCCCCACTTTTTTTTTTTGGCTAAGAGCTATGTGTGTTAAAGTTTTCTTTTAAATGAAAACTTTATATATATATTATAAATAAATATATATATATAAACTATATATATATTAGTATGGAATATATTACACCTCCATATCCCTATCACCTAGCTTTAAAATATCAATATATGGCCAATCTTGCTTCATTTATATCCTGTCCACTCTTACCTGCCCCATGGCCCCACTGGATTGTTTTGAAAAAAAAAAAAAAAAAATCCCGAATATGTTGGAATACATGTATTTATCTCTAAAACATAAAAGGTCTTTTAAAAATTATTTATAAAACCCAACACACTTAAAAGTTAAAAATGACAATATCAAATATCCAGTCAGTTATCATATACATATATAAAATGTATATATTTCAAATGTATAAATGTTCATAGGGCTTCCTGGGTGGCTCAGTGGTAAGGAATCTGCCTGCCAATGCAGGAGCCACAGGCTGGATCCCAGGTCTGGGAGGATTCCATACGCCATGGGGCAACGAAGCCTGTGCGCCACAACCACTGAGCCTGAGCTCTAGAGCCGGTGAGGTGCAACTACTGCGCCCACGCGCCGCAACCACTGAGCCCACGTGCCGCAACTACTGAGCCCAGGCGCCGCGACCACTGCGCCCACGCGCCACGACTACTGAAGCCGCGCATCCTGGAGCCTGCGCTCTGCAGCAGGATAAGCCACCCCAATGAGAAGCCTGTGCACTGCAGCTAGACAAAAGCCCCTTCAGCAACAAACACCCAGCACAGCCAAAATAAGAAATGAATATGTTCAAATAAATAGATATCAAAATCCGGAGATAGTCTGCACATTGGATTTGGTTGATATATCTCTTGAGTTTCTTCCAATAAATAGGGTCCCTTTCTTCCTCTATTTAAAAAAATATATATTTTGAAATTTAGTTGTTTGTCCTGTAGAACTTTCCATGTTTTGGATTTTGTGGATTGCATTCTGAGGGGATCATGTATTGTGTTCCTCTGGTCCCTAGGATGAAATCTAGACATGTTATCAGGCTCAGGTTTGATTTGAGGACAGGTTTAAAGCTTGTGCCATACACTTCTCGATGCCTCACATCAGGAGGCACATAATGTTTGGTTTTCTCTCTTATTGGCTTATTAAGAAGATATTGATCAGCAGGCTGAGGTATTTTTAGCCTAATCTGTTATAATGTTCCTCGTTGGGGTTTTGCCTTATGATTTTAGTAGTCACTGATGATTGCTGTTATTTAATCAGGGATTTCAAAATGGTGATATTCTAATTCTGATATTCACTATTTAATAGCTATAATTATTTCATAAAGAAGAGCTTGATCTCATCAACTATTTGGTTATACTGAAGTACAATCCATAAAGGAAAGGCAAGATAAATGTTTGATTCTTTACCGTTACATTATGAGTTTATTCTTAAGCATCCTCCAAAGGTGATGTGCTACTTAGGTACTATTGTGTTTTAATTGCCCTAAAACTTAGTGGCTTAAAACAACAACCATTCAGTTATGTCTCATTATTTTGGTCCAGGATTAGCTGATGGACTTGTCAGCTCCATATGGTACTGAAGTCACTTGGAGGCAGATTCAGCTCTTGGATGGGCTGGTCTGAAGGATGTGTGACGCCTTACTGGGAATGACTGAAAGGCTGAGCTTTGCTGGAATTATCAACCAGGATACCTAAAAGTGACTTCACTAAGATGGCAGTCATGCGGCTCCTTACATGGTGGCCTGTGACTTTCAGAGAGTGTTCCCAACAGAAGATTGAGAGTTTTTCCTAACCTAGTTTCAGAGGCACTTTTCTTAACTGAGTTTCAGAAGCTTCAATTCTGCCATATTCTGTAGTTACAAGTGAATAAGTACCAGGACCAGTCCAGGTCAAGAAGAGGGTACTGTACAACCACATGAATACCATAAGACAGTTCATGAGACCCTCTTACAAATACAGGGGGTCCAGTGTCAGACACCCCTCCTCCCCCACCTAGTGTCTTTGAATGCACTTGACTCCTCCCCAGGGAGTCTAGCCATCCTCTTGATTTTGGCTAGGAGCTGGCTGCAAGAGATGCAGCCTTGCTCCAGGTGTCCTTAGTCTCCCTCAAGGTCAGCAGAATATGGACAGCCTCATCATGAACAGAGTCGGTAGTAAGTTACCAAGCTCCTGAAATATTAGTATGCCCATTGCCACCACTGCTAGTATCGTGTAGGCTCTGGCTTTAGATGAACACTTTCATCAGTAACATCTTGGAAAACTTGGCCCTGAATGCTTGAGGACTTGAGAAGGGGTCTGTTCTGAGAGCTTGGCCTTCCCTTGATAATGACGAAGCCGTCAAGCAGGACTTACAAGGATTGTTTTTTTCTTTGTATATATTTTATTGAGGTATGTATATATGTGCTTAGTCTCTCAGCTGTGTATAGTTGACTTACAATGTTACAGGTGCACAGCCAAGTGATTCAGTTATACATATACACATATATTGTTTTTGAAATTATTTTCCATTATAGGCTATTATAAGATATTGACTATAGTTCCCTGTGCTAGACAGTAAACCTTTGTTGCTTGTTGCATATCTATTTTTCTTACATTAGAAATTAGCATTCTATTCATACTGAGTCAAACAAGTGAAAGCAAAATGTCATGAATTTTTTCGCTGGGCAAAAATTCATAAGTTTTCTAAAATCACAGGAGTTTTGTGAGCAGGACGAAGAGTGCTGGGGCCGTGTCTCCAGAGAGATCGCTTTTAATGGTGTAAAATATTTCATCCCATGGATGCAACATGCTTTACCAAATGGTTTCTCATTGTTGTAGCTGTTTGCGCTTTCTGATGATTTATGAGTAATACTATATGTTTTTGTGTACAAAACCTTATTATTCTATTAAATTCTTCCCTTAAGATAGATTTCCAAGAATAGAATTATTTTTGGCTCTTGATGTATTTTATCGATTTGCTTTTCAAAGAAGTGAACAGTTTATATTCTGACAGCAGTGTGTGTGCCTATTGGCTCTTCTGTAACCTCAACTGCATGGAGAATTATTTTAAAATGTTTTTTGTTAATTTAGAAAGTGTAAAACTAAAGTTAAGTTTTCTTTGAATATTTTCTTTTACTATTCTGTTCTAAATTGTCTGTTTTCCCTCTTTTGTCAGTATTATAAAGGATTAATTTGTTTAATTTATATCAATTTGGTATTAGTCACTTAAGTGAAATTTAGATTATTTTTTATTAGTATCTCCAGTACAGTGTTCTCTAAAACATTAAAAAAGATCAAAACATTTAACTTCTACCCTTTTCAGAGATGAGCAGCAACAACATATTTCTTGTGTTCTGTACCTACAGGAAATTCCCAAGTAGGATCAATACCTAATTATATTTAAAATAACCAGAGAAAATGCAAAAAAAAAAAAAAAACCAAAAAAACTCCAGAACATTTACCAGTAACTCCTTAAATGTGTAGAACAACCCAGAGGTTGTAAACAGCTTTTATATTTATTGTCTCATTTGTTTTTTATATTCAGTCCTGGAGGTAGACTGGGAGGAATTCACAGATGAGAACATTGAGACTCAGAAGTTAAGTGCATGGTGACCCAACTAGTTAATGGCAGATCTGAATAGAATCTAGGCTTTCTGACTTCAAATGAATTTGTTCCTTCATTTGTTTAAAAAGTCATTAGTCATCAATTCAGTTCAGTTCAGTTGCTCAGTCGTGTCCAACTCTTTGCGACCCCATGAATTGCAGCACGCCAGGCCTCCCTGTCCATCACCAACTCCTGGAGTTCACTCAAACTCATGTCCATCAAGTCAGTGATGCCACCCAGCCATCTCATCCTCTGTTGCCCCCTTCTCCTCCTGCCCCCAATCCCTCCCAGCATCAGAGTCTTTTCCAATGGGTCAGCTCTTCACGTGAGGTGGCCAAAGTATTGGAGTTTTAGCTTTAGCATCAGTCCTTCCAATGAACACCCAGGTCTGATCTCCTTTAGAATAGACTGGTTGGATCTCCTTGCAGTCCATTAGTCATAACTTACCATATTTCAGGAAATAAGCTAGGAGCTGGGGATGCAGCCATAAACAAGAACTCACTCTCTTGGAATATATAGTCTACTAGGAGAGACGAGCAATTGCCATAAATTAGGAAGCACGGGAAACCTAAACTACCCAGAGAATGGACACTCAGCCCAACCTGGAGGGACAGGAATTAAGGTAGACTTCCTAGAGGAGGTCACGGTTAACGTAAACCCTGAATAATGAGCTATCCAGGATATGAGGGGTGGGGCAGGTTTGATTTAAAGGCCAAGGGAAGTAATGGATTTATCCAGAGGTGATAAACCTTGATTGGATGTGGGTGGTAAGAGAAAAGGATCCATTGAGGATGATGCCCAGGTTTTTAAACTGAGCAACTTGGAGAATGGGGGTAGGGGTGCCACTCACTGAGAAGGGGGGATAGAGGAGAAAGAACTGGTCTGTGTGTATGTTGATCGTCAATCTCCCCAAATCCTCAGGTATTAATAAGAGCCTTTCCTTTTCTTAGAGGAATCTGTATTCCAATGAGAGAAGCAAAAACATAGAAAATATTTCTGACATAAAGTGAGAGGTGCTGAGTGGTAGAGATCTGTGTGAGGTTTGGGGACTACAGAGGAGGCCAGGGCTGTGGGGCAGGAGAAATCATTCAAGGAGGTTTCCCAGAGGCGGTGATACAATTGTGGAGAAGGCAGGAGGCTTCCATTTAGAAGAGATGTGAGTGAACTAGTGAATTTGGAGGTAGCCGTCTGGCAGCTTCTGTTGATGAGGTGTAGGTTATGAGTGGGAATTCTCTTGGAGCTGGAGAGGTTGGCACAGGACTGAGAGGTATGGACTTCATCTCATTGATGATGGGCTAGGATTTAAAAAATCCTTCTTCCACTACTAGAATATAGCTATATCTATTAGAATGTGAGTTACACAGCGGCAGATTGTTCAATAGTGTCTGGCACATAGTAGGTACTCAGGAACTCTTTGTTGAATGAATGCGTGGTTGGAGATATTGAAATATTTGCCTCATCTTCTATATTGGTGGAAATTTCCCAATACCGTCTATTTCTTTTGACTATATACATTTCAAAATAAGGATTAATATAAAATGTATATACCAAGTTGAAAGCAGATTTTATTCATATATATTTTTAATTTATTTAAAAATAAAGCAGAAAAGAGTCAGACACTGCTTACTGACTGAACAACAACAAGACTATATTGTATCCTGAAAGCAGCAGTTTAAAAGCTAGGTAGGTTTAGTAAGTATTTTCAAGTGTCATTGTTGGAAACATGAATAATACTTAACAACCAGTCAAAAGTTATCAAATATTTTCTTTGTACAGGTGAGAAACTGGGGCCCAGAGAGGGAAAGGGACTTGTCCAAGATCACACAGCAAGTTAGAAGCAAGCCAAGAATAGTATCTAGATGTTTGACTGTTAGTCCAGCACTTTATTATTCCATGCTGTGGTGGCTGGTGTTTTTCTCTGTCCAGAACCTAATTCCTTCACTTCAGGAAACAGATTTCATCCCTCTATCCGCAGGTGTAGGCATTGGCCCAGGCTAGGTCAGTCATGGTAAAGAGCATTTCACCTTCTCTGGCCTTAGTTGGTTCAAGGGATAAGGATGTGATCCAAGTTTGACCAATCAGAATCCTTCCCTGGGATTTATGATCGTGGATATGGGAAAGGAAAGGATCTTTTCCTTTCTGGTTGTGAAGTTGTGAGGATATGAGCTCAAAACTAGAATGGATAAGCCTGTGTCATATCAAAAGAATGAAAACAGAAGGAAGACAGAAAGGAGAGGTAGTCTAGATGGGAGCTGAATTACTTATGCTGATTTCCAAAGTGTATCCATCCTGAATTTTTTCTTAGGTCTCTCTTTAAAAAAAAAAAAACAGTGATAACATTCTTCCAATAATTACCCTGCCTTTTTTTTTTTTCTTTTTCTTCTTTTACTAAAGCAAGTTGGACTTGGGTTCCTGTCCCTTTCAGCCAAAGACGCTAACCCAGGATTTTTCAGTAGCAGCAGTATTGGCATTTTGGACCAGATAATTCTGTGTTGGGAGGGGTGGCTCTGTGCATTCTAGGATGTTTAGCAGCACCCTGGACTCTACCCCACTAGATGCCAACTGTGGCAACCATAAGTGTCTCCAGTCATTACCAAATGGCCCCTAAGAGTGAGTGAGTGAAGTCGCTCAGTCATGTCTGACTCTTTGCGACCCCGTGGACTGTAGCCCACCAGGCTCCTCCATCCATGGGATTCTCCAGGCAAGAATACTGGAGTGGGTTGCCATTTCCTTCTCCAGAGGATCTTCCCAACCCAGGGACTGAACCCAGGTCTCTCACATTGCAGGCAGATGCTTTAACCTCTAAGCCACCAGGGAAGCCCAATGGCCCCTAAGAGTTGGGGCAAAATTGCCCCTGGTTGAGAATCACTGGTGTAGTCTAATACTCATGGTGATTATTACTAAAACAAACTGACAAAAAAACCTAACCAACCAACTGAACAAACAAAGCAGATAAGGAAGACTGAAATTCAGTGAGCTGTGGGACTTTTTTCAAAGTGGCAAAGATAAGACTACTAAATCGGGCAAAAGAGATCCAGGAAGTGATACTCCACGGAGATGTCGGTACATGCAAATGTTGGCTCTCATTGCTGTTGGAATAATAACAAACTCCACAAAATGATTTGGGATTTTACACATGACACAGGCAGTAACTCTCTACCTAAGAATTCTCACGCACCTCATGAGATGGTGAGACAAAGTAATGCCAATTAGTTTTATTTCTGTTGTTTTAAATCTTTCTGGTGAATGACTTGGAGTTTGGGTTCAGTGAACTTTTTTCACTGGGTGTCTCCAGAAAGCAGATATCCAGGAAGCCAAACATTGCTACAATTAAAATAATAATGATTCATTGCACAATAATGATGTGTCTACTTGAGATCAGTAAAATACCATGAAGAATGAACTTCATTTTTGCTGAACTACTTTTTGAGGAAGTGCTCTTCAGAGGCAGGATTGTGAGGGAAAGATTACAGGAATCAAGAGGTCTGGAAGTGAGCCTGACTCTGCCACTAATGCTGTGTGACACTATGCAAGTGTCTGCCTCTCTCTGGGCCTCAGTTTCCTTCTCTGTATATTGAGTAGTTGGATCAGACAAATGCTGAGGAAATTTCTAGCACTGAGTTTCAGTGATTCTTGTTGGCAGGCATTATGTCATATCCATTTTGGTTCCTTTATCCTCAACCTAGACCTGGTACAGCACCAGAAACAAAACAGGTACTAAGCAAATGCTAATTAGATACACAGATAAATGAATTAGGTATGAGATAAATGACAAGGACACCCCAGCTTCCACAGATGTATGGAATTAGAAGGGATCTTAGAATTAAAAGGGATCCCTAAGCTTATTTAGTAAAGCCCAGTCAAAGCTAGAACTCTCTACCTTATTTCTGACAGATGGATATACAATTTCTGTTTAAACGCTTCTAATGACAGGGAATTCAATATCTGCAGAGGTGCTATTTTTGGATAGATCTAGATATTAGGAAGTTCTTCCTTATCTGGAACCTAAATTAGTCTCCTTGTAGCTGTCACTTGCTTCTTTTTTTAAAATTAAGTTTAATTTTAATCTAAGAATATATGCACACAACTTGAAAAGTAAAATAATACTAAAAGTCTTACTATAATAAATAAGAGTCATTTTTGACTCTTCCTCATCCTTTCTCATTCCCCAGGGCTGCCCCCTCCAACATCTTATACTCTGTTTCTTCTGTTACTTATGTCTGCATTTCCGATTGGTATGCTTATACTGTTATTTCTTGATGACATTGTCTGTTGATTTTATGTTTTAACGAAGAGGATGTAGCCCTCTTAACTAACCTCCTCTAACTCCCCCTCCCTTTATCCTCTTACTATACTATCACAATATTTGCTTCAATCAGTGTTCAGTGTTTTCAAAAGTGTGACTTCATAAATATTGTTTAATGCTAAGCCAAGTAAAATTCTGTTTCTCTTCTTTGTACTTAATTTTTCCTGCTTTGATTAGTTTTCTATGTACTTTTCTCTCGTGATTCTCTAATATTTCAACTGAACTGTAAAACAGCTATCAACACATAATTTTAAAAAGTGTTTATTTTTATCAAAGTTATACAGTTACAGGCTAAGATATGGAAAGTCAGAAGGAAAATGCCTTGCCTAAGGTCACACAGAAGCACCTAGAGGAGCAGAGCCGTTAATGCAGCCCAGCACTTTCCCAGCCACATTTGTGTTTGGAAACATCACTTTGAGTCCAAACTGGTCAGTGGCAGAATGTGTCCCAAAGATAAGGGGTTCCTGGCATGTGACTCATTTTTAATAGACAGGAATAAATCACTTCTCTGCAAAGCAGGGCTCAGCGACTGGCAGGACTGAGTGGGCTTGGCCAAGAATTGTGAAAGGCCAAGAATGTCTCCACACCCTGTAATCCTGTAAAGAGGGTCTCTACTTTTTAAATTCCTAAACAGTGTTACACAAACCCTCCAGGGGCTTAAACTTGACATACAGACAGGTGAGCAGGGGCAGGTAGGTAATCTCCTCACACCACCTCCCTACCTGCTAGAGAATAGGATGGCTTTAATCCCCACCAGGCAGATCTCTTCTTGCTCCTGTTGAGAACCAGGAGGGAAGGAGTGAGAAATGGCCCCAGGCCTGAAGTCAGATCATTCTTATTTTGCAGAAGTAAGTTTTACAATATAGAAAGGAAGCCACGTTCAGAAACAAGCAGAGCAATCCCTGCACAATTAGCACTGTGGAGAGGGCCCCTTTGACCCATGACTGAAGGAGTTGCTTGAGAGCCGCTCCTGAGTCCCTGGAGGTAGCAGGGTCTTTGGCTGTTTTTGACAGAAACAAGGCTGGAGGACTGGACTCCCTGGACCTGTAGGGCAGCACCGCCCGGCAGCGGCACGTGATGGTGCCCGTGCAGCCCCTGAGCTCCCTTACCCTGATCTCCGCGTGCTCCCGAGCTTTGCAAGGCCCGTGGTCTCATGATTTGCAGTCACTTGCAAACCTTTGGAACAGCACAGGATTGACTCAGCACCAGCCGTGAGGATGGACAGACTTGCCTGCTGAGGGGACTCACACCCAGAACATCCCAGAGCAGGTGTATGGAGCTGAGGGCAGGGCAAGCAGCCTGGCCTAGAAGGTGGCAGAGCCTTCCAGCCCACTTTGCTGACTCTGGAGTGTATAGTTTCATGTAGGTTGGGAAAGGCTGGTGGCAGAGGCCACTGAGCTCTGGAGTTGGAAGAAGCCTTCGTGACGTCTCATTAGAGAGAGAAGACTAGGAAGCGTGGAGTGGTCGAGGGCCCTGCCTCGGGCTATCCAGTAGGTCCAGTAATCAGGTGCCTGCTGTATGCTAAGCACAGAAAAAAATGCTTTCTATCCATCCGCTCTTTTGATCATCCCAGCAAGTCTATGAGTGGGGTACTATTGTTTGTTCTGTTTTTGATGCAGACTGAGGCTCAGAGTGGTGAGGTAACTTGCCAAAGCCGTGCGGCTAGAATGAGATGGAGACAGGACTTGAATCCAGGCCTCTCTGCCCCTGAAGCCTGTGCTGCGGACTCTAGTGAGATAACAGGCAGAAAGTATCTACTTTGGATAGAAAGTAGAGCGTTCCATTTCCCTCTGTCGCAGTGTTCACATGTCACTCAGCTCTAATTAAAGGAAGAATCTGGGAGGCTGTGGTGGAGCAGGGAGTCAAAAGGTCTTGGGTTCCAAACTCCTGCCATGTGACTTGGGACAGGACCTTCCTTCCCCTCCCTCACCCTCGGTTTCTTCATCTTGGAGGCCATATCATAAAAGTGCCTTCTGTGCTATAAGCGGCGATGGTCATGTGTCATGGACATACTTCTGTCCAGTCCTCAGTGGCAAAAGGGGAAAAGGCCACCAGAGGAGATACTGGGTGGCACAAGGCCTGGCCTCCCAAGAGGCTAGGCTGCTTCTAGCCCACCAGCCAGGCCAACACAAAACCTCAGCTTTTGTTTGACTTGGCTTCTTGCATCTTGTTTAGTCTGCAGAGCAGGCTCTTTATCCTACTGCCTTTGTCAGAGGCCATTACTACACACATAATCCCTGGGGGCTTACTGCTTTCTCTAGCAATTCAGGGAGGGCTGCAGAGGGAGCCCAACTCCTGAGAGCCATCTGTCACCCCCCAGCCCCATTCAGAGCAGCCTCAGCTGAGAACCCATGGAATAGTGTGCTCCTGGCTGTGTGAATTTGGGCCGCTCTCTCTCCCTCTCTGGGCCTCCATCTACCCATCTGTGCACAGAGAGAATTGGCTCAGATGCCCTGGAAGGGACTTCAACTCCCTGAGGTTCAGAAGTACATTTCTATGTGGTTTTTCCCCTTTGAGGCCTCCCTTATCCCTCTACTGAGCCCTCTCCCAATTCTGAAGCAATTTGTAGCATTTTCACTGATCCCATCCCTGCCCTGAGCCTGGGGCCAATCCCTCTCTCATTCAACCTCCTGCTTGTAAATTGGGGATAATAATACCTGATAACTCATGCTGCTGCTGAGGGGATTAAGTAATTAGTGGTTATTAAAGGATGGAGCAACACAGTGCACTGTTTCCATTTAGGGCACTTTTCCTCCTCTGAGCTCCTGCTGCTGCACAATCTCAGAGTTAGTTGAAAAATCCTGAGTCTGACTTTTTACTCCCACTTTACGGATGGAGAAACTGAGGCCCGGGAAAGGAGTAAGAGTGTACAGCCGTTCTGCAGCACAGCAAGGACCAGAGCTCAGGGCGCTGGACATTGTCCAGCGTGCCCCTGTCACGCACAGAGGTCGTGGTCCTGGTCTGTGGCGGTGGTCCCTCACCTGGCATGGAAGGTGAACCAGAAGACCTGGTTCAGAGGGGTTCCGCAGCTTGGTATCAGGGAACAAAATTTGGCTTCAGCCAGTCCTGGGTACCACTCCTGGTCTCTTGGCTTACTCAGTGAGCTGGGGCGTGTCACCCCATTCACTCTGAACTGTCAGTTTCTTCATCTGTAAATGGGGATAATGACAACTTCCTCAGAGGTTGTGTCAGGATTGGCCCAGAGCAGGAATTCAGGAAATAAGTATTATGTTATTATGAGGTTGTTTTTGTTGACTGTGGTGATGGCCAGAGCTCACTAGACAGCTGTTGGGCAATGCTTCAGGGGCAGACCCTCACTGGGTGCTCCCGTGGGCGACACCCTGGCTGGGGGCTTCCATGTAAGCAGCTCCTTCGTCCTCACCCTAAGACAGCAAGAGTGTTGTTACCCCATTTGACAGAGTTGCACATGGAGCCTCAGAGAGGAAGAGAACTTATCCAAAATTGTGTTTGCTTTAGAAGTGAGATATCCTCATCTTTAGTCTCTCTTCTTGCCGTGTCCAGCTCCCTTATCCTTTATCTCCTTTGTGTTCTCCTGTCTTTTCAGTGGAGAAGTACAGGTGATGCTGGCTCATCAGCAGCCCAGGCCCTCAGGCCTCCTCAGGCCTCCTCAGGCCCTATCCCCATTAGCACATCTGAACTCAGAGACCAGGCATTTTCTGGGAGACACAACAGGGTACAAGAAGCCACTGGGTCTGACCAGACTCAGGGGGAGGGTAATACTGTGAGGTACATTTGCCTCAGCCCTGGGTATGGTGTCTCCATAATAATATATATATATTTTCCCATAATAATATCGATGATAATATTGGTATTAGCTCCTGTTGCTGAGAACTTACTGGGTGCCATGCACAGTGCTAAGCATTCACTGTATCCTTGAGTTCTGTGTCCCATATTGCTGGAGAGCTGATGTGACCTTGCTCAAGGTCGTACAGCTGGTAAGAGGCTGCGTAAACCCAAATCTTTTGCCCCTATAGCCTGTGCACATTACTTTTGCACTCCTACCCTCCTTAGGGCCTGGGGACCTGGGACTGACCCAGACCCAAATCTGGGTCATCTCAGGTTAAATCCACCCTGCAATTGTCCTCTCACCTGGGGTGACAGACAGGTACACAGGCAGTCAATTCATCTTTGAAATGGGAATAGTAATGATCACCTTGCAGGGTTTTGGAGATGAAAGCAGAGCACTTTGAAAGTTGCCTGGCGTATGGTGAACACATAATAAATGGCAGAGATTATTATTATTGACATGATCTTGGCTTCCTACAGGGCCCATGGAATAAGGGGGATGTAGGGGGTGTGGGGGGAGGGTTCACGTGCTAATGGGAGAGGGAAGCCAGAGGAAGAGGTCATGTGCTAATAGAGGGGAGCATCCTGTCTCTGATGGTGTGTATAGGTTGCAGTCAGGACAGAAGCAAAGCAGGGGGCATGGTCATTGTTTCTGAGGGGTGCCCTGGGTAGAGAGAGCAGATACAGTCTGGGACTCAGAGGGCAAAGCCAGTAGAGACAGCTGCAGGATTGAAGCTGGTTTTCAAAGGACCAAAGATGGGAGGGGTTTCCCTGAGCAGTGTTGAGCTCCCCAAAACTGGAGGTGTACAGGCAGAGGCTGGAAGCTAACTGGTGTTGCAGAAGGCCTGTTAGTGGCTGTATCATATGATTTCTAAGGTCTGAGGACAGAAAAGCTACAGGAAATCTGATTTTGACTCAGCATAAGCAAGAGCTTTCTAGCAGCGCTATCTGAAGGTGGATGGCACTGCTTCAGGGGATGGTGGTGAGGTTCACGTCCTTGGGAGCACTTGAGCAGAAGCTGAGTAAACACTTGGAAGGAATGTTGTGGCATGGGTTAGTGCCTCAGACAGCAGGTTAGATTAGGCGACTCCTTAGTGATAGGCGATGTGACGCTGGTGGAAAAGAAGGGCCCAGAGTCCAACCTGAGGTCTGTTCCAGATACCAGCATTTGCCAGCTGGGTGACCTTGGGCAAGAGTCTTCACCTCTCTGAGCTTTGGCTTCCTTACCTATAAAATGAAAATTATAATCTCTATCCTGCTTAGCTTCCAGGAATGGAGTGAAGGGTCAGAGATACACAGACAATAAAAAGGCTCTGAGAACTGTGAAGCCACTGTGAATTATTCCTGTGAGCCTGTGGGGGGATAGGAAGATGGGTGGAGGAGGAGGCAAAATGAAGAGGTGTCTGGCCCTGTGCTGGGTGCTGGACTGGAGGAAAAAGGAGTTTGTGGCAGATGGTCTGCTTCTCTCAGAGCCGCAGCAAGTTTGAATCTCTTAGAACAGTGTTGTCTGCTAGAACTTTCTGTCCTGATGGAAATGTTCTGTATTCACCCTATCTAATCAATAGCCGCTGGCTACAACTAGCTACTGAACCCTTGAAAAGCAGCTAGTGTAACCGAGGGACTAAATTTTAAATTTTACTTGGCTGCCATATTGGACTGCTCAGCTCTAAAGGAACCTCCTTCCTTCCATCTTCTCTATTCTTTCATCCTAAGAAGGTGCTGTGGCCCCGCACTCCCTGGGCACTGCAGAGGCCACCAAGGTGAACAAGGCAGGGTCCTGCCCTGAAGAGCTCACATCTCATTCTGGACAGATTGGCATGTACTGTAGACAGAAACTACAACCCAGGGTGAGGCATATAGCTCTACAGCTGTGTAGGCCTAAAGGGAGGGAGCCACTCATGCAGGGGGTGCTCCAGAGACTGCATATGAAGGATGGCATGGGCATCTGGGCAGGAAAACTTTCCTGTGGAGGGGAAGCATTGGCAAGGGCTTGAAGGCAAGAAAGAGCACAGAATGTTTGGAGAGTGAAGGCTGGTATGAGGATGGAGGAGGGCACATGTGGCAGGAATCAAGCCCCCAATTCTCTGTTGCAGTCACCCAAGGTATGCCCAGTGAGCTGATGGGTGGAGGCCATCAGGGGCAGGCCTGGTGAGGGCCTGGCAGCCTTCAGGACAAGTTAAGGAGGTGGCTTTGGAGGGGGTCCCCTCCCTCTGCCCCTTACTCAGAGTCTCATCTCCCTGCCGGGCCTTGATGAAAGAGCTCAGGGTCCTGCTGTTCACCTTTCACAGAATCCCTGAGAGTCCTCTTGCGAGCACACGCCCTTTTTGCCCTCACTCTGCCCACCAGAAACTTGCTCATGACTCAGGCTTCTGCCTTACTGGGCTGGCCCGTTTCCTCATTTCCCAGGTCCTGGGCCGACAGCCTGGCTGACTTCCTCACTGGAACTCTTGCCCCTAACACTGCCTCACCCCAGTCCAACTTCTTGCAGAAACTAGTAGGAGAAAAGGATTAGCTGTGGCCCAAGTTTAAGGAAAGCTTCAGCGTGGGTAGCCTTTGGATGTAGGGCAGCACACATCACTAGCTGCCAGCTCAATACCTGCCTCTTCTTGCTCGCTCGCTCTCTCTTTTTTTCCAATTTTTATTGGAGTATAGTTGATCTACAATGTTGTGTTGGTCTATGCAGTACTGTAAAGTGAATAACTTATACACACACACGCACGCACACACACTCACTCACTCACTCACTCAGATAATAAAACATCTGCCTACAATGCGGGAGACCCGGTTATTCAATCCCTGGGTAGGGAAGATCCCCTGGAGAAGGAAATGGCAACCCACTCCAGTATTCTTGCCTGGAAAATCCCATGGACAGAGGAGCCTGGTAGGCTACAGTCCATGGGGTCACAAAGAGTCGGACACAACTGAGCTACTTCACTTTCACTTTTCATATATGTGTATATATAAATAAAACCACTCTTTTTAGATTCTTGACCTATATAGAGTATAGATCATTATAGATATTGAATAGAATTTCCTATGCTCTACAGTAGGTCCTTATTATCTATTTTTGCCTCTGGCTCCCTCTTAATAGAAGCCCCATCACACACACAAAGTCACAGCCATCTGCCCTTGGGAGACTCTGACCTACGCCTCATTCAGAGATGAACCTGATTGGTGTCAGGAAAACTCCGTTTTACTTGCTATTGTCCCTGCCTCAACTTGCTGGTTGAGGAAAGGCATGAGATCCAGTTTTGGCTGGTGAAGCACAGAAAATACCTGCTGGAGACAGTTTCAGGAGAAACTTCCCACCACGGAAGAGATATAGTAAAAGGTGGTCCCTCTACTTCCTTAGGTTGATGTCATGTGGATGTGATATCTGAAAGCAGATATCGTCACCTTGTTTCTGAGCAGAATGAGGAGCTTGAAAGAACCTGAAGACATCATTAAATCCTTGAATCGACTCACCCTGAAGTCCATCCCACGTGAGATAATACATTTCTGTTATTTGCAGCTAAAAGCTTCTTAATCATTTCAGAGAGATGAGGTACACTGGTCAGGACTCTTTCAGCTTCAGTTGATAGAAACTCAGTTCCAACTGACTTGAGCCAAAGAAGGGATGTGATACTGCTTTGCATGATAATATGAGATGGATCCCCATGTGGGCAGAGAAATCCAGTCAGATTACGTGGATTTAGAAAAATGACTTTCTTCTAATGGTCTAGAGCCTACAGTGACTTTGAGAATTATGATTTTCCTTTGGAAAATGATGTGTGTGTGTGTGTGTTCCAAGCATTACCATTTGGAAGACGATGGGAAGAATGAGTAGACCTTTTTATCTCATACTAGTGGAGACACATGGATGGGCACCATCCTTTGAGGGCCCAAGCCCACACCATGATGTGCTGGGGCCCTACATGGCTATTCTAGATTCAGATTCTGGGAGAGATACTGTCAGAGGGTTACTGCGTACTGTGGATCTCCTTGATTCTGGGTTAGTGCCATCCCTGTGATCAAGGCTGAGCTTTTCCTAGCCGCAGAGGCTCCCCTGGTAAAGGACTGACAAAGTGGTTCCTCTTTCAGAGAAGGGAAAGGGAAGTGGTCTTCAAGGCAAGAAACGCAAGGAGACCACCTGTAGAGGGTTGATACTACTATGCTTTGGACTCTTGGAAGAGTTCTATTTGAAGTTTTATGGATGCAATTCCATTGTTCTTCCTGATCTTCAATAGACGCTGGCAGACATGCACTTTGTGGGTGGGTTGTGGGGTGTTGAGGATGGGCTGGGGGTAGCTAGATGGCTTTTTAACAGTTCTCATATGGTGAAGCCCTGCAGTGATAGGTGACCAGAGCAAAGCAGATAGAAGCCCAGCAAGATGCTGAGAGTAGTGGGAAACTGAGATCCCCTGAGATCCATTCCTCAGCCCCTAATAGGCCTCAGAATATCTCCCTTTTAGGTGTCAGGGTTAGGGTGGGGCTTGAGGGTAGGCACAAGATCTGAGAAGACACACCTCCCCACCCAGCAGCTCCTCTGCCCTCTTGCATTCTCCGAAGCCACCTCCCCCCTGGGATCTGAGCTGGGGCCCAGGGTCTCCATGAACTGGGATATCTGTCTCCCACAAGGGGCAGTGGGGCCTGTTACTTCCCTTACGCCAAGAGGTTTAGGGACTTATATAACTGCTGAGAAATAAAGCTGATTAAATGATGAGCATTATATTTTGATCCACACCAAGTATGTTTCCAAAATTCCCTTGTAGATACCATCAGGCAAAGTCTGGCAGGTATCTTCCTCATCCAAAGGTTGCTAAAATTGCTTGGTTACATATGATACAAGAAACCATTTTCTTTCATGTTGTTGGGTTCCTCTCTAATGCCACCAGTTTGGAAGCTTTCTGGGTGCAAGAGGAGGGGGCTGCTCCTTGATCCTTCTGCCTTAGCCCGGTATTCAAGGCTCTTTTTCATAAACTGGCCTTCTTAGACTTAGCTCCAGCTACTCCCCAGCAGGTGCTCTTTTTTGTTTTTGTTTTTGTTTTTAAGGCAAAGATGTTTTATCCTTAAATCCGGAAAGCCATAGTTACCCTCCTCCCAGTGCTATTCCTTTAATTTATTCCCTTCCATATCCCAATTTTCCCTTTTCATGTCCAAAGTCTAACAGCTTTTAAAGCTCAGTGGGAATACCGCCTGTACTACATACCCCTGCCAGAGAGGGACTGAAGGCATCAGAGAGACCTCTGTTCAAATCTCAGCTCCACCACTGTTAACCGTGTGACTCCAGACAAGTGCTTCCTCTCCCTGAACTTCATTTTCCTTGTCTGAAAAGTGGAGATATTTACCTCACAATCTAATATCCACCCAGCAGCCAGAGGGGTCCCATGAAAATATAAGTCAAGTAATGTCACTCTCTGCTCAAAATCCCCCTATGGCTCTCGTTCACCTGGAGTAAAAGCCAAGTCCTTGCACCAGCCCTCCATGCTCTGATTCCCATCTCTGAATCCCTGACTCCTACTTTGCCACCCCAGATTCCTCACAGAGCCTCCAACATGCCTGGCATTTTCCTGCCTTAGGAACTTTGCACCAGCTCTTCCCTCTGCCTGAAACACTCCTCCCTGTGAATGCTCTCGACCCTTTCTTCACTTCCTTCATGTATTTGCCCAGATGTCACTTTCAGGGTAAAGACTTCTCTGATCAGCCTATTTAAACTTATAAACGCTCCCCTTCTTGACTTCCCTTCCAATTCCCCTTACTTGCTTTATTCTTCCCATACACATGTCACTTGTAACAATGCATGATTGTCTTATTTGTTATGTCTCCTCCTACTAGGAAGTAATCTTAAGGAAGACAGAGAGTTTTGTCTGTTGAGTTTTCTGATGTATCCTCCAGTGCCCAGAACAGTGCCCTCATAGTATGGTACTCAATAAATATTTGTGGAATGAATGAGCAAATGAGAGAGTGACTGATCTCTGATGGCCTTTGAGCCCCATGAGCCACTGAGAGCTGTCCCTGGTGCTGCCCTGGCCCGGCCTCTTCCTGCCCTTCCTGCAGTTCTGTGCTGACCTTGATTTGTCTGGTCATTCTCAGCTCTTCTGGCCCCATCTGTATTTACTTCCTCAGCTGCTGATTCAGCCAGTCAGAGAACAGAAGAGGAAAATGCAAGACATAAAATGAAGGGTTTGAGACCCTATGAATTCAGCTCCCGAGGACCCTCAGGATCAAGTCCAAACTCCTTGGCATTTGCTCCAAGGCTCCTCCCTCCTTCAGCCCATCTTGTACTGCTTTCTCCTGGTGCCGGCACTCCCGGTCTCTTTTTGTTCCTTGAACTACGTGTTCTGTTATGTTCCTTGACCACCTGTGGCTCTGGGTTTCATGCTGTTCCCACTCCTCCTGATCTTGTCTGCCCAACTCTCAGTCAGCCTGCAGATTTTGTCGCAAAGACTACTTTCTCCTGAAGGCCTCGTTTGATTCCCAGATAAGATTTACAGTCCCATGAGGCTCTGATCCCCTACTTTGGCAGTAGTTGCTATGCTTGTTATTATTCTTCACTGCTTTCCTTCCCAGTAGACTGTGAAACTGTGAGGGAAGGCTCCAGGTCGGTTTTACCTCCAGTGTATCTTTGGAGCTTAGCACAATGCCTGGGACATAGAAAGGGTTCAGTAAGCCATTGCTGAATGAAAGACTGAAGAGGAAGAAGGAAGCCATAGAGGGCAATCAAGAAAGAACACAGGCTGTGCAATCCAGATGGCCTGGGTTCCAACCCCAGCTCTCTCACCCTCAGTCTGTGTGGCCATGGGTAACTCACCACCCCTCTCTGGGCCTCCATTTCTCATCTCTAAAAATATAGCTAATAATAACATTGTCATTATGGTTGTAGGAAGAATTACATATGATACTGGATAGACACTTGGCACTTTGAAGATGCTGAATAAGTAGCCTTTATGTTAATGATGAAATTATGAAACAGTAGTAATCATCTTCAGTTTCTATCTGCAGAGTACTTACAAGCTGATTGTTTCGTTTCACTTTTAGAATAGCTCTTGGAGGAAGGAAATTGAGATTAAGAGGTTAAGAGACTTGTTCAAGGTCACCCAGCATTGTGGGGTAAGGTGGAGACTGGACCAGGCAGCATGATTCCGGAGTCCCTCTTCTAGGACCCTGCCAGTTTCTGCTGTTTTTTTTTGGCTACTTGGGCCCAAATCTGGCTAGATTATAAAGAGCAAATATCATGCTCAGTTCACTACAGAATCCCTAGCCCCTCATGCAGAATCTGACAGAGAGCAGGTAGTCAGTGAATATTTGTTGAATGAAGAAATACATGAGTTTATCCATGACTCTCTGCTCACCCAGACCCTTCTGACTGCTTAGTTCAGGCAGGACCCCTCTCACTACCTCCCACTGGATTCTTTTGGCAGGCACAAAGGCAGTGTGCCCTCAGAGGAAGCATCCATGGGTGTCACTGGAGCATGTACCTGGCTCCACTGAGAGAAAAGTCAAGTGTTCCCTGGAGCCCAGGCCACCTCTTTCCCAGCACCTGCTTGAGTATCCACTCACCTGTGACAACTGGTCAGGGGCAGTGCTAGAGAAGGCATTGTGTGCAGCCAAGTGCCCTGGGGTCCCCATGCTTGGCTCTACCCAGGGACTCTGGGGTTGAATGCCATTCCTGAGCCTCACGGGCAGAAGTGGGGGAGCCAGGCCCAGCCTCCTGGGAGATATCTCAGCCTTGGGTCCTTTGTGGTGAGGAAAACCCTGGGCATTGGTGTGGCAGAGTCCTTGCCTACGAAGGGGCAAAGTTTGTAGCGGAAAGTGCATTGGACTTGGAGCCTGAGCAGCTGGGTGTAGTCTCAGTTCACAGATGACTGTGTGAGCTTGGACAAGTCATTTAGTCTCTCACAAACCTCATTTTTCTCATCTGTGGAGGCACTGATGTGCAGTGGTTACATAGTCCCACATATGAAGACTTGGATTATTTGTACAGAGAAAGGACTCCATAAATGTTAGCCATTATCTGTAAGTGGGATGAAAGTTCCCATGTGGCCACTGTCATGGGAAAGATTGGATATCACAGGAAAGATTGGATATCAAAGTCCCTGTAAATGGCCCAGTTCCTCTTGCTTATAAACGGCAAAAGATAATCACAATTTACACTGTCCAAGCCTCAACTCTACTTTAGGAGCAAAAGATTAAGGTGATCTCTGGAGATTTATTGGCAGCAGCTTTTGTGTAGTGAATCATCCATTCATTTCTATCCATGCTGTAAAGGACTATAGAAATGACGTAGCCCTAGGGCCATACATTTTAATGATAATGATGACAATAATAATAATGAACATTCACTAAGCACTTATCTATGCCAAGGATTGTGCTGGGTATCATATTTGCTCATTTAATTGTCATATCATCCCTGTGATGTGGGCACTAACTTGATCCCTATTTCCAGGTGAGGAAGCTGAGGCACAAAAACATAAACAACTTGCTGTATGAGTCTCAACAGGAAACAGAATCAACTGGATGGTTCAGACAGAGAGACTTCAATAAAAGGGCTACTTGCAAGGGACCAGCGATGTTAAGGGAATAAATAAGAGATGTTGAGAGGTACAGAGGCTGGCCACCGTAGGAAGGGGCGAAGCGAGGACCTGGAGTTAATCATGCCCAGAGAGGGTTGGGGCTGTAGGGGAGGTTCCTCAGCAAAAGCAATCAATGTTGCCCAAGCTGTGGGGGGAGCATGATGGGAGTGTGCGTGGGCCTTCTCTCTTTTCAACTTCTGATCTCCCTCTAGTTCTCCTGTAGCCAAATCCACTTGGAAGACAACCAGGAAGAGAACCTGGGAGATGCAGTCTATGCAGACCCCAGAGCAGGACAAAAAACTAGAAATAGGATTAAGGGATAGGAAATGGTGCAAATAGAAACCAATCAGTACATTTGCTTGAAGTCACTCTGCTAATAACATGAAAAAAAAAATGCAGTCTAAATGCTCACCTGGTTTCCTGGTGGTCTAGTGGTTAGGATTTGGCATTTTCACTGCTGTGACCCAGGTTCATTCCCATGGTTTGGGAAATGAGGTCCCACAAGCTGCATGCTGCAGCCAAAAAATTTTTAAAAATCGAATTGTTTAAAAATAGATAAATGCTTACCAGGAACTGGCAGGTCACATAAGGAAGGCAGGAGGTGACAGTAATTGGCGTCACTCATGCTTTATCCAAGAAGGCCTGATGCTGTTCAATTCAAGCCATTTTTTTGCCATCTGGAGAGATAGGTCCAGTGTTACGGATCTTCCCATTTTTAAGAGAAGCTGAAAATAGGGATTTCAGTATAATGCCTTCAATTCTTAACTATTGGCAAATAACCCCAGCTTAAAATTATTCTGGTGAATGAATAGAGAAGACGTGATACATGCATACTGCTGCTGCTGCTGCTAAGTCACTTCAGTCGTGTCTGACTCTGTGCGACCCCACAGACGGCAGCCCACCAGGCTCCCCCATCCCTGGGATTCTCCAGGCAGGAACACTGGAGTGGGCTGCCATTTCCTTCTTCAATGCATGAAAGTGAAAATGAAGTCTCTCAGTTGTGTCTGACTCTTCACAACCCCATGGACTGCAGCCTACCAGGCTCCCCCATCCCTGGGATTCTCCAGGCAGGAACACTGGAGTGGGTTGCCATTTCCTTCTCCAGTGCATTAAAGTGAAAAGTGAAAGTAAAGTCGCTCAGTTGTGCCTGACTCTTAGCGACCCCATGGACTGCAGCCTACCA